>NC_092864.1:22014082-22051071 GCF_032062135.1 Pyxicephalus adspersus | reverse complement strand
ATGTTGGTATGCAAGACTCTTGTGTTGTTTGGGGGATTGATAAGGGTTCATCCACATTCCCGAACAGACCTTCCAGGAGGGTGATGATAAACAAGCATTTATCCCATATGGTGTAAGGGGGACCCCACTTCTTGGAGAAATTTAACACCCCAGAGCTGATTTATGGAATTATGGAAATGCTACCTGCTTGGGTATTGCTCACATCCATACTGCATTCATTTAATATTATACCATTATCTCCCGGGCAGACTCCATGGAAATATGTTATATCATATACTGTGACCTAATTGGGGAATAACTGTCTTTAAATATGTAGCCACCAAAGGAAAGCTTAGCTGGAACATATCTATTTGCAGGAGCCGTATACATAAAGTATGTGTGTATAATTAAAATAATTATAATAATAAAAAAGTGCGGCATGGCATTGAATACATACATTGAATATACAGTTAGGTCCATAAATATTTGGACAGAGACAACTTGTGATGGTGTAAAAAAAGGCTTTAGTTCCTCACATTTTTATGCAATCTTTTTGTTCAACCCACTTAATTAAAACTGAAAGTCTGCAGTTCAACTGCATCTGAGTTGTTTCATTTAAAATTAATTGTGGTAATGTACAGAACCAAAATTAGAAAACAATTGTCTATGTATATGTTTTTTTTTATTGAATACAGATAAATCCTTGTTGATCCTACCAGAAATAGATGCAGCTTGTATAAGGTTTTTTTTTTTAACTCATTTACTATTAGATTGATGCGTTTTTGGGCTAAAAAATCTGTTTGTGCAGTAAAAGTATCAATTAATTTAATTTAAAGTGGACCTATACTTTCTGTTTTCACTTTGACAAGTAAGTGGTGATTTTATTGATATTTTACTTTAATTTTCTGCTGCCTGGGAAGTCATTTTCAACAAGGAGTGGTGCAATCTGAGCCTGGTAGAAAGAATGTGCACCCCGACCCAGTGTCCTACTCATCAGGCGTAATTTCACATTTTTAAAAAATGTCTTCTTGTGGGAAAGGCAATGTAGTGCCTATGTCATTCAAGCAATGGGTGCCATCTACAAGGTCCTGACGCTCTACAACGTCCTGACGCCATCACTACTAACATGGCAATGTACAAGAATTGGGGTTGGAACTTTAAAGCAGTGAAGCCACACATGAATGGGATTTCAGACACAGAAATACTGCACCTCCTGTACTCATTGCCATTTGGATGTGAAAAAATATTACAAACACAGAAAAAATGCAACAAAATAAAAGACACACAAATAAAAAGACAGAAAAAGTATTCATAAGGCATTGCAGAAGTTTGGGGTTCCTCATTTTCTTTTTTTTAAATTTTTCTCAATCTCATGTACATCAGTTCAGGCAGATGGGAGAGGCTGCACAAGGAGACAATCAGTTTTGCTGCAATGCATTGATTATGCTGTTAGAAGAAGAAATCCGAGTAAAAGAAAGATCTCAGTATGCTGCTTCTCTTTTCCCTTCTATTCACAGAGTGGGGAGGGGAGCAGACCTGTAGGTGTTACAAAACTTCAACGGGTCTTCTCTACTGTGCAATACCATAGTGCATTGGCAGGTAAAGCAGATCCAGTCTGTGTGTTGAACTTATTGCCTGAAAAACTTTACATGGCGACTGCTGTGAGGACACGAGGGAGGGAATAATCATATAATACACAATGTGGACAAAATAATGGAAACACTTTATAAATGAGTTGCAGAGCACTATTAGGAGTGCAGAGGAGGGCAAACTGTGGCAGTAATGAAGGCTTTTAAAGGTTTCTACTTCTACCTTACAAATTTCTTGTGACCGCTGAATTTTAGGAGGACATGAGAGGTAATACCCCAAAAAATTACTATTAGCCCATCAGGGAACATCCACGAAGGAAGATTAAGGAGAGTGCTCTAGTGTAGGCATGTGTAGGCATTTAGGTTTCTTTAAGGGTGTTAATTGGCTCTTCGTTTCTGTGGAGGGTACAAAACCCACTTGAAACAGGTCAAACGGAGGTCAGCAGGAGATCAAATACACTTGATAATTAATTCTAAATTAACTCAGAAACATCTCAAACTGAAATCAAAAGAATGCCATCAAAACAAGCCCAAAGTATGTTGACACAGACAGGTATTGTGACAGATGCACTGGGAAAGCCAGTTTAGATGTGGAAGTTGGCACCGGGAGAGTTGGCGGGGTATGAGTGTCTGACAGCTTGAAAGAAGCAGCTCAAATGAGGAAAGTCCTGCTTGTTCCAGGAAAAGGATAAGGTACAATCAGACAGAATACTTGTATAGGGCATGAGGAACACACGTGGGCCCAGGTCTGTCTGTGCCTAAACAAGGTCCCTAACGGAGACTAAATCACTGAGATTTGTAGTTCTTTTCTGAATGTTTCTTTGAGTGAAATGACATTTTGGGTTAAAACTTTGTCTGAAACTGTGTTTATCAGATATTGTGGAGACTGTTGAACATTTAGGACCGAGACCCTTAACTCTGGTCCTCGAGGGCCAGTTTCTCCAAATATTTTTGGTATTTATGTAAAAGCAAGTAAATGATGTAATTTTATTAGGAGGGGGTCGTTCACTTTATAAAAAGAGAAATTCCGCAATGCTCAGTTGTAAAATTGAGCTTGCATAGGAAATGATGATACATTAGCTTTTTACATTAGCTAGCAAATAAGAATGGAGAAGCATGAATGGCCTCTAATGCTTTTACCCTCAATTCACCTATTTTCACATTCACATATTTTTCTGAAAACATGTGTGACATTTGTGTGAATCTTGTGTGAACACATTTATCATGTATTGCCTTGCCATTTATTTGCCCATTTTTTTTTTAAGCAACGTACCAGCTTTGCACCCCACCACATTATATGCTGTTTTTACATTTGCATTTATTTTGCAGTTGCAGGCCTACTTATTTATCTATTTATTTGAATTTTCTGGTGAAGAATTCCAAGTCCATGTGTTTTAATGGAGTAACTGATTCTCCACCAAGGACTGTTATAGTGAATGTCAAAGTAATCGCTTTTTAAATAGACCCTAGTGTGTTGGCACATTGTGCATTAGGGCCAATTGGCCCTTGATGCTTTCACTCAACAAATTTTCCTAATTAAATCTAATTTAAAAATGTGTGAATCTTGGGGGGCAGTTGTGTTAATCATGTGTGAAAAAATAAAGGGTCTCTTTATACTGTATGTTTTATCATTGTAGTAATGTGTGGTAATGCATTTGGCATTGTGGATGTTGTGCCATTTAATCTAACACACAGGAAATGCACGTGTGTTGAAATGCACCACAATTCACATAAATCCATTGATAACTGTGATCACTTCTAGAATTGCTGAATTGCCTTTAAAATGTATTATCAGCATTTACAGATTGTGTGCCTTAAAAATTCCCAAACCAAGCTGTTTTTGGGTCAATCTTTTCAAAGCTTTAGGTGTTCTTTTGTGTATTTCCGGTCATTGTGTGGACATGATGACTTTGCTATTCAGGAGGTAATCTTTTTACTTAGTCAGGAGTTACACTTATCTGGAATATCTAGTACTGATATTATCATACAAGATTTAAATATTTCTCCAATTATTTTTATATCTATATATTTGCATGATAGCATTGTGTCATGATGAGCCATCTGGATTAATTGGCAGGCTATAATTATCCATACTTGTGAAAACCGGTATTTAATAATGACACTGTACAGCCTACTCCCTCTAGTGTCCACTTTGCTAGTTGTTTTATCAGATCCAGGTATTTATCATAAATAAGGACTGTTGTGGCAAAATACAGGTGATGCAGATGGTATAGGTATAATGCTTCTTCTAGATTTGCAGGTAGCATGCTTTGGTATTATTCCATTTATACCAAGTATGAGATACCAGCATTCAGGGCAACATTGCTCCATGCAGTTTAAAAAAAAAGGAAAGTGAAACTGTCACTGCCATGGTGGGAAATTCACTTTGCTTAAACCAATGTTGGTTGGAACATTGTAATAAATTCAAGATTACCGTCGTTTGTTTTGAACGATAAAAATTGGAAGTGTGTACGCACCTTTAGAGTTGGAGTATGATACTGGAGGTGGGAAGGAATAGGGTGATGGAGGTAGAAGACAAAGGTGATGATGGCAGCAGAAAGTTTGATGATGGAGGCAGAAAAGAATAAGGTAATGGAGGCAGGGGAAAGA
The DNA here is from genome assembly GCF_032062135.1 of Pyxicephalus adspersus. Taxonomy (NCBI): domain Eukaryota; kingdom Metazoa; phylum Chordata; class Amphibia; order Anura; family Pyxicephalidae; genus Pyxicephalus; species Pyxicephalus adspersus. The sequence goes on along the minus strand of NC_092864.1, from coordinate 22,046,893 downwards.
TAAGATTGGCACAAAAGAGTAGGATGATAAGGAGGGGAGAGTGCAAGATGATGGAAGCAGGAGAAGGTAAGGTGATAGAAGTAGGAAAAAGTGGGATGATGAAGTCAGACAGATTAATGTGAAGGAGGCAGGAGAAGAAAGATGATGGAGGCAGCAGCATGAATGATGATGAAGGAAGGAAATAATAGGGTGATGGGAGCAAGGTAAGGTGATAAAGGCACAAGTGAGTAGAGTGATAAAAGCAATAGAGTAAGATGATGGAGGAATAGAAGAGTAAGGTGATAGTGGTAGGAGAAATTGGATGATGGAGCCAATACAAGAGTAAGGTGGAAGAATCAGGGGAAAGTAGGATGATGGAGGAAGCAGAAAGAATTTTTATGGTGACAGGAAACAAATGGGTGATGGAGGCAAGAAGGGGTGAGATGATGGTGGAGGAAGAGGGTAAGATGATAAGGACAGGAGAGAGCAAGATCATGGAGGTAGCAAAAAGACTAAAATAATGGAGGCAGAAGTATAAAGATGGATAAAGGCAGGAGAGAGTAAAATGCTGGAGACAAAGAAAAGTGAGATGATGAAGAGCAAGTTAACAAGGTAACATGTGTAATAAAATAAAGTAAAAAAAACATGTATATAAAGTAAATAAAGTAAAACATGTATAATACAATAAACACAATCTAAAGGTTCCAGAAGGAAAGGTGATGTGTGGAGTTAAAAATACATTGAAGAAAAGTTTGGGTAAATCTGTGAAAGTAGGACAATCTAATGATAAGGCAGGATGTAAAGGAGGTCAATAGAAAGATATAACAATGCATGGATAGTCAAAACAAGCAATGAAACAAATCAGTGCACAAAGTTATTTGATCAAAAGAGAGAAAAGAATGGGACAGAGAAACAGAGGAGAAAACTGGGATCACAAGAGTGCAGAGATATAAAAAGTATAGATCGATGAAAGTAAAAGTATAATAAAACAATTTAGAGAAAGCTAATAATATACTAATAATATAATATAAAGGAAAGTAATAGTATAATAAAAAAGAATGTGTAGAATAAAGAACAAATTACCATGCCATGAGATAATAATGAATGATGTATTAGGAAGGAATATATATATAAAAATATATAGGGATCCTTAGAGGGATTCCCAGGTCTGTCCAGGTGTAGAAGTTGTTGAGCTGTGTGACAGGTGGGCGGGGTTATCTACCTTGCATCTGCCAGGATTCTCAGCTTTCCCAAGCAGCGATCTGCTGCTGTTCTGTACTGGCTACCTGCTGCTGTCCTGGACCTGTACAGAGTCCCTACCAATCAGTGCTGCTGTCCTGAACCCAATCCCTATCAATCTGCCTGACTCTGATCTGATTACCTGGAAGCTGGCGCAGTCATAGAGCTGCCTGGTGCCACCTGCACCCACCTTTCATACCAGGGCAACACTCAGGTACTCCTATTATGTATCAATCTGGGAAATGTGTGTACTGATATATCTTGGTTTTCTGCTTCCATTATGTATTGTGTACAATAAGTTTTATTGTAAGTGAACTGTACAGAGTTTGTATATATTTCTGTATCTTGTATTCATTTTCAGGACTGCTGTGCTTCCCTTATTTACATCTGACCTGATTTAGTGTATTAGAATGCAGGAATCTATTTTAATCCATCCCATCATACCAGTCCTTGGATTGGGTGGCTGTATTGGTGGAGTTTATAGTTTTTTATTTCATTAATTTCACATAGTGGTCTTTCCATTACCATTCCCATTGACAACTTACAATATGCTGTATGTAAAGATGTAGTATTGTCACCCCTGAACTAAAATAGGTTTTCATGCTTTCAGTATCATAGAGGGGAGGGATTGTGTAGAGATAACAGAGAACAAAGTAACTGATGAGTGTAGAACTGGGAGTTTTCATCCCAAAAGGGAACATAAGAGATCAAATAGGGAAAGTTCACTGTGAGAATTTACATATCCTGATTCTGGTTACTCTTACATTGTTATATCCTTCAGATTTAATTATGTTTTATCAGGAACTAAAATTGTTGGTGAGTAAATAGCCTATCAGCTAATCCGATAATCTCCAACAAGGAGGAGTTTACCATAGAAGCGAATCAGGATACTCCTGTATTCCTAATAACTCCATAGTGATGAATGCTGAAACTGTTCAATATATCCCTATTTTTTATTGGGTTGTGCTGGACTTTGGTGACACGTGACATTAATAGACTTTGACTTTATCCATATGAGAGGAATTTAGGGCGGTAGCCTATGTGCTGATTGGTTACTTTCTTGGACAAATAATTTTTATACTGCTGTGTGATTTAAAAAAAGGGGTCAGTTATCATAAAACAATACAATGACTATATAGTATGTAGTGCACTGTGCAATCAGCATGACCCAGAGGGTGAATATGCTCATCAAATACCATCAATGAAAAACATCAATTTTTTCTATCCCTTGGCCCCATACTAGGGACATTTTCTGGATCCTCCCCAATGTCTAATAGTACCAGCATTGCAAATGTCAAGTTCTTTTGATGGACACCTGGAAAATAAGTACCCCTTATCCTGCACCAGGCTTTACTTCCTGCTTAGTAGTGCTGCACCAGGTGTTGTAATTTTTCTTACCTTTCCAACACAGGAAAACACTTCATTTTCAAGAGTCTATTGACATGGTGCCTGGTCAAAGATTGAAAAATAAATAACACTATAGTTGAATTTGACCAAATCTGAACAGCCCTGGTGCAACAATTTGTTTATTTTATTTTGACCAGTGACTACTACACGTCTAACTCTCAGCTGTGGCACCTTGGATTGAACTACAATTTCAGACTCCTATTCCCTCACTTACCCCTCTGTTTTCATTCCTCCGTTTTCCTTTTTGCTATACATTTACTTCCTTTTATGTTGTTAGAAATTACTTTTAGAAATACTTTTTTTATCAAGTCTTAAAATCTGTACTTACCATACTCACCTGCTAAAATTACAAAGTACTTCCAATTGCAGACAATTTTGTGTTAAAGTTGCAAAATGTTTAAAGTTGTGTTCACATGCAAAAATGATATTTTTTGTGAGTGATGAAATATGAACAGTTGATGTAATAAACTTCTCAAACTGGCCAATATAATTAAAGTTATTATTATGCATTGTGATTTATGTAAATTACAGCCTAGAATATAAAAAATATACAAGGAGATGTTCTATTTTCAAGGCAATCTTTTCTCCTGCTACAAATAGGGGAAATTTGTCCTAGAAAAAAAAACAATTCAAAAGGACTATACGCTATTGCCAATGTCACTTTATGTCCTTCTGCAAATCAGGGAAATTGTAGACTTCTCTGTATTTATTTACGGTTACACAAATAAATATTTCTTTCATTGTTGCTAAGAAAGTTTCCAGTTGTTCTCCTCTTGGCTATGGCCTTGGCCAGAAAGGTCCTGTGCCCACTTCAGCAGGTCCTACATGCATTTTTACCCCTTTCAAATACAGAATGTTCCCCCATTCCACATATGTGTCAGAAACTTCTCATCTACTTTATTTCAGCATTAAAGCTGCTAAACTGCCTGTACAAGCAAAGCAAATCGGTAAATGAGTGTTTGATGCACCAGGACTTAAAGACAGGGAGCTTGGGTTTCTTTGACCCAGGACAGTGAAAAAGGCTTTTATGTAGAAACATACTTTTCCTTTAAATCGTGTACTAGTGCTTCATCTCAGCAGAGATCTTTCTATTCCTCAAAGCATTGATACTTAGTCCCTTTTTGTCACTGACCATTTTTTTTAAATCTTAACCCCATGGACCAAGAACTGGTTTTGCCAGAATTCTCCAAGTTAGCCATCCAGGTTCTGTCCTGTCTTCCCTTAAGTGTCATGTCAGAAAGACTTTTTAGTGCAGCTGGTAGAATTATTGCTCCCAGACGCTGTATGCTGGCTGCTACCATTGACATGAAATATTGAAATGAACCAGACCAGTCTCACCCACTTGTTCCTGATGCCAGGCAGTAATTGTACCCCCACCCAAAAAAAGATTTACACCTGAGACCTTAACCTTTTTTTAAATATAAATTCTGACTTGGACTTTGATTTCTAGATCATTGCAACCAAACCTGGCCATACTCGGAATTTTACACTTACAAGCAGTTCCACCCCCCTTCCTTCACTCCATTGGCTGTTCGAACATCTTCACCGAGTCCTTTTCCAGGTTCAGGATTTTCATTCATCTTGATTTGGTCAGGTTGGAATTACAGAACCCCTGTGCATGTATGTGGGAGCTCATTCATTCAAGGACCAAGGTATGCCAATAATGTTCACTGAGCTGTACAAAAATGTACATTCTACGGGAGATTGCCAACAGGCAATGCAGAAGAGGCAGTAAAATGCCTCTTTTGTAATAAATAAAAACATTGAAGGCAAGCAAACTCTTTATTTGTTTAATTCAGCTTTTACCAGAACACATAATTTTGGAAGCCCCTAAAGTTTGGAATAATGATATAGGGTAAGAACCCGCATTAGATTTTAATGCTGTCTGTGTCTCCATCAGAAACACTAGCAATTCCTGTTTGTCCTGGTGTCTTCTATCAATAAGAGAGAAAGTGATTAAAAATTCCACTTGTTCCAGGTGTCATCTGAACAAGAGCTGAGGGTACAAATGATGGGTTTTAACCATTTCCTACTGAACTTTTTAAAGAAAAAGGGTTTGAAGTGTACTGAAACTGTAAATTCCCCAAAATTGTCAAAGTAAAATGTTTACATCAGAGGAGGAACCTAGGCAGGATGTACATATCTTTCACTCTTTTGCAGGGAAAGCTGTTACATGTTCCCACATACCTTGATAAACCGATAAAGGTATCTGAATAGAGTGCATTGAGTGGGTTCAAGTAAAGCTCTACCTTTATTTTTGATCAGAGGTCAGGGAGACTATTTTCATAAAATTAGGCCAAATACAATCATCACCCTTTCCATACTCCAGCTCCCTCATCCATGTCCCCCTTCAGCATAGACCAGCAGTCTTCTCTTGAGTTAGTATTTTGGTAGGACATGCACCTTTTATGTTTGCATATGCTTACCAGCCATAGGAACATAGGAGAGTGATGGCAGAAAAAGACCAGGTAGTCCATTGAGTCTTCCACTGTTTTGAATTTTTCAAGCTTTTTTTCCTGAATATTGATCTACCCTCCTACATCTTATTCACACATTAAATGTAATATTAGGTTCCCGTCATGTCCTCCCTTTCTCCTTTTTAAAAACTGTACAAATGAAGCTCCTTTTATCCCTCCTAATATGTTTATCCCTCGGGCCTTTAAGCATTTTGTTTCCCATCTCTGGACTTGTTTTTAGATAATATTATCTTTTTGTAAATGAGGTCTCCAGGAACTCCCATCACAATGTGGTCTCTGTCCAGTTTGAATTCCATTGAAGTTCCCCTCACTGATACAGATGTGGCTGTAGCTGTAATAGACAGGGGAAAGTATTCAATTATGAAATTGTTGTTTTATCCAAAAAATAAATGGCAGTTGCTTGTAGAATGGTGACAGATGTGGGTATTCTAAGTGAAAGTGAAAGACCAAGTCTCTCTGTTTCTTTAAAATTACTAAGTGTGCATATAGCAGACCTTCCAGAGTGTCTAGTTATCTCAAACTTTTGGGTTACTGACTGGAAAAAAGGTTCAATATGTGGATACATGAAAAATGTTTTAGGGTTTACAGTACAAATTTTAAATCTGGGAGGATTAGGATGCACAGTTTTTATTTAGGATCTTTTCAACCTCAAAACCCGTGGTGTTGGGGGACATTGTCTTCTGCTGTGTGGGCATACAGAGGTTAATATTATTATTATTATCAAGTATTGATACAGCACCATTGTCATAGTCAAATGACAATTTGTCCAATAGTATATATATATATATATATATATATATATATATATATATATATATATAAATATATTTTGAGAAGAAACCTATGATAACACAGGAAGAACATACAAACACCATGACGAGAGCGCTAGCCACCTTGCCTGGTCCTTATAGTTTAGGCTTCTTCTTCTTTCCCTTTTCCTTCGAGCCAGATTAGAGGGCAAATTGGAAACAGATTCTCCAAATAGGCTGATGTACATGCATTGTGGGAAGTTGGCATTGCTGGGTCTGTGGTTAGCACTCCTTCCTTTGCAGTGCTAGGTCCCAAGTTTGAATCTTGGCCAGGACACTAAATGCAAGGAACATGTATGTTCTCCCTGTGTTTGTGTGGCTTTCCTCGGGAAATTTCAGTTTCCTCTTAAATCTGTGCCCAAAAACTTGCAGGTAGATTTATTGGCTTCCCCAAAAAATTGGCCTGAGATTGTGGTAATGACATATGACTATGGTAGGAACATTAGATTGTGAGCCCCTTTGAGGGACAGCTAGTGACATGACTATGGACTTTGTAAAGTGCTGCAAAATATGTCCACCCTATTTTAAAACAAGTGGATAAAATTAAATTGTGATTGATATTCCCAGACTGAAATAAATGATAGACAGAATGCACAGCGGGGTAAATTCTCAGATAACAGAAAAATCTATCTTTATTGGTAGTTATCAATGGGATAAGTTGATTTTGCTGTAGCAGTAGGTTACATGAAGGTGACATTGTGTTAGGCGTAACTTTTCTCCATGATTTATACTTGAGATTTCTGGAAAAGTACTGAAAGTAAAAAAACAAGCAAGTCAACCTCATTCAACAACTGGCATGCATTGCTGAGATTCTTATCTCTATTAACTCTGTCTTTTTGATGTCTTCTGTTGTTTTGGTGGCAGATGGCGTCTCAATTAAAAAAAAAAAAAGATTTGTTACGTTCAGGTATTAAAATTATTTAAATCTAACCTCAGGTGTAAAACGACACATAACAGATTCCACCGTGACATGAAAATGAAGTCAAAATGGAGAAGCCATGTGTGAAAAGTACACCCCATGATTCAGTAGCTTGTACACCCACCTTTAGCAGCATAACCAATATTACCTTGAAGTAATCATTTTCTGTGTGACTTTATCAGTCCCTCACATCCTTGTAGAAGAATTTTGGCCCATTCTTCTTTACAACATTGTTTCAGTTCATTAAGGTTTCTGGGGATTTGTTCATACACAGCTCTCTTAATGCCCCTTCACAGCATTTCAGTTGGGTTGAGGTCTGGACTATTGCAACACTTCGAATCTTTTCTTTTTTTTTCCCAATCTTTTGTGAATTTGTTGGTGTGCTTAGGATCATTGTCTAATTTTAGCCAAGCGTTAGCTGTCACACAACCTCAGAATATTTTAAAAAACATAAGAGTTCATGGTTGACTCAATGGGCCTGATTCATTAAAGCTCTCCAAGGCTGGAGAGAATACACTTTCACCAGTGAGGCTGGGTTATACAGCAAACCTGGAATGGATTTCTCCAATGTCATTTGCTATTTGCTAGCAAATGCTTTGAATCCTGGACCAGATCCATCTCAGGTGTGTTGGATTACCCAGCTTCACTGGTGAAAGTGTATTCTCTCCAGCCTTGGAGAGCTTAAATAAATCAGGGCCAGAGACTGTAACATGCTCAGGTCACGTGGTTTCAAAACAAGCCAAAATCCTCACCCCTCCACCACCATACCTGACAGCTAGTATGAGCTGTTTGTGCTGATATCCCATGTTTGTTTTTTTGTCAATATGGAGTTGTGCAGCTAAAATATCTCCACTTTGGTCTTGCCTGTCCAAAGGACATTATTCTACATTTCATTTAAGTTTTAAACCTAAGCCATGCTGCCATCATCTTATTAGAGAGAAAAATCTTTCTTCTGGAAACCCTTCGAAACAAGTCATACTTGTTCATACTTTTTCCAATTTTGCTGCCATGAACATTTAACATGCTAAGTCAGACCTGTCGAGTCTGAGATGTTTTTTTTTTCTCTGCACTCACTCTGAGCATTGCACAATCTGACCTTTGGGATTAAAATACTGAGATGTCTACCTCTGGGAAGATTGGCAACTGTCTTAAATGTTTTCTATTTGTGAATAATCATTCTAGCTGTAGGATTATGGCCTTTAAATTGTTTTGAAACAATATTGTAACCCTTCCCAGATTGATGGGCAACAATTGCTTCTACAAGATTGCTGATGTCTTTCCTCCTTGGCATTGTGTTAACACACACGTAAATGCTCCGGACTATGAGGTTGTATTTACCTATTTGTAAAACTTGAACTCATGATTGTGTGTGTAGAACTTTACCATCTTTGTAATCTAAGACTAATCTTTGTTTATCTAAGACAGGAAGCATATTACTAGCTCACCAAAAAATATGGTTTTACTTCAGCAGTACTTACAATTTACCTTACCGAAGGTTACAACCTTGACAATGCTCTCATATTAGGCGTTGTATCTATCTCCACTATGTATATTAGTGAGTTCTGGAAAAATACTGAAGGTGAAAAAAAACAAGCAAGTCATCCTCATTCGAAAACCATCATGCATTACTGAGATTCTTTTCACTATTTCCTCTGTCTTTTTGATGTTTTGGTAGGACATCGGGTGTCTCAATTGAAAAGGTTTTGTATTGAGATATTTAAATCTCATTTCTAAAAACGTTGGGACACCTTCTAAAAATGCAATAAAAATGAAAATCTGTAGTTTGTTAATTCTCTTGAACTTTTATTTACTAGGCAAAGTATCAAAGAAAAAATATTCAGTGTATTCACCATCAAACCTAATTATGTTTGTTAGATTGTTTGTTGATGATTGCAACAAACTCCAGGAAAATTGGTAGGGAGGCAAATTAAGACTGTAAAGTTTTTACAAGTAATGTTGTGCAGGGTGATTTGGTACCATCTGTTGGTATCAAGAATGAGTAAAAAAGGTCCATTCACCAAAGGCTCAACCAAGCAGAGATGGGTCTTGACTCCCCACTAAATTTCATTAGAGAATTATCTTTGAACAAACTGAAAAAAAAAATATTCGTCAGCTCTAAATAGCACAAATTTTAGGTCTGTCACTATCTACAGTTAACAACATTGTGAACAGATTTAGGAGGTTCAGAGAAATCTCTGTATATAAAGGTCAAGGGTGTAGATAGTTGCTGAATGTGCGTGACCTTCAAGCCCTTAGGAGGTAATGCATTAGAGACCGTCATGCAACCGTACTAAACATAGCCCCATGGGCCCAGAAGTACTTCAGAAAATCATTGTTGCTTAAGGAGGAAGTAAACCCAAAACTAGCCAAAACAAAAAAATAAACATACTTACCTTTAATTCCTCATAGCAGTCAATCCATTGGGAGGTTTCTTCTTCTATCAGGTCCCGCGTTGTCACAGTATCCGCCTTTGGGCCAGCGCAGAGGGAGCACGAGGTGCCGCCATCTTCTCCTCTCTTCTTTCGTGTTCTTCTTCCAATAAGCAGGTGCGAGATCAGGTGACGTAGATTGGGAAAAAACTTTTTTTTTTTCCTTTTGATGAAAGGGAATCTGGGGCATGCACAGAAGGAGCAGCCAAGAGCCTCCTGTGATGCGTAATGTAGGCATCCTGGAAGGCTCTGTGCTCCCATTCAATCTTGATCGCCTAGGTGATCGAGAATCAAGAGGGCAGTGCTGCACCTTTTATTTGTTTTAAAAAAGAGAAGCGTTGGCCCAAGATCATCAGAGATGTAGTGAAAGACAATGTTTTGTGGTCAGATGAGCGCACAATTCAGCTCGATTTTGGCAATAAAATGGATGCTGGATTCTACAAACTAAAGATGAAACTGTAAATCCAAGCTGGTATCAAGAAAAGGTGCAAAAAGCAGCATCTGTGATGTTGTGGGGGTACATTAGTGCCCGTGGGGATCTGCAAATATGTGAAGGCACCATTGGAATTTTAGACAAACATATGCTTCTATGAAAATGACATCTTTACACAGGAACTTCATGTATATTTCAGCAGGATAATGTCAGGCATTTGCAGAATCAGACAACAGCGACCACAGACTGCTGAACAACTCAAATTTTGTATACAGCAAGAATGGGCAAAACTTCCATATGAAAAATTACAACAATTCTCAAATGAAGTAGTTTAATAATAACAAAAAGGGCAAGTGACCCATTTAAAAACCTGCCTCCGTCCCAACTTTTTGGAGTGTGTTGCAGACATTGATTTCTAAGTTTAGAATTTGTTTATGTTGAACAAAAAAAATTAAGTTTGTTGGTGAAAACACTGAAAATCTTTTCATTTTGCCTGTTAAATAAAGGTTCAAGTGAATTACAGATTTTTGCTTTCTTTGCAACTCTAGAAAGTGTCCCAACTATTTTGTAATGTGGATGATAGTATAATATATTCTCTATAATAATTATTTTGCAGGTATAGATAGCTCTGCACTACAGTGATTTAATTCTCATTTACTGTATGTCTAGGGTTAAAGTAATCAGAACTTTTTTTACTTACCTTATCAGTCACTCGCAGGCTCCACTTTTATACACCCAGTCCCTGCAGCCCCTTTCATAAGCTATTATTGCCCTGATTACATGTACGTTAACCAACCCCCACAATACAGCACCAGGACTGTGTATTGTAAGGGGTGGAAGTGCCCACATACTGCACAGCCCAGAGCGGCTGGATGGAAGAGGAGTAAGCTGTCCGTAGGGGAAGGAGGAAAAAGATTCTGTTTACATACCCTAGGCACAAAAAAAGAACATTTAAACCTTGCAGTGCAGGACTAGCCCCATTGTAGGAGAACCTGAAATCCATCTTTAGAAACAAAGGTTGCATTTCTAGACTGATACTTGTCAGCAAATAAAAGTAATAAATCTTCATGTCCTTTATGTTTTAAATTGCAGCTCACCTTGTTTGCACCCTGGACACCAGATTATCCACTTCCTTCCTGAATCATAGACCACAATGACCATCATTAGCTCCATATCTCGTCACACCAAAGAGGTAACTACTGGTATCCATGTAATGGGAAGTTCAGAGTTGTTTCTGTATCTGTAAATCTATCTATCTAAATGAATTGGTGGTAATATATTGCCACCATTTTCCTGCAATGGCCCTGGGCTATCCAGAGTTGCAGCAAGTCTTTCACTTGTAAATGAATCTGGCAATTTACTAAAAGTACCCTGGAGTCAAAATTGAATGACTTCTGTTCTAGCCCTGCTATGTACTGGACAGTAATGACTCCAGGCTTGACCACTAGCTAAGGTCTGGTATTTTGCTGCACAGCATTGTGGTGTTTAGAAGAAGTGTGACGTATTCTTACTTTTTTCAGATATGTAGCTTTCAGTGTGTGAGTTTACTTGGGCAAGGACACTGCCTGTACAGATACGGTACATAAAAGGTTACATATGCCAAAACTTTGATTCACTTTGATACTAAATTGAGTATATCAGGAAGAAAACTGTTCAGCTGGAGCCACTTTAGAACCTGGAACCCTGAAATGATTGTATGCACTTTTACTCAACTGGACCAATAGAACTTGGATGAAAAGTCTAGATTTTCTTCTAAGTATATCTGAATATATATTGGTATATTGATCTTTAGGTGAAACCCTTTATTGGATAACTTCTATTTTTTATATCAGACCACTGGTGACCATTGCCATTAAAAAAGAAAGTAAGTGGAAACCTAACATTGTATAAGTTGTCATCAGAACAATAGATAAGGTAAAATCGTCCAATAGGGAAACCTATTGGATGGACATAAATAGACAGGTATTATAGATTTAAACTTTTAAGGCTTTTTTATAATTTTATTTTTTATTCAGTGAACAGTCATAGATACTGGCATAAAACATTAAAACATACAAATCACCAACTGTGTTATCATCTTCCGCATCACAAACATATTATGAACAAACAAGCAGAATGACTGAGCAGAGGCAATTTTCAAAGTATTAACAAAAATAACCAAAGAAAGAAATAGAGAGATGGAAAGCAAAATAAAGGAAGAGGGGGAGGGAGAGGAGGGGGAGGGGCACGACATTGCAGGCCAGATTGAGTAAAGGCCAGACTTAACACAGTAGGGAACACAGAGCAATAATTCAATGATATCCTCTGCATTCAAAACAGATCATCGGCATTATCAGCCGCACTGTATACTGAGAGGTACGCTTGAGTAGTGGTATACTGTATCCAATAGAACCAAGTATTTCGGAATTTATCCATTCTACCGTCCCGGCTGGTAATAAGGTCTTCCATTGCCATAATGTCATTTACTCTTCTAAACCATTGTAACAAGGTGGGAGGAGAGGATTGTTTCCACAGGGCCGGAATACAGGCCTTAGCAGCATTTAAAAGATGTTTGAGTAGAGAAGCGTGGTATTTCTTTTTAGACCAATCATTCAAATGTAAAAGGGCTAGCTCCGGGCTGTTACGTATATCTACTTCTGTCAATTCTTCAATAACCTCCACTACCCCTGACCAGAAAGATTGCAACTTAGAGCACTCCCAGAATATATGAAACAGGCTGCCAGCAGCCACTTCACAACGCCAGCATCTATCATCTACTCCCGGATACATTTTGGCTAACACAGTCGGCACTCTGTACCACCGCGTGAGCAATTTATAGTTCAGTTCCTGATAAGAGTTGCTGAGAGCGGCTTTATGACCCGTGTACAGGAGACGATCCTGCTCATCTGGAGAGAATGTGGTGTCAAGATCACTTTCCCATTTACGCAGAAATGGTAAAGTTGAGGTCGAGGGGGCAGTATCCGTCAATAGCATCTGGTAGGCATTAGAGAGAGTCCCCCTAATGGTGCCTTGTGGCTCACACACCCCCTCCACCTGTGATAGGGGGTGCACAAACCTGGATGGCGGTGGGAGAGAGTGAAGAAAATGACATAGCTGTAAGCTGCGCCATGGTCCCAGCTCTGGAAGTTCATGAGCAGTTTTCAAATCCGAGACAGGTGCCCACTCTGTGCTCCTCAAAAAATGAGATGCTTTGAAAATTCCCCGCTCCCTCCATGAACGAAACCTAGGATCTGATGCGCCCGGGGGAAACCCCGGGTGTCCCAGAATAGGAGACAGTGGTGAAGGGTAAGTACACACACCAGAAACCCTGAAATAATTCTGCACAACACGGAGGGTCGTTCCTATCAGTGGCAGCTTGAGAATGGGAGGTAGTGTGTCTCGAGGGGACCACATGGCCCCTGCTAACGGTAGATTGGCAATGGCTCCCTCAAGCCTTACCCATGGCTTAAGGCCTCTGTTTCTGCACCAGTCTATCAACCGTCCCACATGTGTAGCCTGGTGGTACAATAGGGGGTCAGGAAAGGCAATACCTCCACGTACTTTAGGCAACCTTAAAACCCGGCGCCCGATACGAGGGCTGTCACCCCCCCAAACTTTTCAGGCTTTATATGATTCTAAAAATGGTTCTAAAACCAACATAGGAATCTAAGCCCACCTAAATTCTTACTGAACATGTTCCTCCAGAAGTACAACTCCTCTGATCTGTTGTAAAACAGTTACAAAGGAAAGATGGAGGGGGTCCTAGACATCAAGTTGACCTCCCCTTGGTCTAATCTATATGGATACGTATTTGCCTTCTCCGGAGATCTTCATTGTAGCCCATCTATTAACACACCTTTGATTGACAATAGTACCGTCCAGGCTATTACAACACATGCATCCAGAAGATTACATTAATTTCTTTGGCTAGGTCCCAACTTCTATAAATACATCTACAGAGATCCAGCCAGGAAGAAAACTAGAACAAGTGGCATAATCTGGATTGCTGTCTGAGGCTCTTTTTTTAATTAGCAGAACACCAAATAGACTGATTCTGATTTTGTGATTTTGCAAAGTGCACATGGAAACATATCTATTGGAACAATGATTTTAATAGTAAATTGGATAATTATTATTCCATGCACAGGCTGGCGCAGGTTGTTGACACACACACAGTATAGGCTTTTGCAATGTCAAACATTTATTTCTATCCAGAGCTCCAATAATTCAATCCAATAATTCACCAAGATCTTGTATTGATGATGGGAGAAGTCAGACTGCGGTGTTAGGTCTTCTCCAGCACAACCCAAAGATTCTCAATAGGGTTAAGGTTTGGACTCTGTGGTGGCCAATCCATGTGTGAAAATGATGTATCATGTTCCCTGAACCACTCTTTTACAATTGGAACCCAAAGGGTCCTGGCATTGTTATCCTGCGAAATAACCGTGCCAGCAGGTAAAGAAAAAATCTGTTGATGGAATATATATATTACATAATATATGGAATATTAAATATTCCATATACTGGAAAACCTGGTAATTTGGTATATTCAGGTAGTCAGCTGGATCAATTTTGGCCACTAAACATTGCTGAAGCTAGGCTTGACCAACTGAAGCCTCCAGATCACAACAATGCCCTCACAGGCTTGGGGACTTGTTTTCAACAGGCAGTGTATATCTTTTGAACAATAGCCTAACTATAACTCAAGACCGAGTCTTTGACCTGCAGGAACAACAAGCTGAATTTTATTGGTTTCTTATCTGCTCGCTTTTACTGTTTCTGAATGCATGCATAGCATGTAAATGTTTTGACAACATAACTTTTGCTACTGTACTTTGTGGGAAAATGTTAAATTAACGGTCGCCTTATCTTCAAGCTTTGTCAACAAAAAATGAACAATTCTCGCAGTTCTTGTTTCTATGGTTTATTGCTGTAACGGGTGTCAAAGTTTCTCTGTAAAAATTGTCTATAAACTTTCAGCTTTACAAAACATTTAAAAAGAAATAAAAAATCAAGTCTATGTAAAGGACAGAGTTCACGGCTGAGTTTGTGCAATAAAATTGTGTTTACGGGTTCAGGAAATTCTTAGAATTCACCTGTACATGAAGAATGGGGAAAATGCCATTCTGACAGTACAAAGCAGGGATTGGCATTGGCTTGCTAGAGGTGTATGTAAAAAATTACAATTACCTTATTGTATTTGCTCGCTTTTAGTCTTATACTATTGGAAGGATTTTGTTATATCAACTTTATGAGTGTCAAAAAAACTTTGTTCTTGTAGAAAAAAAAATCAGAGTTGTCTTGTGTGATCAGCACAACTTCTGTGTTATTTCCAAAATGCTACAATGCAATTTGCCTGTTTATTGTGGAGATCTGACACACATATGTATGATATTCTGGTCCTCTAATTGAGGTGGGGTGAACCACATGAATTCCCAATTAGATTTGCTCCATCAATTTGGCCCAGCAATGGCAGCCTCCATGTTGTCTTATGACTGTTATTCCTTGAAGATATTGCACAGGATTTCTGATAGGATCAAGAGGTATTTTTTGCCCTTACTAAATTGATATAACAGAACACTTTCGCTAATATATTTATCAGAACAAATAGGTAATGTTCAATATTGGGGTTCACATATACTTTAATTTGTTACAGTCCGAAGTAGTTTTACACTACAAAAGCCTCCATTCAACTAAATTTGTGTCCATAGGGTTTAAATGCCTTTACAGTGGATCACTTTAAAGTTAAGGCTAAAAAATAGTGCCCATAGTAATAATGATCTCACTCTAATATGTAGGGTGTCACCCTATATAAGTTATGTTGTTGTTGATGTTAACATATGCATGTGTGTCCTGTATACACATAGTAAAAATATAAAAGAAGTAAAAGTTCCTCTAAATAAAAACACCAAAAGACTCTCTGGCATGGTGTCCAAATTAAGTGTAACCACTACTTTATTTGTTTCCATCTCTGACCAGCGGTGGCTTTAAATCTCGAAGCACTCAGAGCAAAGCACCTTCAGGTTCACATGTTAGAGCTCGGCCATCCTGAACATCACTTTTCATCCTGAGTTCCTCACAATAATCTAGAATGTTAGGCTACATACACATGCTGGATAATTATCATTATTGTGATGGTCTTGGGCAAGGACCTCAATGTTTAAATTGTTACCCAAAGTAAGTCTCAGGATGAACCCTTTTTCTAACAAATTCCCAACTCCATTTTTTCTGAAGGTTAGTGTTGGGGAGATTTAACACATGTTAGTGATGGGCCATTGGGGACATGAGGGGTAGAAATTAACAAGCAAGAAATTGGAATTTTTAAATTATTTTCCAGGCATATACGTAGGTACTTCCATACTTTATTGTTGTTTTTAGTGTAGGTTGGATCTCTTTTAGGAATCTGTTTCCTCTGATTTGGTTTCTATGCATGCATTGCATAGTAATAATTAAATTGTAATAATCCATAATAACTATCATTAACTAGGTACATTGTGTACATTTTGGAAACCTCTGGATTCAACCCAACTGCTGTAGGCATGACATGACACTTCAAATCTGCAACATCTTTTGTCCTAGAAACATAGTCACATTACCCTCTAGTCACCAGTAAGAAGTGTCAATTTTGGTATTGACGTCAAGAGTATCTTAAAATGGAACTACACCTACAAATGAAAAAATTGCAAGCAGGCAAGTTCTTTATTGCAGAAAGTACAGGTGATGTCTATTTTGGTCTTAAAGAAAAGTATCTGTCTGTTTTCATTTATTTAAGTAAACTCACCTCGTCTTGCTGCATCAGCATTTTCACTGGTCCTCTTCCAGGTTTATGATCTTTGGCCAAGCTAGAATGATCTAACATGCACAGGAGTTTGGTCATTCCCAGCAGCCAAAGATGCCAGGATTGTACACTGTACATTCATTATGGAGAAGATTGTTAACAGACAATATGTTTGTTTTATTGCAGAAGAGACATTGGGCCTGATTTAATAAAGCTCTTCATGGCTGGAGAGGATACACTTTCATCAGTTAAGTTGGGTGATCTAGCAAACCTGGAATGGACTTCTCAAAAGTCATTTACTATTTGCTAGCAAATTTTTTTAATACTGGACCAAATCCATCCCAGGTTTGCTGGATCACCCAGCTTCACTGATGAAAGCGTATTCTCTCCAGTCTTGGAGACCTTTAATAAATCAGGCCCATCGTCTGACCCTTCTGCAATAAAGAACCTGCCTGCTCCTAATTTGTTCTTTTTTTAGGTTTAGTTCGGCTTTAAAGCAGATAAAACTGTCGTGTGCTGGGCGGTCTTTTGAATTTGGCACACTTACCCTAAAGATGTACCTTCTCTCCAAAATTGTGCAATGCAGGCTTTGTCCTCTCCCTCTCCACTGACATTTCTCCCACTGCCACTTATAGGTTCCCAGCTATGTTGTTTGCCCATTGGGTCACCTTTGATGATAACACTAACCCTAACACATGGGCACAAAAGTTACATCTGGCCCATTTCTGTATATGATTAGGGAACATATAGTATATGATACATGTGGCATGGAATGTATGCAGAAGATAAAAACATTCTAAAAATGGTTCCATGGACAGAAGAGGCCATAGTGGAGATATGTGGCCATAATGCACAGTACCACATTTTGCTGAAAACCAAATACAGAATATGAAAAACACCTCATACCAACTGTCAAACACGGTGGTGGAGTGGTGATGATTTGGGCTTGTTTTGGAGCCACATGACGTGGTAATCTTGCAGTTTATGAGTCAATCATGAACTCCTCTGTATACCAAATTGATTCAAGTGTGAGACCATATGTTCAACAGCTAAAACTTGGCCAAAATTGGACCATGCAACAAGACAATGGTCCTCAGCACACCAGCAAAATTTACAAAAAATCATGGTGTTACAATGTCCTAACCCGTGTGGGGACCCTTAGAGGGCCTCAATGAGCTGAGGCATTTATATTAAGAAGAGTGGGCCAAAAATGCTCCACAATGATCTAAGAGAATATTAAAATCATATAGAAACAAGGTATTGCCTTTAAAGGTGGTTCTACAAGCTATTGGATCTTGGGATGTACTTAGTTTTTCACACATGGCTCTATCATTTTGACTTAATTTTTCTATATAAATAATGACACTGTGGAATCCTAAGGTTAGATTTACATAATTTTAGAACCTGTTAAGGACTAGGAGTTACAATGACTAAAATAATAAAGCCCCTGAACATATTGTCACCAAAATTGCTATGGGGTAAAGGAAAGTGGGGGACCTGTTTCAAGGGAAAAAATTAAAAAAGTATGCAGCATTTCAATAAATTAAAGTTAAAATGTAAATGGGTCTTTTTTTAAATTTATAGAAAAGGTACATAATTTTTAATTCCCTAAGTTCTTCTGACCTCTTGAATCACAGCACCCCTATGCAGTTTTGATGATTATAGGGCTTTGCAATAAAAGGCAACGGGGCTTTTAAAAAGATATTTTCCATGCTACACATTAATTCTAATTATGAGAAATACTTCATGCTTTTTTTTTTTAATTAATTTGTGAAATATTTCAATTTTTCCCCTGACCCCCAGAAATGTTGGTAATAATTTAATGCTCAGGAGCTGTGCAATTGTCTCCAACAATCTATAGGTGGCCAAGAAATAGTTATTTGCAACATTATTTGCTGTAGGTGCTTCAGTTAGTGTTGATTTCTCTCCAGACTAAATGCTTGCCTTCTCTTGGAATGATTAGTGTCCTTCAGCTCCATAAGGACATTGTGTAATTCTTTTCAAGCCAATGTTTTTTTTTTTTACATGGGGCATGGCTGTTACTTTTGAGACAGGGAGGTGTAATATTTCTTGTCTGAAATAGAATGAAGATTGAGTCAGGTTTATGAAATAAATAGCCTGTCTGGCATGGAAGGAGACCTGATTTCCCTCTGCTCCATTTTATTACCACCTACAGGTCTCCCCACCCCCACCGTTTGATTGGACAGTACAAGGAGAATCAGCACACTGAATAGCTTATCTCTTTGTCAACCCCCTCCTTCTTTTAGAATGCACCTTGACATGCAGTACAAGTGATTGGCTTCTTGTTCTCTTTATCTGTGCCACTGCCTGTCGTAGAGTTGACATAGGTTGATATCAAGTCAAATTAAAGGTATTTGTAAAACTCATTGAAGGATGTATTAATAAAAACAGAGCCGCATTAATATGTTGTAGGTGGGTGTTTATCACAGTGGGGGGTCACTCCTGATGAGTCTAAGTTTGGCATCTACCATAGCAGCAATTTGTAGGGTAAGGTCTTTTTCCCGTAAAAATCAAGCTTAGGTTTTTTCAAGAACAAAGCAATCTGCTATTGAATCATTTTTTTAGTTTGAAAAATTTTGATATCAATTCTAATGATTATTGGAATGTTTGTAACTATTGCAGATGATGATGAAGAGGACTAAGCGGTATTTTACAAGGGCCTTGCACCGGATCCAAAAGGGCCCTGGTTACACCTACAAGGAGCTGCTGGTCTGGTTTTGCAACAATACCAATACTCATGGACCAAAACGTATTGTATCTGAAGGGCCAAAGAAGAGAGTCATGTGGTTCATATTGACCCTGATTTTTGCAGGCCTCGTATTCTGGCAATGGGGGCTTGTTATTCAAACATACTTGTCCTATGGTGTCAGTGTGTCTCTGTCCATAGGCTTCAACACCATGGTGTTCCCTGCTGTGACCGTCTGCAATGTCAACCCATTCAAGTAAGTAAATAAATAAATAAATAACACAAATGACAAGGCAACTTAATTATTTGGATGAACTAAATATTGCCAAATGTATATCACTGGTGATCCTAACAGAAAGCACTTTGGATTTTGCTTGGAAATTGCTTGGGTTTACTGTAGGGATTTAGTTTAGGGCTCCTTTAGACACTTTGCCAGTATCTTAGAGAAAGCCAGTCCTCCATGATGGAAAGCAAGTCCAGTGGGAGGAGAGTCCCGGGGATCATCAGATGCAATTTCCCACCTCAGTGTTATCATTGCCCCAATAAGGAAGCAAGTACTTTATAGAAGTACTTTTTTATAAATCATTTTTGATACAGAATGTAAATGTGAACAGCATTCCATGGTAAATACTTACTTTTTTTCCAATTTCATCAATCATCACCATGAGATGCTCCAAATGCTCCAAAACCTTTGCTCCAGAAATGTCCTCAAAAGTCCTCTTCTTATATCATTTTTGCAAATAAAATAATCAAAATTGCCCACTAAATTTGACACAATGAAATGTACATGTACGGTAAATGTTTCCTCTTGAAAACTAGAAACACATTGTACTATAGTAAGTTTATTGGAAGTCACAGCAATGGGGTTAGAGTAATATCTGGGATTATATTTACCTTTAGACATAGAATTGCCATCAGGGTTAGCATAATCCATAAACAGGTCCGGGATAGTTAAACAAAACCTCCATAAATCTCAGGTGTCATTTAAACCCAATGGCACTCTTAAAACCACCAAAATAACATCCTAATTTTGCCTTCCCTAATAACTCCAGTGTATTAAGCTAATATTGTATAGTTTCAGGGAAATGTCACACATTTACAATATAAAAAGCTTGTGTGCTATAGGTGAAAGGATGTGGAAGGGATCAAGTTCGGGCTCAAATGAACCTAAATGTATATTGGTGACAGATACCCCAATGATAATATATATTTGATAAAAAGTAGCATCTGATAATGGTAGGTTGGGGCCATTCCATCTGGTAAGGAAACACCAGATATGGCACACCAGGAGAAATAGGATAGGGCACCCTATTTGCATCCTTGGGGTATGTTGCTTAGTCAGGTGGCACTCCTCCGTCAGCTGTTGTCAATCCATGTGAGGACCAAGGAGTGGGGAGGCACGCATTTTTTTGAGGCTGTGCAATACAGTTTTCCTGTTTTTGGCTGTGACAAGCTGTGTCTTCTGAGAACCATCTCATAAATAAAGGACTTGGAGTGAACTTTTTATATGACTTATGTATCTATTACCCGCATCACCTGAAGAAGCAGTTGCTGGTCTGTGAAACATGTTGCAAAATAATCTTACAAAAACAAAACCTCCAATGTGAACAATGGTTCTGTATCTTAAATATATTGTAAAGGGACTGGAATATGGTTCACAAACTGTGGCATTTTAAATATGGCTTCATATCATTTTAATATTATTTGTATATATATTTTATCATTTGGAATTTGAGTACAAATATTGCGAAAATTCTTTAAAAATGTCACAAATTTGCAGAAATTTCCTGCTCAATTTTCCTCATCCTTAAGAACTACTAGTATCTGAGCACAGTTACAATGGGACTTTCTTGTGCACTGGATGCACAGGAAGATAGGGGGAATTAGGAGCAACTGGGAGGAGGGGGGTGGGGTATAATTATTTTAACCAGTTACTGTACCTGCATGCACAAACCACAAATGATTTAAGGGTATTTTATTTCCAAGAATTTCAATTTGTGTATATGGAAAGTTAATTTTTTACATTTACCGTAAGTTTGTTTTGTGTAATATAGGTTTTTTGCAATAACCAGTTATTCTACAAACAGAAATACTTGCTTAACCTGTCAGAATTACCACTTAAAGGGTACATACCATTTGTTGAGAAACATAGAGTAAACGTCAGGTGTGACAAACATATTGGATAACTGAAGTACAGAAAACTAATTTTGGATCCTGGAGAACACATGAGGGAGTATTCCTCCTGGCTGACAGAGGATGTTTTGGAATCCCCTGAGAAGAACCTGATTCACAAGTTCATGAAAATCTGGTAATCGTACTGCTAATGCAAACCCTCTGTGCATGACAAAATGAGGAGAGATAAGCATATCTGGACTATATGGAATTTTCATAAAAAAGGGCATTTTAGTTCTGGAATATAGCCAATTCCTTTGAATTGCTCAAATGGTGATTTGAAATGGTGAAAATATCTATAGAAATAAGACCAATTTTCTCAATTTTGCTAATTTTCTCATCAGGTAACTGCAAAGCTCTTGAACTTGTTATTGTCACCAAAATTTCTAGGGGGTCTACCTGATCTCTTCTTAGCCAACCTCCTGCCTTTACAAGACACTGTGTGACTTAGGAAAGAGTCTTATACAGCATGACAGTACCCAAACCCATACTGGTAGCCAAAAAAGTTTTGTTACTGCAGATGTAAGAAAAGAATAAGCTTGTTCTTTTTTGCCTCCTGCAGAAAAAAAGTTGATCACTATTGGGAGTATATAGGGTCTTCCACTTTATGTTGGCAAGGGCAAGAATTTAAAAGTTAGTGGACAAGCTTACTTGTACAACACACCAACCAACATACTTCAACAGTGTATTCCTGGCCCTGCAGTCTAAATAAGTTACGTGCCAATTCTGCATTGACAGCCGTGCCTCTGCTACTGAAACCCACTCAATGTGAGCTGCAGTATCTGGGAAGGGGTCATGAGAGACACAAATGAAGAAAAATGAAGTAAAGAAAGTTGTTTTTACTGGATTGCCCAGGTTCACCTACGATAGTTTATCCGCTGCAGTTATGGAGAGCTTCAATAAATCAGGTCCACTCAGAAAACTGAATGTGGGACTGTTTCATGCTGTTACATGGAAGCCTTTAAATATAACTTAACTGCTTGGCAGAAAGTAGCAAAAGTTCTACTTTTTCCTTGTTTGGAACACAAGCCAGATCTTTGTATTTGGAAAGGAACATCTGTCTGGTTTCTGAATGGTTGGTAAACCTGCTGAGCCCCCCCCCCCCCTTTAAGAGGAACTCTTCCCAAAGGTAACTCTATATTCACCCCCCAGGAGGGGCTGACATTTTCAAAAGGGTCATACAGAAGTAAAAACCTGACACAAAATTTTATGTTGCTGGAATTCCACCTACATGTCTTATGGCACCATCTTTAAACTAAATATATGTGATTGTATATTACAGATATTCAAAAGTTAAGCATCTCCTTAAGGATCTGGATGAGCTGGTCGACACTGCGTTAGATCGGATCCAGTTCTCAAGCCAGCAAGGCTCAAGCATATCAACTCCCAACAACACAAACCAGAATGTGACCCTTGACCCCAATCTGTGGAACCATATGCCCCTGGTCGTCATTGATGAAAATGATCCCAACAACCCTATCATCTATAATATCTTTGACAGTAGCACAGATTATTCCCAGGTCAATAATGCCACTAAGGGCAACCAGACTTCCTATGCTGAGAGATACAAAGTAGCCATACAACTGGTAAGACTATTCATCATTCTTTCACCCATTTTTACATTCCAATTTAAAGATTTCACGGTGTTCATAACCTATAATTACCTATAGGTAATCTGACTTCTAGACAGCATAAAACTCCTTATTTGTGTCCTATCCTATGAAAAAAGCTCAGGAACATTTTACATTTAAAGCTCATGCCAGGTAGTCTAAAGTCTTCTCTAATCCCTTAAGTCTGCTCATATTTGCTTTCCAATTCTGCCCCATTACTGTGACAATGGCTTGAGCCGATCATTGTGGTTTTGACAATGTAATATTATGAGATATAGTGCTCTCAGTTACGGAAGTAGTAACAGGTTTAAAACTGGCTTGTATTTAGTTGGCAACTGTAAACACCAAGGTTCTTGTTTCTTGAAAACCTTCTTGGTGCAATAACCCTTTGGTTCAACTACCTTTCATAATCCAAGACATGTGGTTGAAGGCAACCTAGTGTATTCTCCAGTGGCAACATACAGTGTTGTAATTGTCTTTATTGGGACAACAAGATGGGAGCCGGGGGAACAGTTTACTCGAAATAATTAAAAAGTAGCCACTATCTGAATAGATAACATTATTCCCTCTTTACTTTAAATAAAGGCTGTTGTTCTCTATATGGAAGTCATGGTCTATCCCAATGTTTCCTAACCAGGGTTCCTCCAGAGGTTGCTAGGGGTTCCTTGAGCAATGAACAGTTTGTGACTCTCAGGTCAGTTGAACAGATTCCAATGATCTTTTTGGGTATCCATAAGGTGACAATTTCCCCAATGGCCAGCAGTGTAAAAAGTAATTCTTCCCAGGGACCACCACACTAATGTACTGTGAGTTGTGTATATATATTAATTTTAGGAGGGGATCTCTGAAGACCTGAAAATCATTTCAAAGGGTTCCCCAATGTTAAAAAGCTTGAGAAACACTGGTCTTTTTGAGGAAGTGCAACACACCCTGGGGTTAAAAACTGGAGCCAATGAAAACCTTATTGGTACATGTAAAACTATAATTCCAAGAAGTCATAATTCAATCTGCTTTACAACAGGGAAGAAAACAATTCTAAAGAAAACTATGTTAGAATGTTAGGTTGGCCATAGGCTTGTTGATTTTCTAGTTCATTTGAACAATCCATTCAATTGTTTCATGGAACTGACCATTTATTGAAGGATTCAATCAACCAAAAGTAATAAATATAATTGTGGAATTAGATTTCCCAGTTGATCAAGTTGGAAAATGTCCATAGATTATACATGTATCTGGTTTTTGAGACATCTCAATTGATTTCTGTTTACATGTCATCATCAATTGAGAGATTGATAAAGTTAAAATACAGGGATCACTTTGCATTTTATTTAATTATAAATAATCAGTTTTTAAGAATCAATTGTAGTATGATTGAATCACAAAATAGATTAAAAAAAATGATAGCACAATTGATTTTCAGTTGACGGTCAATATTTACTTTGAATTGAAATGGAAGTTTGAAAAAGAGAAACTTTTCGAGGGGTGAATAAATCATTTGGATGGATCAATGCATTTTGTGAATACACAAAATGAGGCCCCAATATATGTCTTGTCTTGTAGTTTCTAGCTGGGGTCTATACTTACCTGTGACATTTATTATCATCACAATCTCATCTTGTGATCCTCGTAAAATTCTGTCAGCACATTTTATAATAGAAGCTGGTAAACAAAGTAATGGATTACAGTGCAAGACACAATAAAACCAATTTCCAGTAATCAAAAGAACAGCCAGAAATGGAAAAAAAATATTTTGTACAGAATGACTGTATCACAATGAGACTGAAGGTCATATTAGAACTTTGTGAATTTTGTTGCCATATGCTGTATATCTATGTATATCTAGTAGTAGTCACATTCAGCTGGGCTTGTTCTTGTAATGTTGAATACATTTCTACAGCTTTTTAAGCTGCTTCATTAGTGGATGGAGTCAGGCAAATGATGAAACAACCTGGAGGGCTGCAAAGGACCTTACAAAAACAAGTCTAGTTAAATGTGTCAAAGTACTACTAGATATACATTCAACTGGAAAAATGTGGAACCACCATTAGGCATGGCCCTTGTCTTGTAAATAATACTTATTTAGTCTGGTTGAGATCATTTGCTTTTCCTTCTTTTCTGGTACAGAGTTCATCTAACCTTGTGCTGGTTGGTTGATGGGCATCCATCACCTGAGGTTCATGATGGGTCTTGTTTGAAAACCTAGCATCTTTACAGCTCTTCCCATGTCCTTTAGTGATCCAGTGTGCCTAATCACTAAACAACCAACACTAAAGTTGATTTCTAATAGCGGATGGAAAAGGGCATCTCCTGCGCTTCCACCCTTCTCTGCATAGAACAGATCTGCTCTGGTTGTACAGAGCACTTTTGTTCTAACAATCCTTTCCATTGGTATTTATTGACCATTGGTACGTGACATATGTTTGACGGCATATGACCTGCTTTGTGTTGAATTTCTTTTAATGTAAATTATTGTAAAATGTCTTTTAATGCAAAGCATCCTTTTCATTTCAAATGCTGTGTTTGCCAATCAAACTCAGACAATACCTATTCAAACACAAAAGTGTATTTAATAGTAGGAGTGTCCAGACCATTATACCCACCTGATGCCCTATCAATGTTCAGATAAGAAAATTTCAAATGTTTAGATACCTTTTAGAAGTTGTTGACCTTTTGGGAGTATCTTACCAAGAACGAAGTTTGTGCATGAGCTGGCTTCATTTTTACTTGTATCTCAGTACAGACCTTTCAGCACACTGGTAAAATTATTCAGAAGTCTTCTGTAAAGCTAATATGGATTACAAAGTATATTTTATTCCAGTTTGGGGTGTCACATATTGTATTTTTCTCATTGATGTTCTTTCTACAGTGCACCAACAACAGGACCCAGTGCAACTATCGTAATTTTACAAGTGGTGCCCAAGCTATAAAAGAATGGTACCTACTTCAATTCTCAAGCATCTTCTCCAAAATACCAGAAGAAGAAAAGATTAAAATGGGGTACCAGGTAGAGGATATGATTCTGACCTGCATGTTTGCCGGACAAGCCTGCAGTTACAGGTGAGAAATCCGATGGAGCTTCAACAGTACTGGCTATGTACTGGGCAATGTAACTGCTTCTAATCAAACTAATAAAGATATGTTATAGCAGGAATATGGAGTAAATAATATGTTACAAGGGAGTTATTTAACCTGGACCTTTGGTATGCTCGTGTTCTATCCATGCATTCCCTGATCATCCAAGCACCGCTCGATTTAAAAAAAACTTTTGCCTATATGTCAGGGCTTCATACAATATAGATGGGTTTTCCATCTGATTAGGAATGATAAATCCTAGTACGGTATGCTGCTTGAACTGTATAGTTCCAAATACAACAGAAACACTTGTAAAACCAACCAACTGCCCATAACATACACCATAAACTAAAGGCTTTATTCATAAACCAGTGAATCTGACATTACCAAGCATTCACCGATGGAGAATCATCGACTGCATTGAAAACACACAGATGTGGAAGATTTTCCACCAAGGATGACCTATGTTCATGGGCATTGTAGTTAACTCAAAAAATCAACAGGGGCTTTAAAATTGAGTTTTCCTGACTATAGTTTGATGCTGATTTACAGAAAAACGTTGGTACATTTATCTATATGTCCCACGTGTCCTTCCCACCCCACCGAGTATGTTGGTAACAATACCAAATTTGGGGGTTTTATAGAAAAATTAAGTTGTAGTTAATTACTTTTTCAGAAACATAAAATAAATAAACCCTCTTTTGCCGATTACTGGTGGTGACATTTCTTCTTGCATCCCACAATTCATTGTTCCTCTTTACCTCTCGGAATGACCTCAGGGAGCACACCATGACGTGTGGGAATCAGGGAGGTTTCCTCATCTATGTTTGGACATTTAGAATAACATGTGGCACTCCCATGAGCTTAGGATTCCAGTGTTCACATCTACAGTTGCATCAATATAAAGGGATGTCCATGGGCCATTTACAGACTCGCTATGTTATATGTAGGGCTAGGATCTCCTAAAAGTGCTGAAAACAAGCTCATAAAGGTCCTGTCAAAGCATTTTTGTTTTGTGGGAATGAAGGATGATGACTTTCAGAAATGATCTCAGACAGAATTTACAGCTGAAGCTGGCTTCCTCTGGATTTTTATTAGCTCTTAAGATAGACAATCCCTTCTAAAAATGTAAATATGACTTATTTACTTTTGGTAGAATACACCCACACTCCTGTGAATGTTATATATCATGTGCTTCCATACAACACAATATTTCTGAAATCTTCATTTTGCATTTTACTGCAGCAATTTGAAGTGTACGTGAACCCAAGAACACGTTTGTCATCCTTTGTGCGTCTCTGCAGCTACAAATGATTTCTAATAAGTATGCATTTACATCTATTAAAAAGTATAAAGTGATATCTGTTCCCTCCAAGAAATTCTATTTAATGGTAAACTAATCTCCAAAATGTATAAATTAAAGGTATAAAGTGCAAAACCAAACTATCTCCAAAGCAGAGAAAACACTGTAGGACTTTTAATAAAAGAAGGAGATTCTCCAGTACAAAAGTGTTTATTAATTGATCATTCCTACATTCTCAGAAATATAAAAAGAAAGTAAAACTCAATGCTATCATTTTCAGAAATTTCACCCACATTTTCCACCAAGATTATGGAAATTGTTACATCTTCAACTGGGGTCAAGAAGATCAGGAGCTGCTTGAGTCTGCTAACCCTGGAGCTGATTTTGGTAAGAGTTTGCTGTGAATGTCAATCTAGTAACCAATAAATATCAGGCTAAACCGGAAAAAGAACTTTTACGTCATATGGTACACACCTAAGGGTAGACATATTGCCAGTATAGATCACAATGTCACACAAAGTCCTGAAGAACATCAATATCTTGCAGGGGTTTCAACCCTTGCGCACTTTAGCCAATAACTCATATTTTTGTTGTATTTACATTGTAAGCTTCCATTGGGCTTTAATGTTACCATTTATTCTGGCATGGATAATAATGAGTAACTGGAGAGCTGAAATACCTTACTACTGGTTCCTCGCTCCGACCTTCATGCCATTATTTAATTCTGTAGTGATGTGTAGTCAAAATGTGAACCAATAAGAGCTCCAGGGAAACCAGGATATCACCTCTTCTAGAAGTATTGGTTTCCTACCACATTTTAGTGGTTGATTGCTTGAGGTTAGAAGAGTTTTTGGTAGTGTGGACTTTTACTTATACATAAGCAGAGCCACACAGCTACAAAAATGTGCCCATACAAGATGGCACAATGGAGAAGCTATCTCTATGACTTATGGACTGCCATGCCTGGATCTGTCCCATATTCACCATACCATAAACTAGGTGACTGGTTCATTATATATTAGGTTTCATTTTTTTGTTTTTGTTCTGTAATAAAATGATGACATCCACAACACTGGACTTGGTAATAATACCGATGAGGCAAGGCAGCTAAACACCTGGGTGTTGTCACCTCTGAAGTGGAGAGATCACCATGTGCTGATGACTTAATTATAAATTGTGGTGTTAACTGGAAGATGACACACAAAGGTGGTAATTTACTAGTAAATATTTACAGACCTACAAAACTGTTTGTACTATGTAAGCTAAAAACATAATGATAAATCAATGTAATTATATATTGCGTTTAAAAAAATTATCTTCAAGAAGAATCATTATATATTTTACTGGGCACTTATGTTGTTGTAACATACTGTACTTCTTAACCTTTATTTTTCTTCATTTTTGCTTTTTTTTATTGCTGAACTTTTTTTCTATTCAGACTATGAGGTCAGCAACCACTGTGATTGAACCTTGGGGTTAATTGAATAATTTACCAAATGAATAAAAGTTTGATTGTCTAGTCTAAAGCCCATCTCTGGGTAAAGCTCTACCCCCAAACTCATGTATTCTATATTGAATAGTGGGTAGCACTTGTCGTGCATTTGGGTCCCTGGTTAGAATTTCAGCAAGGGCAATATCTGAATGGATTTGTATGCTGTACCTGTGTTTGTATTGGTTTCCTGTGGGCACTCATTGTCACCTTTTAATGGTAGGTTAATCAGCTTCCTAGATTTGCCCTAGAATTAGCCTAATTGAGGGCTCATTGGACTGTGAGCCCCTCTAAGGAAATGATGGACTCTGTAAAGCTCTTCATAAACTGGTGGCACTGTATAAATAATAGTGTAGTTATCCAGTCCCACAAAAGAGCTACTTACCTTGAAAGGAAATTTGCAGAGTCTGGGGTAATTTACCCACATACCAGTCAGGGTGCCCATACTGCCCCCTGTCCACAGCACAAAGTGCCTACAACAATGGGCATGTGAAAAAGTTTACTTGTGTATATATGTGTATAGTGTAATGTGTATAGTGTATATTCTGCCCACGTTTAAAACAAATTGTATAGAACAAGGAAATGTTTAAACCCCTATTAGATCATTTTTGCTGTCTGCACCCTGCCAGGGAGTTTTCTCTTTTGTTTTGTGTCCTAAACAAAAACTAGGAAATAAGTGAAAATCTATCCAAAGTAAACAAAATGTAAGTCTCCCCTTTTATAGGGTTTCCCGTTTACCTATTGCTCAAATGATAATTCAAAATGTTGGGTTTTCCCAAAGATTCTGTCCTTATGACAATGATCACAGGATAAATTAAAAGGATAATTTCTACAGTGTTGACACAGATCTGCTTTACAGCGTGGACGAAACTTTGCTTTATTTAGGTTTTCATCTTTTAGGAAATACAACATGGGAAATGATGCCAGTGTTTGCTGGCATTCAGAACCAGTGCCCACAATATAACTATGCTTTCAGTATTGATGTCTCATATAGCAGAAACTAAGGTTCCTGCTATGAAATCCATCTTCTGGAACGTTTTGTTTCCCTCTAACGTCTGTATTTCTGTCCTTTCTAAAAAATGTTTCCAACCATTGAGAGTTGTTTCATTTTTTATTTGTAGTTTACACAATGAAAAGTCTTTTTTGTTATTACAATTACGTTATAATATCATTGTGTTTATGTTTTATGTGGGAAACGCCTGCTTGAACAAGACACACCAGCCTTTTCATAGAACTCTACCTCTAAACATAGAAACAGTTTTTGCAAGTCATACATATATTAAAGTAAGGAAAAGTAAACGCTAATCTAAACACAAAGTTGTTTACACCACTAATGGTAGAGGAGATGTTTAGAGTTGTAATTATAGTTAAATGATTTTGCTTCTAGGTTGCTTATTTGCAAATTAACTGACCCTTAATACCTAGAATCACAGGTGTAATGATGAACCCTATGACCACTGCAGATGAGGACTGGGGCTAGGGCTACCAGTGCCTGCCAAGTGTTCCCATGCCAATGCACATTTCTGTTAGCATGAGTGGCTGCAGTATGCTTCCCTTACATCTACTCATCCCTGCTTCCTCCAGTGATGGGATTAGAAATCAGAGGAGGTAGGGAACGGATGAAAGGAAAATAGTCTGACAGCACTTAGGCAGACAGAGCCATGGAATAACGTGGAAATACTTAGCACATCTTGACAGTCATAGGCAACCCCACACAATCAATCTAGGGTTCATTGTCCTGGATGACCACCCCTGACCCAAGGCTTTCAGGAGAACACAAAATTATTTCTCCTTCTGGGTAAAAAGCTTAAGAAAAATTGGTCTATAGTAGCGTTATTAAACCAGCGTTCCTCCATAAGTTGCCAGTTTGTGACTTTCAGGTCAGTTTAATAAATGCCAATGATCTGTTTGTAAGGGTGACATTCTTCCCATTGGCTAGGAATGTAAGAGCAAACCTAATACTGACCAACACACTAATATACTGTGATCTGCAGATATAGTAATTGTGGCAGGGTCACCCCATGTTAAAACCCCTTTAGAGTCTTATATTCAATGCTCCATTGGAAGTGCACCCTTGAAGAATCTTTTCCATAAAAATAAATGCATATACAAGCTCATTCCAGCAGGTGTTAAAAGCTAACAGATATACCCATTATTAAATGATGCTTGTATATGTTTGCATCTAGTAAGAATGCCAGTTCATGATTTACGTATCAATTAGTTCTTATTCATTTCCTGTTTCTGATTTATATGCAGATAAGTCTATGTTTTCTAATTGGGATTCAAATATATTTAAATTAAATTCTTTGGTATGTAAATAACAATTGCTTTTAGATAAGGCAACGCTTAATAAAAGCAACAAGGAAGATAAACCTTGTTTGGGTAATGAACCTCAAATATCTTTATGGTAAAATAAATGTCAGACTATAAGATCCTCTAATCACTTTATTTGGTGGCTGAAAATTTTCTTTTGGTTCCAGCAGTGGCTATGTTCTAGTCTCTTGTCTCCTGCAAACTTCATTACTTGACCACATTTCTTGATGGGAAGGCTCTGTTCTGTTTGTTACAGATTAAAGATTTGCTGTCTTGCATCATACAAGTGTATAGTATGTTTAATTGATATGAAAGTGAACTTGGTTATTTATTTCCATGTGTACATAGTAATGAAGAAATATAAAGAATGAGAGGCTTGCTGCCCTACAGAAACTTTCCACCCAAGACTTTACTAGGGTGGCTTTTCCACAAATAAGGTCCCCATACAACCAAAGAAGCTAGTGGGAAAGCAGAGTGGATTGGGATACCTAACAACCTATTTAATTCATACAGTTGGCTGCCATAGCTAGTCGTACGTTTTCTTTCATTGCTTATGCATTGGGCAAGCTGCCTGAAACCATGCAGATTATTCACAGAAAAGTCTTAAACCTTCTGTACTAATTATTGGCACAATTGGATTCCTCTTGAAGGCAGGCAACAATAATTTTAAGACCACAATGTCACATATATAACAATCTTGATACCATTTTTGTCCATCATTACATTATGTGTTGCCACTCATCCTATTTGTACATATTGGTCAAATTAGCCTTGACTATAGAGTTTTTACAAATAAAGCAATATGCAGCCAAGATAAGGACAATTTGAATGTCCCAACCTGACCATGGGTGATCAACAAGACATAATTGGGAAGTAATCAGTGAAATGTTTTCTTTACAGCATGCTTCACCTTCATGTTAGCATTGTATGTACAAAGGTCAATGTCGTCTGTGTTTTCTCCAGGGCTCAAGATGGTTCTTGACATTGACCAGGAGGAGTACATTCCCTTCCTCCAGACCACAGCTGCTGCCAGAATTCTTCTTCACCAGCAGAGAAGCTTCCCATTTTTGAAGGATCTGGGGATTTATGCCATGCCCGGAGCAGAGACCTCAATAGCCGTCCTTGTGGTATGTTGATGGGAAAGTACACACAGAACAATGATATCTGATGGGATGCTGGCCAGCTGCTGATTTGGTTGGAACTGGGTGAATCCAAAATGAGACAGACTTATAATAGTTTTTCAAACATGTTTATAGCTGCTGTTCTAACAATGTTCAGTTACTGGTGTGGATGTTATCTTGTGTATTTATTTCCAAGTTCTCAAGCTCCCTGGGAGTTGAGTGGGGATGAGCGATTGTGTTCTTAGCATGTAATTGCCAACAACTAAAGGAGGCATTGACCTTATAGGCTGGAGGTTCAATATAACTTCCTGTTAAAAATCATCACATCAAAGTAACTCGTGATTCCCTATTCCCTTTATGTTTTGCATGAGTACGTTATGAGCATGTTAGTCATTATTACTAATGGAAAACTACAATTCATGCATTTTAATTCTAACTCCTATTAGCCTGGATTATGATACATTTGATAACAGTATTGTGCAATACTTGTAATAGATGTCTTTTTATTAAAAAAAATGGTTTGATAGTGGCTTTGGCAGTGATCTATAAATCTGTGAGTACAAGGTCAACAAATA
>NC_092864.1:22012051-22014019 GCF_032062135.1 Pyxicephalus adspersus | reverse complement strand
AAAAGTTGCATATTCTTTCATAGGGAGCTTCTGTTTGTATTAGTAATAGAGATAGCAATAGTATAGTAATTATTTAAAAATCCTTAAACTTTCCCTACACATTTTAAAGCTTATTAAAAAAAAGAAAAAAAAGTCTAGCATATGTATTCCTAACTAAGCCTTAGTTCACATAGGCAGTTTCTAGGGTTGGCTACATGGGCAGTGGGAACAGAAATTCCTGGGGTTGGCACCTCGTCAGCCACTGAAATTTTCTTTATTGAACTAGTGTTTTAACATTTGACAGTGCATGGCAATGAGCAGCACTACCACCCCCATTCATTTACCTATACATGGCTGTGGGTGAGAAAATAAAGATATCATGAACCAAATGTAGGTATGATTCATGGGCTTGAAGAAATGGCTTGAGCCACTCCACAACCTTACTATTCATCAGAATTTAGCCTTACAGTAAAGCGCCATTAAATCTTTGGATAATTCTAATTATAAATATATTGGAAGCATATAGCAGATGGCAGAAAGATATATGTATTCTTGTAATAGTTTTGCGAGAAGCAGTTTTGTTATCTCTGTTTATGACTGTAGAAATAAACCCATCAATGATCTTTTTTTTTAATTATAGGATCAAACAGAACACTTGGAGGCCCCATATTCCTCGTGTACAGTAGATGGATCTGATATTCCCGTGCCAAATATATATTCAAAATACAACAGCTCCTACTCAATCCAGGTATGGTCCAAAACAATAAATTATATATTAAAATGGTAAGCCAAAAATATAAAACCAAGAATTTTCTGATAATGTTTGAGACATCCTGTATTCTTCAACTTGTGCCTATCAACAGGTCCAAGTACGATAGGAGGACTTAAAATCTAGCAAATGATGATGGATGTCCTTGATGGATTAACACATCCGTTGTCATTCATCACTGGCCTAGTTCTGAGTCCTCCCGTCATACTGGGACTAGCCACTGACTTTTGCTGATAAGGAAGATATTTGCATACCAGGG
The DNA here is from genome assembly GCF_032062135.1 of Pyxicephalus adspersus. Lineage (NCBI taxonomy): Eukaryota > Metazoa > Chordata > Amphibia > Anura > Pyxicephalidae > Pyxicephalus > Pyxicephalus adspersus. Next base: position 22,013,012 of record NC_092864.1, on the reverse strand, counting down.
CATTCCAGGCTTTGGGGAGCTGTGACAAAATTATAGGCTAACTGAAGGTGCCTGCTTTTACTATTCCTACTTTACAGCATTTTGTAGATGGGAATTTTGGATCTATACCTTGCTGTTTGTGAAACTACAAATAAAAGCAGTAACCTCTAGGTTAGTGTTCTCCAATCAGGGTTCCTCCAGAGGTTGCTAGTAGTATTTTGTTTTGAAAAGTTTGTGCCCCTCAGGCCAGTTTAAGTGACACCAATGGCTTTTTTAGATATCAGTAAGGATGAAATTTTTTGCACTGGCCAGCAATGTAAAAGACATTCTTCCCACTGACCACCACACTAATATACTATGAGCTGTGGATTATAGTTAGTATAATAGACATTTCCTGAGGACCTGAAAGTTATTTCAAGGGTTTTCCAATGTTGAAAAGGTTGAAGAAGTCTGATCTAGCCCATTGTTCTTAAATTGTATTGCCTTTTTATTTTCCCAGGGGTTGCATTTAGAGCAGGATTATTCTTTAGCTGCATCACTGTATATAGTAAATCATATATTTACCTAACATTATCAGCAGAAGAGGCTGCTAGAGCTCACTCCTGATCAGTGACTTTGCTATTCTTCCCTCTGTTCTTATGTATTTTTTCCTCTAGCATTTGTTTTGGAATGTTATTTGGATTCAGCCATGTTTTCTGAATTGTGTGATTAGATTTGTTGCTGGGTTAATAATCTGCCAATCTGCATGAATATCCCCATATATATATGTGTGATCAATCTAAGTGTAAATGTTCATGCCCCTCTTATATACTAAAACATGCTTTGGATTGATGATATGACCTTAATGTTATGTCAGCTTTTAAAATCTACGAGTTCTGTTTTATTCCATTCTGCCTGTAACAACACGTTATCATGTTATGTAATCAGATGTCCATTAGGGCAACATTATAATGTTACAGAAGAACACAACCAGTTCAGTGCT
>NC_092864.1:22007870-22010729 GCF_032062135.1 Pyxicephalus adspersus | reverse complement strand
CACTGTCCAATGTCTTATTTTCGGAATATTGCCATGATGCTCGGTAAAGCTATATCATTACCTGGTAGAATTGAATAGAAGCAAGAAGACACAGGAATTTTAAAAATGGGAAGCATGGGGACATAAAGGGCATGGTTCCTTTGTCACCAGAAAAGTTGCAAATAAAATATGTGTTTAGAATACTTATATATATATATATATATATATATATATATATATGAAAGAGCTAACTAGATTAGTAATCCTTGGCAAACCAACAAGAACTAGGTTCATCTAGGTTATTCTAGGTTAGTGCACATCAGATGTGGGTTACAGTGATGTGCAATGTTGCAAAATCTGGGATATGCACTTTTCTAGAAAAGTAAAAATAAAGTACTTGTTTTAGAGGGTTGGTGAGCTCCAAAGAGGAGAAGAGAAGAACAAGAGAAGTGCTAAATGAATAATTATATATTCTAACAGCATTTTAGGCCTTTTTTTGTAAAAATATTTAAATATTTTAGGGTTCTTTGCACAGTTGACCTGCTGATAAAACCATCCCATACTTATCCTCTGGTTGCAATGCCCATAATTTGGTGTTTGTTGCTTGCCAAATGCTGAGCTAGTCTCTCTACAATGTTGAGATGACTACTCCAGTGTGTATTGTGGGGAAGAACAGGTCATTGAGAAATTGACTTTCTTAATAGCTGCTCTTGTATCTCAGAGACTTAATTAAAATTACAAGACATAGAAACTCTTGTCAAGCCACAGGGGATCTGCATAAGAACATAGTGTACACCTGGAGCAAAATAACTCAACACGGAATAGATAAAATATGTGTTTGAGGCTGGCAAGCAGCTAAGAAATACTTGTGACGGTGCCCAGGTAGCTGTGTGATCATTCTTCCGTTCCTTCCAAATTATAGTCCTGTAAATACTGGGGTGCATTTTATTAGACACCAACTATTAATCAAAAGAAGAAAAGATTAGACTGTTTGTTCATATTAGTGGGTAAAGCCTGTAATTTGCAGAAGCAGAATTGTTGTAATATTGCAAGTAATTGTTAAGGAGTATTTCAAATTTCTATATTTATGGAAAAGACTTCTGAATGGTAGTTTTACTGAAATATCGTTTAAAGGATTAGTCTACCAAAACATTTCCTTTATGTCTGATAAGAGTTTTTGATCTTTTAGTATTTATAAGCCCTGATCCTATTCAGTTGAGAAAAGATTACAGTCTATGAAAAGATAAGGTATTTTAAATAAGCAAGGAAAAGCTTGGAATACTTCTTAGAATACTTAGAATAAATTAATACTTCTTATAACTTGGAATACTTATTACGTTTGTAGATTATGGTCCTGTTGACCAATTTCCCCCCAAAAATTGGGAGGGAGGGAGGGAGGGAGAGAGAGAGAGAGAGAGAGAGAGAGAGAACTCCGGTATTACTTATTTGTATGGGCAGAGAACTAAATTGGCTTGTTGGGCTTTAACCCAAGCCAGGTAAAGATGTTTCCAAGATTGTGTACATTAACTGAGCTTGAAACATCTCGAGGTGCTGTGCTTAGCTACAAAGGCCCAAATAAAGACATCCAAAGGTTTCTTTCATGCTGTTGAAAGTACCAGGGCTGTCTTTAGGAAGTACACAATAAGGTAGATCTTTTCTGGTTCTTCACTCCCACATGGTGAGTCAGAACTTCTGGCTCACAAAGAACATGGCCTTGGCAGCAGAAACCCGTGAAAGTGAGAGTGAAATGTAGGCAGTCAGATCTGGAAAAAGCCTGTTCTAAGAAACTTGTACAAAAATAAAACTGTTTTAGCACGGGTGTTGTAATAGGTGCCATTAGACATGATGACCTAACATAAATTGCTACAGTCAAGAAAAACATTGGAAAAACTAGAGAAAACCTTAGATAGAAGTTAAAGTGGAAAGAAAACCTTCGATTACTAAAACATTTCCTGTTGGCACTGCTCTCTGACCCTTCTTATTGTGCCAGAGTGGTTCCTTCTGCTAAGATGTGTTAAGAGAACTGCCCCCTCTGTGTTTGTACAGGGTTGAATGATTTTGCAATACTATATTATGAACAATATGAATATTATTGTCATTTATGTTTTTTATGGTTATGGACCATGCCATATAATGAATCCTGACATAGCTGCTTATGGTCTCCATAGGTCCATGTGACAGGGGAAATATAACAACAGTTTGGAGACAGGGAGCATTGTCACCCTATAAAATGAAGTTCCTAAGTTCTAGGGAGTACCACATTTTTTACAGGCATTTTTATGTTCTTTCTTTCTTTTACATTCATCAAATATTAGTAACTGAGTTAAAATGATGCTTACAAACACAATAAATATATAAATAAATTGAGCGTTTCTTTTGCATTTTGTTTTCAGTCTTGCTTACGATCCTGCTTCCAAGATTTGATGGTGCAGTACTGTAATTGTGCACATTACCTATACCCACTGCCTGATAATGCCCATTACTGTAATAACGAAGAAGATCCTGATTGGGGTAAGTAAAAGGAAAACTTTGTAAATGTTATTCACCAGCTCTCCATGATTAGTAATAGCACATGGGTCATGTATTTTGCTTTTGTCAAACTTCCCGTCATGGCCATGAGCACTACTTACTTCATGGCAATGGGTAGCTCAAGCTGCAATACATCCTCTAAAATGTTAAAGGCTGCCTTCAAATGCTTGGAATATGAAAAGTGCTTTGGGGTGAGGAGACAAGTGAAGAATACAAATGCCTATGCAAAGCACATGTGTGCTAATAGGGTGCCCAAAGTAATGTTCTGTGGTCCATGTACACCATGTAACTTGTATAAAAAAAGATCTGTGCCATTGCATGCTTCTGGCTGATAAAAAAACTTTATGAGAT
>NC_092864.1:22000428-22006538 GCF_032062135.1 Pyxicephalus adspersus | reverse complement strand
CAAATCAAATTATCTCTGCAAAAAGAAAATTCCAGTCCACAGTTCTCCAGACCAGCTTTTTTACTACCCTGAGGACAGGCCTTTTTAACTCCCCTTTGCACAATATTATAGCCTTTGTACCTGTTTAACTGGTATCTACTTAAACCAATTATCTTAAAAGTGAAACCACCCACCACCTTGATAGTTCAGTTTTGAACAGATGCTGGTAGGATAACCATAAACCAGCTCAAACTTCTTAGGAACTCACTTCAGACCTAAATTTACATTTCTACATGCTTGTTGTTGCCATTATAAGGGAAATATATTTTATATTAAAGTTAGTGCAGCTGTCATCATAGGGGGGACTATATGAGGTGATACCTTCTAATAGGTAATTATGTACCCCACCACCACAACAACTACGTATCCTTAAAGAGCATTTCCTAATATTTTTTGCATTGAGAGTGCTCACCTATTAGACATACAATGACCCCCTACCTGTGTTTGGGGCCAGCTCTGACTACTGCACAAATAATTGGCATTCTATAAGAGACAAAAGTAGACATTTTTGGAAATACGAGGTACTAGTTTATATTCAGACCTCTGGTGTCCAGTCATATGTAAAGTGATGTTTTCGAAGCGATCAGCCTATAGCAGGTGAAATGACCCAATTTAAAAGAAATGTAGAAAAGATTCACCAAGAAATATACATACCGTGACTAACCACTTCTTTCCTTTACAGTGACAGCAATTACAAAATGACCATTTCCATGGCTGACTGGCCATCTGCAGCAGCAGAGGTAGGTACTGCAGTAGAGATATGTCATCCAAAGTTGAAGATATTGATTGATTGATTGAACTTACTGCAAAACATAAGCTGTGATAATGAGTACTGAGTAATCACTAATATTTACAGGCGTTACAAACGCTTATTAAAGCTTATCAATCCAAAGCTAAGCTCTTCTTGTGCTTTCAAAATGAATAGTCGATGGGGGCTGAGAAATGACAGATAATGCTGAGATACCTACAAGGCATTTGCTGTCCATCTATTCAACATTCCTATTGACTTGCATTATCAGCACAAATTTAGCTTGAAACAAAATAAAAAATGTGTCTTTAAGTGTTGTAAGCGATTGTGTATGCACAGAAATGCTTACATCATTGCCAATTTTGCCAAAATTTTATAAAAATTATGTAGCCTTTCCCAAAGCTAAAAATACAACATTTGAGGTTATCGGCCCTTTTGAATATGAATAATATACGTACTCAGGAATCAGCCTTTCAGCTTTCTGAGAGTGTCAAATACTAATAATTATATTATATAGCAGATACTTATTTTTTCATTGATCAATGCTTAGAGTTTTCAGAATTCAATGTACAGTCGTCAGAAGAAAATTATATTTGCTTTAAACATGCTGGATGATTTCAATACTTTGGTGACAGTGACATACCAAATGAAAATCAAGTAAAAGTCAAATGTCCTTATCTCAATATTTCAAAGGCAAAGCATCAGCATGACAACTGAGAAACTAGCAATGTTATTAAAGAGGTCAGCTTACATATTTATCTCATGACAATCTATAACTGGAAGAACTCTTTCTGTTACTTTGCAATACTGGAATTGCAAAGATGGTAAAACACAATAAAATCTTATCAGTTACACTGTATAAACACAAGGAAATGATTCTATCTGAAACAGTTTTTTTACAGTAAATTATGAAATATGCTGCATTTTATAGAATTCAACTAATGATTGAGGTGTAAAGGTATTCTTAATAGATGTCCTACACATTGTTGATATATTGCTCACGGAAACCCTAGCAACTTCTGGAGGAACCCTAGAGTTCCATGGAACCCAGATTGAAAAAATCTGCCAGAAGGTGTATTCACTAGGGGGAATACCAGGTCTAATAAACAGAAGCCTTCCCAAATTTCTATTCAGTTTTGTGAGATTTTGAGGGACCATCTCATACCCATGGTATGCTTTTAAAGTCATGCCCCATCAGATTAAGCCATTGTTGGAGCAGTTTTTCATCATCTTTCTCCTCCTGCTCCTTCCTCTCTCCATAAAGATACAGTGTAAGCTACTTTCTAACTTTTTGGGATCAGACATCTTTTAGCACAAAGTATGAAAGTGAAGGACACATCCCTGCCATACTCCACCTGGAACCTGTAAAGGCATAGTGCCACGTCATATATCAAGAATACAAAATCTTTTATAAATCACGACTATCTTTTCCACTGTAATTCAGAATGCTGGGTAATGTAGTTCATGTATCCATAACATGTTCACCAAAGCACTAGAGTAGGTAAATATTTAATAGTATAAGAATTGTACTGGATATCATGTATTTGTGGCATTATTCTGAAAAAGAAAAAGTCCATTGTTCATTCATTGATCTTTTTTTCGGCAGGCATGTTGGTCATGTTGATATGTTTGACTTGGTTTTCTGACCTTGGCCATAAATATGATGATTTCTCATCTAAAGCAATAGGCAGGTAGATACCTGCCTGTACTTTTGTAGAATAGAGGAGCACCTTCACCAAATTTGTCCTACTCCCCAATCTGGCCAATAGGTGGTTTAAAAAAAAAGTGAAATAATAGCGGGGTTTAATGTAGTGGTATAGGGGTAAATATACAATAATTGTTTACCTGAATACTCTGCAAGGATATGGGGCTTTTGTTGCTTTGTCTGAGCTGGTGCAGAAGGTTTGAACAGCAGTTCACACTGACTCTTCATTCTCTTTCCTGTAGGACTGGATTTTTCATGTGCTCTCGTATGAAAAAGACTCAAGCACTGACATCACTGTGAACAGGTAAATAATTTCATATAGTAGTTGCATCTTCTGCAAAAATGAAACAATAAAAATCACTTTTTGTGGAACATGCATAGAAATGCATATTTCCCCATAAAACACTTTTAGGGGAATCCTGTACTAAGAAAGTGTGTGGGATGTTGTAAGGATGCCTGGTGATCCTGCTATGAATGTCTTGTGCAGGCGCTTCCTGTTACAGGATGACAACTTTCTGTCTTTGTGTTTTATGTGTGCTTCTGCACCGATATCCTTATGGACTACAGTAGTTCTTTTAAACATACAAAGCACAGCCATGGTCCACTGTGGTCACCATTAGGAAAACCTCCCTGGAAAATGTCATGCAGCTATTAAATGACAGAAAGTGCCTGCAGAAGTTTACAACCATTGAGATATATATAAAATAGAATATAAAAAAAACATATTATATAGCATATAGTATTATTGTTCAGGAAACAGTTCAGCCACACACATTCTGACTACCAAAATCCCAACTTATGCTGAAAATGACAGTTTTAAACTCTTCATTTTTATTCTCTACTGCTTTTAGGAATGGTATCATGAGGCTGAATATCTACTTTGAAGAATTTAACTACCGCAGTATTTCAGAGTCGGCAACCACAAATGTAAGTAGAGCATTTTGCAGTTGATTTGAGCAATAGCAGATAATACCCTGTTACACACATGTAGGAGATCTTCCATACAAAAGTTTAGAATTTTAGGGTTTTCTTGTTGTTAACCCATATTACCCAACTCCAGGCACAGTTAATTTTAATTTTTTAATACATTACCAGCATTGTTTTGCAACAGAGCCACATTATCAGCCCCCTGATGCATCAGAATGGTGCCCAGGGATAACACAAATTGCAGTGTTATGCCTTAAACCCCTTTACTGCACCACAAGTACAGCAAACAGCAAAGACAAACTGACCAACACAGATTATTAAAGGTGTACATAAACATGGATCAGACTAGTATGTTCCAGCGAGAGGTAAACTGACACACCCCATAAAACAGCAGCAGAATGGGTGGACACACCACACAGGTGGGAATGGGATGGAGCAGGATTGAGATAGTGAGTGATGAGTCTGAGCTTTAGAACACATAACAAAAAAAGGTGTGCAGGATGGAGTGCACACAAGGTAGTACAATATATGCAACCAATCCATGTTTAAATATTTGGCCTTCAGCTACATCCTCAACGTCACTAATGTTCTTCCAAAAAAACAGTTAGCAGTCAACTTCCCTCCCAAATCTATCAAAATAAATGTGGGTGGTAGATGAAGTTTAATAGTCATTCTGAAGATATTTAATCTAATCAACCAACTACTGCCATCTAATACACATTGTCATTATTGTATTTATTTGTTGTGTTATTTTAAAGCTATACATGCTAACAAATCCAGCAAATAATCATCTATTCTGCTGTCTGCACCTTCAATTTCTTCTCTAATCTTCAGAAATCTTTAATTAAATGTCCACCCTGAAACCATCTCTTCTGAGCATGTTGAGCACCATGGTTCCCTGTAACTAGTTACCCCTGCTGCCCTTTACATCACTACTGTATCCTTTAATGGGTGGAGGACTGAGGAAGGAACCAAAAAGATTCATGGGGGAACCAGGAGATCGACACTTCCAGAAGTGCCAGCTATAGTGAGGATTTTAGCAAAAGATTTCTGGACTGGATGACTAGAGTAGTGTTCGGTAGCATGGGCAGCAGCAAAATGTACTAGATGACTTTCACAGGTATGGCTTAACCTAATCTCTATGATAAAGCAACAAAGTGGTTCATAGCTGAACTCCAATCAGGCTTTAAAACACTTTTCAGGTCCCCCCAGCATAGTGGGAGTTAAATGCTTATTTAGTTTAGGAGGTAAAGTAAAAAAAATGGACCTATTTGCTCTACGGAGACCCATAATCAGCCTCAAAATATGGACTTTTGGCGTCCTCATATACAATACAGGATCAGCGGTAGGTGATGATGTAGTTGTGGGAGCAGCTTCTTGGGACCAGTCATCCATCCTTGAACAAGTGGAGAAGAAGCAACCCCCTAGATCAGCCATTCTCAAGCAAAGTTCCATGGCACCCCAGAGTTTCTTCAAGAACTGGTTTGGGTTCCTTGAATTTTGGCTAATTGATCTCTAATTTGATGATATCTGCGTAGTTCTGGATGCAATACCAGTTGGTGGAGTCAGTTGTCTGGCTTCAATGTTGTTTTTAGGTGTCTATAAATGTGGTGTTCTAGCCACTACTGTAAGGGGGCATTCTTTCCACTGGCCTCTAACTTAGGAGGCTTTTTTCCCACTGACCCCAAGAACCTACTTTTAGCAGAGGTTCCCTAAGACCTGAAAACTAAGAATTCCACAAAAAAAGTTGAGACTTACTATTCATGGATGGTATCCAAAAGCTATTTATAAAGGCTGACTGGAATACAAAACTAATTTTGGCTAGCGGGAAAGCCTTAAGTTGTGTCACTATGGCAAACAACAAATCAGTATGTCAGCAGTTTGTGAATGTATCTGCTCATATACACCCATATTTGTAAGTTAATATTTGTAATATAATATTTGTCTTCTGACTGTGGTTTGCTTTCAAGATTTTATTCAGGTTCTGGGAATGAACAATGAAAGTGGCCCAACTTGCTTTACATTGCCAAAAAGTCTCTGTACACCTATTGGGCAGATTGTGGTTTCCTACCACATTAACAAGTACAGATTGTTCAGTCCCTATTATTATCATTTAGGTTCATTTAAAGTATGATGGTCAATGTAACTATTTGGATACATAGGTGTGTGTGGGTTGTAAGGCCCTAGAACCGGTATATTCCAGAGCACTAGTTCCTCATTCGGCCTTAGAGTCCATGATCGGCCTTATAGAACAACTTTAATTTTTATCAGATAGGTACACATTTGTGTTGAATATTTATTCCTAAACCAAATATCCCTTAATAATAAAAGACAAAAAAATTCAAGGAGCTCTATGGTTGTCTTAAACAAATAGCACATAAGAGGAATCGTGCTTGGAGGCATGGTTTATCTGCCTGAAATACTGGACAGCTCCTATAAGTGATAAGTCACTATCCTGAGCCAGTTTTGAGCTTGAGCTATTGAAGACTAGACCCAGAAGGCTTTTTATAGCATGTGGTAAAAAGGCACATGGGTGGGTGGAATCCAAGAGCTATTTTTAGTTTTTGTTTGTCATAATTTGGAATTTGCATTGGGTAGCATTGTTGGTTTCTTTAGTAAAAATAAGATTTTTTCACTCAAACTATTAACCTCCCCAGCGGTAACCCCGAGTTTGACTCAGGGTAAAAAAAA
>NC_092864.1:21992919-22000343 GCF_032062135.1 Pyxicephalus adspersus | reverse complement strand
TCCTCCTTCGTCCTTTATCGTAATTCCCGTCTCCTCACTTCCTCCGGCCGGCGTCCTCTGCATCTGATGAGTCACCGGGAAGTTCCTGGTGACGTTGGTGCATGCGACCGTTGTGTCGGGGGGCAGCGGGAATTTCAAGTTATTTTGTATTGCATTCAATACAAAATAACTGTATTGAATGCAATAAAGTATGTTGAAAAGCAGAACATTGTCTTTTATGAATTTTTTATGATATAGCCTTTTTTAATGTCATTTTTTTATGACATTGTCTTTTATGATTTTTTTAGTATAATATAATCAGATGAGTATAATATTTGTTTATTTATTTTATATTTTTTAAAATTAATTAACCACCTGGGCATTTCACTGATGTCTAGATTTCTGTACCAAAAGCGGTAGTTTTTCATGAAATTTTAAATTGTAGACCTGTAACTTACAGAAATATGTCCGAACAAGGGTCTAGTAGATATCCTGAATTTAAAAAATAAAAAAAAATATATATATATATTTTTTAAATATTTTTTTTTCAATTTATTTAAGTTATTATTTTGACATGATTTTGTGTTTCAAACGTTATTATTCTCATAAAAATATATTATACTGTAAAATAAAATTTTCATGAAAAACAATGTACTACTTTTAGACATGTAAATCCAGACAGAAATGAACTGCCCAGGAGGTTACTGGGTGTCTGGAAGTCTGAGTGCCTTTTGTAAAATTGTGGGGCTAAAAGATGGTATTTTAATTGGAAATCTAAAATCCATGATAAGTAGCATTAATTTAGAGGAATGTCACCTGACTCAGGATTGTGTAAACTATAGAGACGCTTCTGACTGGCTTTGTGGTAAAGTAAAGCAAAGAATCCACAACCGGGCATTAGACAGGTAAGTATTAGGTCTCACATTTACAGATGTAGGTGATTTAAATAGTAGCTGTTGTCTACTACAACCAATCTTATTTATACAGGTCATCTTAGCACAGAATAAAATATTGAAGTAACAATGGTTCTGATTGGTTGAATGCTGGGATATTATCAGGCCTTGCCTAATTTCACTTTCTTTATCCCACAGGTGGTATGGCTGCTATCAAACCTGGGAGGTCAGTTTGGATTCTGGATGGGAGGCTCAGTTTTGTGCATCATTGAGTTTGGAGAAATCATCATAGATTGCATCTGGATCACTATTCTCAAGGTTATCGCTTGGATGAGAGACAGAAAGCAGAAGAGGAGAAGTCCACAATTTAATGATCCACCACCTACAGTGGCTGAGCTTGTAGAGTCCTACACTAATCCTGCCTTCCAGGATGAAGAATCAAACCAAGTTAGCATGCCCATACCTGGCACTCCACCTCCGAAGTATGACTCTCTACGCTTACACCAGATGGACACCATCGATGTCATATCCAGTGATGACGAATCTTAACCACTTTAGGATTTTAAATACAAGAGAAGCATTGAAAAAACTTTACCGAAGATGTTAGGCTGGTACTCTTTAATCCAGTTTTCTTTTTATATTTTTTTTAAACAAAAAGTATTCCTATTTAATCTCGTATTAACCATTGCTACAGCACACTCACTCGTCATTAACTCCTAAAATTTTTACCATTAATATTTATTCTTTTTTTCCATTTTCATTTTGTTACTGTTGTCAGTGTTGCATCAAAAGTAAATAATCAAAACTAAAAAACAAATCTCTAATTTCTGTTCTGTTTAAAGGGAAAAATTATAGAATAAAAAAATATATATACTAATTTACTAATAGTAAAATTTAATCCCACCCAAAATCATTAATAACTAATAGATTTTTTCTCACAGTGTATCTAACTTTATCTTAACTACTTCAAATATCCAGCACACCCCTAAAAACAAGAGCACGTTTTTGTTTTGGGTTGTATTACACTCCAAGTCATTACTTACACCAACCAAGTATTGCATGTAATTATATATATATATATATATATATATATATATTTATATATATATATATATATAAATATATTGAGAAAAAATTACTTTCTTTTACTGATGAAGTTTATATATATATATATATATAAATATATTGAGAAAAAATTACTTTCTTTTACTGATGAAGTTTTGAAATCCATTTACAAAATACGTAACAAAACACACATTTCTCTATTTTGATTATATGAATATAAAAAGGAATTGTTACTATAAATGAAAGTATACATTTTATTCTAGAATGTACCCTTTTTAATATGGCAGTAATACAAACAAATGTTATTTTTATTTACTATGATACTTTAGCTGGCATCATATGCAGATCTAAGACTATCCCTTTGATTGGCAGATGAAAGAAAGAATAAACCTCCCGGCTGTCATGTTGACAGCCCAAAATTGCCACCAAGTGTCCTACACAATGCCTGAGTAGCTTGATTTTTTTGGGGTGTGTGGCATGCCATGTCCTTCTTATCCAAAACAGTAACTTTCAAAGTTATTGCCAAATAAACAGGCCTCAAATGGAAATGTAAAGATGTATCTAATCCATAAGAATATATAGATATAAAGGTAAGAGAGCTGATGTAGAAACTGTTGCAATTACATAATGATTACTAACTATTTCTATTGTTAACTTGTTAGTATTTTTATCATATCTATTACAATAAGGTAAATGAATTCCACATAATCTACAGGAAACACATTCAGTGATAAAGTTTGACTAAAAAGTCAAGATGTGCACTATTCCTTTAACTTACCAATTCAGTTCAGTAGAGGACAGCACCAGTGTTAAACCCAGAATTTTGTTTAAAGCCAGGTGGGAAGAAATTTTAGGTGGGTGGGAGCCCCTGTATTGTGACCCAACTCTTCAGTAACCACCCAAAAACAGCCGGGTGGTTACTGAATAGTGCAGGGTGCTGCACCCAGCTAAAAGGGGCTGGGGAGAACACTTGAGCACACTTTACAAGAGCATTACGCAAAAGTTATGTAATGTGAATGAGCTTATATTTTGCACTGCTTTGTTTGTAAAATTAAAAATGAGCTATATTATATTTATATAAATTTGATGCAATGTTTATTGCTTTGTGTTGCCTGCCGACTTTAGTTGACTTGATAATCTACGGTACATTTATATATGTATCTGTTAATGTGAATAAAACTCTTATATAAACTAGTGCACAAAATGTGTCTAATTGATCTTTCATGACCTAATTATACTCAAGTTGATAAAGAAAATTAGCCTTGAGTTGCATACAGGGTTCCCATTGTACCTAGCCAGTAGGTCAGTTTTTTTATCTGGGTGTTGCAGTCCACCCCAGTCCTTCTTGTCTGTAATCTGGTGATTATCGAACACCCTTTGCAGGATACCTGCTGCCTCTAACATTCATAAAACCTACTGAGTAAAAATTACAGGAAAAATATTCTATATGGCCACTAATCTTATCTATATCCACTGGAAGTTTGGTGATCAGTAAACAGAGGATGTTAAAAATCACGGGTTCCAGAAAGCACAATTCTTCTCTTCCACTGGCCCTGTTAGATGGTCTGTGAAAACTTTGCTGCAGGTTATTACACAGAACTATGATCTCTCCTGATAAAATGAATACATTTATTTGCATTCTGCATGTTTTCTTCGTAACGACCCAAACAAGGATAAAAATTAGTAGCTCAGACTTTACTTTAGCTTTCCAGATTTGCCTACTTGAATCCTAAAAAGCCAATGTATTGGAATTTAGAATACTCTGGTTTCCAGGAACGCCATGGGGAGGTCATGAAATACCATTAGTGTCTAGGTGAAAGCTTGAGTGTAAGGTAAGCAATGTTTTAATGGCAACTAATTTTTTTTCTTGGTAGACCTAGCAATGTTCTTAGAGTAGGGGGCACAGCCAGCTATATTCTTTTATGGAATTTCAACATATATCCCAATGTTGGTGCTTTCAAATAAAGACACTTACAGTATAGGTCAACTTAGTGTGCACTTACCCTTAGTCTGATCCTTCACCAGTTTTGTAATAGCACAAAAGCACAAGCCCTGATCTGAGATTTTTAGTGCTAGGCATAACACACAGCCTCTTGTTCAGAATCCTTCCATTCAGGTCCTGCACGGTAGACTCCATCCATTCTGTTTAGTGTTCTTGTTATAGTATTCAGAGACATTTCACTGCCTCAGCATTTTTGTGAAATTTTCTGGTCCTGTGGTTCAGTATAAGAACAATGAAGTACAGTACTGCCTTTTTAAAACAAAAGGTATCTTTATGTCATATGTATACTTCCTTTACAAATCAACAAAAGGGTTTTATTCCTTAATGTACGATAGTGGGCAGAGCCATGCAAATCATTCTACCATGGGCCAACTTAGAAGTCAAACCTGCTGGTGTACAGCACATATGAATCCTGACAATATAGTAATTTATTCCATTCAGCACACAGAGGTTTCTGTGGCTTTGGCCTTTGGTATACAATTAATACTAACTACAATTAATTAATACTAACAGTTCTCAAATACTTATTAGTCAACAAACGTTTATTGGTCACACACTTCTTCCTCACTAAAGAGCAGGTGCCTCTCTTCTGCGCATGTCTACATTGCCAAGTTTTTATCAGTTTCGCCCATCCTGCTGATCAATTAGGAAATAGCCTCTTAATCAACCCTGGCTATTTAGCTAGCTCAGACACAGAACTCAGCATTCGTGCAATGTGTCTCCACTAGGGCCGAGCCCCTAGATTTGCTGAGCATTTCCTCTACACCTGCTGTTTAATTCAGTGATTTTCCCAGTCCAGCTCCTGTGGTAACCCTTTGTTGTGTGTTGTTTCCCAGCCAGTCCCCTTGTGCTGTTCCAGTGTCCGTGGTTATCCCCGTGTCCTCTGTCTCCAGTAGCTTCCAATGCCCTCTGTGTTCCCTGTGTCTGCAGTGGCTCCCGTGTCACCAGTCTCTATTTCCTTGATCCCTGGTATTTGACCTGACCTCTCTTGCTTGCAGCCTGCATCGACCCCGGCCTTCCTTGACAATTCTCCTAAAAAGTGATTTTGTAAAGTTTATCGTCCTGCCCACCCTGGTGTGCCCAAGGCCTCCAACCTGGCAGTAACCAGCAGCGTAACATCCTCACCACTGGAGGCTCTGGAGAAGACCTGGTTACTGCTTAGACTACGCGCCTTGGCCCTTCTCAGGGCTCACACCATTTCTGTGCAAGCCATAGCGCTCCCTAGAGGCCCCGTCTATCCAAGCAAGACATTTTGATTTGCTGCCACTGCCTAAGCAGCCAATTGTTGCCCTTTCATTACAGAAGGGAGAATGGCACTGCTACTTTTACAAGGGAAGTTAGTGCAGGATGGGAAAATTAAAATTAAGGGTATTTGCTTGTCACCACTCCCATTGCTTGGCGTCTGTTACCCTACACTTTGGTCAAGAAATACATTTTGAGTCAGGTTGTGCTTTCCTGGTTGTCATGTACTTAAGTCAAAATGACTGCGTTCCTTGCTTGGTTTGAACAGGTTGCTCATTCTTCCACCTGTTAGTTTTAATGGAGAATATGACAAGCTTGTAAAAGCACAAAGAATGTCTAACAGTGTCTTTATTAGTAAACCTCATGTCGCACTGTTTGTTCAGTTAAGTCTAAGCTATTGTTTCAGTGACAACAGATAGTTAACATTTAACCCTCACTTATAGCTACCCGATATGATCATGAATGAGGTTAAAGGAAAATTCATATTTAATATGACCCCTATTCATTTCCCACAGCCTCCTTACTGAAAAATACTAGCCATGTGCAAGGATCCTCTGGCCTTTTCCCTAAAGCTTTGTCAAAGACTGTGCAGGGAAATGTAAGACAATGGCCTGATATCAATGGTCAATATGGGAGACCAATGTGGAGCTGAACAGACAATTGTGGACACTGTGTATGTGCAAAACTAGTTACAGAGGTTTTTAGAATTATCCCTCTGCACTGCTAAATTTACAATTGTAATTAGATGTGTTTTTTATCAACATTTTAGCACCATAGTGAGGGTAGGATAATGTCACTGTAGCAAATAAAAAAACTCCACAAAATCAAGCATGACTAACTATTTCAAAGCCTTGTTGTGTTAGTTTAGTGAGAATAATATATTCATATATATGTGTTTGTGCAGTGGCAGGTGGACAGACACATGGAAAAAGTAATGTAACTGCTTTCATAGCACACAGTAGGTGATGCACATATAAAAGCAAAATACACACATACATATCTATAATTCTATGAGCTGGTATACCGGCCAAAAAGATATGTAATTGTTTTCTGTCAATGTTGTGCTTTACACATCATATTCCCTCTGCACTGTCAGGCAAGTAAAAGCCCTATTAACTAGCTTTACAGCTTCCTGTGTCACCAGCCTGGTCACTGGACCATAAAACAGTATCACTGCACTGCTGATTCACTGTCCAGAATGAGTAGACATGTGACATACAAATCTGCAAAGAAGAGTCAATAATAACACTGCCGGCTATGCAGAGGTGTGTGAGTTACAAGACTGGATAAGGAGAATTACAAATTCTTACCCTATGGATACACTGCAGTAATGCCTAGATGTTTGTCTGAACAAAACTGAATTGTTTTGTGTGGTCCTTAGATATATTTCTGCAGGTCTTCATAAAATGGTTAGTCATAACATGAAGATTGATTCACCAAACAATTCTTGCAAGTCAAAGTGAAGAAACTGCTTCAAACATTTCCTCCCATGGAGTAAATGAACATGAAAGTTTTTTTTTATAAAATAATATTTATTGGCAGTGAAACAAAGTATTTTAGCTCATCCGATCAGATGGATCACATGCTGTTGCTGTTATTATCTTTCACCTTTAAATAGAAATTGGATAAGGAGCAAATTTGTTTACCTTCTGAATATAAAATCTAAGATTAAACGATATCCTGGATGCTGACAACAGTATATTAGGAATAGGAAGTTTTTAATCAGTACTCGATGCTTTTCATGGCTGCAATGGATGTGGACAGTTTCCTGGGTAAAGCCTTTGCAACTTGCCTGTACTCTTGAGGCTTGGTTTTTATTAGTGTAACAATGTTCTGTAAAGTGCGGGTGGGGTGTAAACCCAGTGCATCCATTACATTGATCAGATAATCTGCATAAAAAAAAACAACAGGTTACATTTTATAGGAAATATATTACCTTTATGCTACGCCCTCCAGTAACTAATACCTCAAATTTTTTTAATTTCCCTTCTGGTTGATAGAAGTCAATTTAAGAGGTCTATATTGAACTCTATTCAAACCGAGTTTAAATAACTATGCTGTATTTTTTTTTTAAATAAACCAATACTGTAATTATTATTCTGCTGTTTCAGATGTAATGTTCATGCTGAATACCGGCAATTCTTAACACCAAGTATCACTTTTTCCTCATCTTTCTCAGTCAACCTCATTTGAGGGCTGGAGGACAATTACTCTCATTTAGCCCCCATCCCCCCTAGATTTAC
>NC_092864.1:21961216-21991965 GCF_032062135.1 Pyxicephalus adspersus | reverse complement strand
CCAAGTGGCAAATTATATTTAATATTGAGATATATTACATACATGCTTCATACTGTCTAGGGCAGGGGTATCAAACGTTGGGGACACAGATGCTTGGCGAGTGTGTGGCTAAGGGGTAGGAAATTTAAAATAAGTATTTTTAAATGAACCGCTTTGACATTTGAAAATACTTTTATAATCAAACCACTAGGGAGGTTAAGAAAAAGCTGGATGCTTTTTTAGAAGCACATAATATAACTAGGTATTAAAGCTTTAAAGTAAAGATAACAGTGACTGTTGATCCAGGGAACATTCCATTTCCTTCCTGATTCTATGAGGCACTTTTTTCCCGTTGGGAGCAAAATTGTACCAGGATAGCTATTTTGCCTTCCTTTAGATCAGGTATGTCCATAGGGCTTTATATCTGGGGTATGTTTATTTCATTAGTGGTTGAACTTGATGTCTTTTTTTTTTACTTGACTTACTATGTAACTATGTATGTGTCTGGGGCTAGTTCAGCTTTAAAGGACAGGGTGGCCACCAGCTAGCTGCCCCACGTGATTGCTGGCCTTTACTATATTATCTAGGTAATTTTATGCTAGGTCTTTCAGTTTTTAATCATGGTATTATAAAGGTTCTCTTTTACACCAGCCCCAACATGCATATAGCGGCATTAGCTACACAGTTCAAATGCAACTAAATGACAAAAATACAAAATCTGCAATAAAGAATATAGGTTTACCGGATAGATTATTTTAGGTGAATCAGTGGGAACTTTAAAAGGGCAATCAAAGTTATTGGGCCTGATTTATCAAAGCTCTCCAAAAACAGAGAAGGCTAAAATGGGTGAACCTGGGTGAACCAGCAAGTTGGAATTGATTTAGTCCAGGAATAAAACATTGGCCAAATGATAGCAAATTGTTTTTAGAAATTCATACTGGATCACTTGCTGGATCACTTATTCTCTCATGAGCAACATGAGCTGGTGAATGAACCCTAACCAACTTATTTTTTGAATGTACAAACATATTGCCATTTATAATTGTTTTTGTAGATGGATGCCACATCCCGAATTATAGTTTATGGAGGTATTTTCAGTTCCTCAACTGTCCTTGCACGACACAATAAAAATTTAGGGTGTTATAAACCCAATGTCAAAGGAGAAGCTCTACAAAGGCTGAGCACATGTATGCATGGCGTAGAACTTTATTTTTTCTGTTAAGTAACACAAGCTTATCAATGAGGTGTGGATCACTTCTACTAGTACAATGGGAAGCAGTGATTAGTACAGACTCACCTATATCAGTTGCCAGCTGTTTGCTGGAATGTGGTGTGAGGGTTGGGATCTGCAGGATGACGTCGCAGTAAGTCTGCATTGTGGCTCTTGCCAGTGATCCCAGCCAGTAATCGGCCATGTTGTCCAGTTCTGGTGTCTCTTCTCCTGAAACACACCGCAAATAAAGTTTGACAACTTTTTTTTAAGCAAACATGGTAATTAATTTTTTTGAACATAATCCCACCAATATGTGTAAAGAGGAACTATAATGTTCCTTAGAAACACATGTGGACATGAGTGCTTTAATGCATTGCAAAATCTTTTTTTTTGATACTTTGTAATGGTAAATTTATAGAATATTTTTGGTCAATACAAGTATAGATATTTTTGTCAAGCTTACTTGCCAGCACTTTTTACACCATTTTTATATTTTTACTATTTTGTTTATTCTCTCTTTTGGGGACAGCTGTGACACAATGTGGCACCGTTCAATTTCTATTTATAAAAAACTCCATATATCAAAGTGGATTTTATGGGAACCCTTTCATTAAGCATGCCCACATCATGTCCTTGCAATTTTTCCCAAAGGGTAATGGATATCCACATTTACCTGACACATCTCATCTACCTAAAAGCACTTGAAACTTCTGCTGTCATATGTCCAGATGTTAGTGACTCCCCCAATGAACTCAGATGAGCAGTAATGGTAGATATCCATAGTATCCCTAAGCTTTTCTTTCATGTAGCAGCATAGTGGCTCAGAGGTTAGCACTCTGGCCTATGCAGTGCTAGGTCCCAGGTTTAAATTTCAGCCAGGACTGTATCTGCATGGCATTTGCAAGTTCTCCATATGCTTGTGTGGGTTTCCTCCGGGTACTCCAGTTCTCCCACATTCCTAAAACATGCAGTTAGGTTAATTGGCTTCCCCCCAAAAAAATTGACCTTAGACATATTGGTCTATGGAAGAGACATTAGATTGTGGGCCCTTTTGAGGGACAGCTAGTGACATGTCTATAGACTTAAAGCGTGGTGTAAAGCGTGGTGTAATATGTCGGTGCTATATAAATACTGTGTAATAATATTATTAAAAATAATAATAATTATGTAGAAGGATCAAACACAATACATTTACTGCTCATCTGAGGGCATGATGTCATATTGAAATATGTTGTTTGTTATTGTTGGTATAGTTGATGCCAGTCCTATAGTTCCTGAAGAAGCAGAATCTGCAAAACGCGTCGAGATTAAGAGTGAATATATACCATGTGAATGTTTATGTATCAAAAATAAAATATATGTCTCATTATTTAATGTTTAAATTATTTATATTTTTATTGAAAAAAAATGTTGGAAAGTATGTATGCATAAGTCCATGTTGATATATGGATATGTTTACATTTACTACTTTATTAATCATTTCAGATACCTTCTATTTGTCATCACAAGGTCAGACAGTACAAATCCCAATCATGTGACATGACTATTTTTTTTTCTCAACTAAATTGAGATAAAAATAATTAACTGTTACAAACCAGTACATTGGGATCTTACATTCCCTTTAATGAAAACCAGCACTGAAAAAATATTACAAGCAGAGGAAAATATAATTTCACTTTAATGTTAATTTTACTTTGGCATACAGGCTGCAAGTCTTTGCTTTTAAAAAGAGGATCAGTATGATAGCATGACACCTAGTACTTCAGGCCAGCAATTACAGTATCTGTAGTTCTCCCAAGTACTTTTCCCCTATCACTTTTGATCACGATAGCTCAAATATTTAAGATGAAACAATTGAAAGATATCAGTATAACAATCAGCAGACAGGTCATTAGGTTAGTCTGAGAAGAGGTAATATTTGATTAGGATGTGCCCATATTTTGGGTGTATACAATATGCAGCCTGTGTGTTCAACATTGTACAATGACATTGCAGATAAAAGCCAGTAAATACATTTTTAATTTGTGTTAATAACTGCAACATAAATCTTTTTTTCCTTTAAGCTATGAAGATTTATGTTTTTAAGCTCTGAGGACCTTATAATTTATAACTATGGATATCAGAATGGGTCTTTCTTTTCAAGTTAAACCTTGATACTCCTTGAAACTTCACCCATCTTTTATTAAATTAACCTTCATCACTTCACTTATAGATGAATCCTTAACTCTGAAACCTAAATAATAACAATTAAAGGACAATGCACCAAAACTGACAAAAAATGGCATGCACCATAGTGGATGTTGGTACATCGTGATGCTTTGTAACGCATATTTGTTGGAAAGGTACCACTAGGATAGCAACTAGGAATGACTGGCACCACAATGTACTAGTGCACGTTATCACAGGGTGGCAATGTGCACCAGACTTTTCATACATGCATATATCTTACTATTCACCCCTTATCCTTTAGATTCAATATATACCCTTTTCTGCTTACCTCAGAAATCATTGACTTTCTAAGACAATTTTTTTACATTTTCCAGAAGCACGTCACCCAACTGTGCAGTGCAAGATCGGAAGATGTCAGTAAAAGAAGCAGGTAAAAGAAGGCTGCACTGGGACGAAGAACCACTTACCTTTACAGGTAAGTAGTTCTTGGTCCTACTGCAGCTATCTTCTTTTTTTTTCGTGACAGTTCTGCTTTAACACTTACCTCTAAATGCTGGTCTGATGAGGAAAAATTATCCCAGGAAGTGTATTTAAAAACCCATTAGTTAAGGAGCGTTAGCCATGCTGACACTTTCTTACAATATATATATATATAGAGGTATGTAAATTTACTGTGTCAATTTAACTGACCAAAATACCATTTATTGTAACTTATTTAGGAGTTAGATCACCATTGTGATTTTTCATTTTAATGTTTTGGACATAAACACTTAACTGCCAAAAGGTTGTGCAACTGAAATATTATGCCGTCATTCTCACCTTGCTCTGGAGGGTATGGAAGCTTCCCAGCATGCAATGCTAGCTCTAGTGCAGAGTCTTCTGGGGTTACAAATGGCTCCAGATGAAGAGGGAGGGACATAAGGTACTGGCCAATCTAAAATCACAAGGAAACAAAGTCACTGGATGTATTCTAATAAAACAAAGGCAAGGTTGTGACTCTAGCTATCAGGTAAATTGCTCCTTTAAAATGTGCACAATTTACTGCTAAAATAAATAATGTGTAGTGATATGGTCTACCTAAATGTAGACTTAATTATGGGAGGAATTGATCATGAGAGATATAATCACTTAAATAATTGATATACTGTAGGTGGGTCACATGGTTTTGGGAAAATAGGTTTATTTTATTATAATTACAATCACATTTTTGTTTGTAGTGATTTAGGAGATGCTGAATATTGGTGTTAATTGTTGGCTATAGGTTGTTTATAGTGCATTTAATATTGGTTCTCTTAGGAAGGTAATTTTTTGGTGTGTTGAATTAGCTATTTGAAATCATGCCTTACAAGTCCCAAATGCTTTGTTTCTGTCCTATGGTGTACTTAAAAAAAAAAAAAAGTACCTACGTTTTATAGCATTTGCATCTGTTTCTTTTGTCCCCCTGCAAAATTTTATAAATAAGTTTTGATCAGGCCAGGCCATGTCATACTAATTTCTGTATTGTGTACTATTCCTGAATTCAGGAGCAATGTTGTCACCCACATGTAGAGTGTATCTGCTTTCACTACAATGGGATGAAAAGACATGGCAACAGGTTGTGGATATCACAGCACTGCCACTGCTAATTAGCAAGCCTGTACCTTGTCAATTAGCAGCTGGTCACACCTAGTCCTGCCCATTGCTTCCTGGATTAAAAGCGCTATCAGTGCTGCCAGAATCCTTGCACTGCACAGGGGGCACAAAGAACCAAATGTTGGGATTTAAGGTGCATCTTAACCAAAAAACAAAATGTAGTAAATAGGAAACAGCTTTACTGCATCAAGAAAAGCTGCATTTTTACTAAAGGACAGGAAATGTGTTAGAATACCTTCTTTCCTTTACCCCATAACATGTAATTTGTACTACACGGAGAGAATGGAAGTCAATTTAATTGATAAGAGTATGGCATAAGCCAAGAGCACAGGAAGTTAACAATGCATTGGATTTCTGGAAGGATCCATCTTCAATGGTATATATTTATCAGACTACAAGGAAGCAAATTAATAAAAGTTTATTGTTAGGTTTTACATACACTTTAACCATGGACTTGAATAGGGGACCAATTTTTACAGCCAAAAACAAAGACATGTATAATCTTACTCCTAATTACAACCTGTGCTGTATACCTGAGTCTAATATTTATTTCTGGCTTTTAGAACGGGGAATCCAGTGTTAACTTTTTCCAGACATGTTTCTGGCACTGTTCCCGGTGCACAAGCGTTGGGTAGTTCCCACCCACTTTTAGGGGATCATAATAAAAACCATTTTTCATTTTCTATAATTTTAATTACATTTAAAAATCATGGAGCACTAAATGAGATTGGAAAGTACATGGCAGACGTTCATGCAATCCTGGGAACTAAAGTGGAAAGACCTCAACTGGAATTCCCAAGAATTTTGAATCTGCTCTTCGATTTTATTTGCCAGCATTTATCCAAAGCGGAAGCATCAGTTTTACATTTCTAAATAAATAAGCCAACCATATGATTGTTTATATGATGCCCTTCCAAGGCCATGCCCTAAAAAGGTATTAAAATGACAATGCTCATTATAATTTAATATTATTATCCAATATTTATATAGCCCCGACATATTACGCAGAGCATTACTAAGTCCATAGTCATGTCACTAGCTGTCCCTCAAAGGGGCTCACAATCTAATGTCCCTACCATAGTCATATGTCAATAATACAGTCAAAAGACAATTTTTTTGGGAAAGCCAATTAACCTAACTGCATGCTTTTTGAATGTGGAGAAAACCAGAGTACCTGGAGGAAAACTAAGCAAACACAGGGAGAACCTGCAAAATCCATGCAGAGAGTGTCCTGACTTAGATTCGAACCTGGGACCTAATGCTACAAAAGCCAGAGTGCTACCTCTGAGCCACTGTGCTGCCCGCTCAAGTAACTAGTTATAATGCAATTACAGTCTGGATATTGGTAGCACAGATTACCACTTACATTACTAATATACTCCAGTGGAGTAAGGCTGAATGTGGGTAAGTCTTCTGTGAGCGTTTCTCCTGATTCTTCAAATCCCCATCTCTGAAAATGAAAAATCACTCATGAGTGAAGTTATAACAAAATTATGTTCAATACTAATAAACTTTTGGCCTCACTGATTTCCAGCTAAACATATATTATACTTCAGTGGTTTCCAAAGTGTAGGGCTGTATAACTGGTTAGACTTGTTCCTCCTGCCAGTGACAGTCAGTGAGGCTCAGATTTGTTGAGCAGCATTTCTCTATAAAAAACCATGTAGCCTAAATCCAATTTGTTGCTTCTATGGGCTCCAGCACCCTTCTGCACAGGTCCAATATATTGATTAGGTACTAGATCGGGGGGGGATCTTGGCTGTTTGAGTTGTTTAAAGTAGACCTGAACTAAGTTGATATTTTATAGGAAACATCCAGATGTATTAATTGCCTCTGAGAAGTATCCTCAAAACTCTGGATTGTGGGATCACCTGTGCAGTGTGAGATCATCCAAAGCACTGCTGCCTGTTTGCTAGTTTAATTTGAAAAAAATGGTGATGTTACCACTGTGCAGCTCACAGTTCTCCTTGATGAGCTCTAGAAAAAGCTGTGCCTGAGGACTTGCGGTCAATCAGCAGCCTGCTTCAGCTCATTCATTCTGTATTCTGTAAACCTTCCCTGGTGCTACTGAATTTTTTCATAACCGATCATCAAATCACGAGTAATCAAGGAGCCTCAAACATAGACAAAGGCCCTAATTCATTAAAGCTCTTCAAAGCTAGAGAGGATACACTTTCATCAGTGAAGCTGGGTGATCCAGCAAACCTGCAATGGACCTGGTCCAGTACTGAAAAGATTTGATAACAAATAGCAAACTATTTTTAGGAAATCCATTCCAGGTTTGTTGGATCACCCAGCTTCACTGATGAAAGTGTATCCTATCCAGTCTTGGAGAGCTTTAATAAATCAGGCCCAAAGTGTGCAACTAGTAGTGGTTAGTCAATTGGGGAGAATTATTACGGGCAACACTGATGACTAGCCCCCTTTTTGGGGGGGGGGGGGGGGGTACAGCTTAGGTTCTTTTTAATGAGGCAATTAACAACTGCTAGCCAGTAAGTCAAACATTTTGTACTTTACAAGTACAGCTGGTGCTCTGAAAATACAAAGGTTGTGGTAAGAGTACACAACTTACTAATGTTTGGGAAACATTGCTATTATTAGTAATCAAATTCACATCATTTACCTGAAGCCATTTATTCTGACCATGCACAAACTGCATCATCCACTTGAATATATTTTTGAGCAGGGTCTATAGCTTTATTTTGTACAGATACCTGCAATTAATGACCTCTACCAAGACAATGGGCCTAATTTATTAAAGCTCTCCAAGGCTGGAGAGGGTACACTTTCATCAGTAAAGCTGGATGATCCAGCGAACCTGGAATAGTCATTTGCTAGTTGCTGTTTTGATTCCTGTCCTGGACCAGATCCATTCCAGGATGGTCGCTGGGAGGCACAGGAGAATGAATGTTCCTGCAACAAAGTCTAAACCTAGATTTACTGTTTGCTGAAAGAAACATAATTACTGTCATTTTCTGAATTGGTTTAAAACACAATACATATAAATGAATAACTTACATAAATGCACACAGTAATATTTCTTAAAACTGTACATTGCTGATTGTGTGGGCAGCACTTACCTCCATTTTGGGCACCACCAGAAGTTGCTGTTTGATCCTCAAGAAGACAGAATCGAAAGCTAGCTGGTGAGCTACCTGGTTTTGGCGGATAAGAGCTGAGCGCGCAGAGGAAAGAAGGGCGGCATTTACTGCTCCTTTCTCCTAGAAAGGGGGGTATGAAAAAGAACAGTGATCCAGGCTACATCTTAAAAACATTTTTTAAGGTTTATCTATAAATAATAAATAAAAGGTATAAGCAAACTATACAAACTATACAGAGACTTTGGCTACGTTCACATATCAGATGATTCTTGTCTAAATATCGCCTCAGGGTTAGTATCAGACGAGAATCAGATGTGTGTACAGCGCTCGTCAGACGTCGTTCATGGATCAATCCTGGCGGATCAACAAACGGTCGTAATACAAGCGAAGGGGAGAGAGCGCAGTAGGGTGCAGCTAGTTCGTTCTTCTCCCTCCCCTCTCTATAGAGCAGAACGGCGCTGTATGTACAGCGCTCGTTCCTACATCTTTTGGTCTTTTGTCATTGAAAAGGGTCTTGAAAGATGTCCACTTTGTTGGGCGTTAGACCAACAAAACAAAGATAAAAAGTAGTTGTCTTCTTTGTATTTATAGAAGACTAGGTAAGAGTATTGTTGAATATACTTTGTTTGCCTGTTGCTAACGGTGTCTTGTCTTGCAATATGGAGTGTGCTAGGATTGCTGCATGAAAGTTAAATATTTCAGCCCTTCTGCTACTATTTGGCATTTGCATCAACATTGTTAACATAGCTTTAAGTATGTTAAGTACCTTTTTTTATACATTTAACGTTTAAGTGCTATTGAGTACTGATTCTCTTTAACTTAGATTGCACAAAACTATTTTTATTAAAAAATGATGGTTTAAATCACCATGTTCTTTCATAAGAACATAACACCTTGCTTCATTTGTATGACTGTTTCCAGCAATCATTCTTGCTTTTTGTTTTAATCCTTTAAGTACATATGGGAAGCTGCACTAAGCAGGCCTCAAAGACAATACTGAGTGATGAGGAGGGCATCTGACAATAATTCTTTAATAAGAATGAAGGACACGGGTACAGCTGAAGCATGGCATGAATGTTAGTTGTAGCACTGTGCCAGGCTAGGTGGATGGCATATTATGCCAGCTATTCCTGAGGGCCCCGGCTCTAACTGCTCTGAACAGAACAAGTTGTTCAGACTCTCTGCTAGCCTCCAGGAATAACATACATTTTTTCAGTAAAATAAACATACTGGGATATTTACAGAATAGTTGGAATTTTAATCCTTTGAGTTGAAAAAAAAAAAAAATACAATTTTTGGAGTTTTATATTCTAGTAACGGTCATCAATGGAAAGTATCATTAGGCATAAGATGTAAATGACATGTATCGGTTATTGCAGATGTATAAGAGTATAAATATAAAATCTTTCTATTTCAAGGACAATTAATTTTTGCAGATGAAATACCAAAACTCTTCTCACATGCCATGGAATGAAATACATAGGGACCTATTGCAAGTTAAGCCCCAAGTTCAATACTTTTTTTTCACAGTATGAATAAGCTTCTCCATTAGCACTCAAATTGGTAGACTAACTGGTATTAGGAATTCAAGTATAGAACTCAGGGAACAGCAGACAAGGAAAAAACTATATTTCTAAACATGAGTCGGTTACATTGGGTGTAATGGTGTAAACCTTCCACACAGAGGCTGTGGTTCTCTTTGTAGTGTACGTGGCTAAGGCTACCTACTATTCATCTTGATCAAGTACAAAAAATTTATATGCAATACAAGTAATATGTGTATTATGTGTATTATTTAGCCTTTTTTGGTATAATCAATGAGTTTGTATGGTGTCTAGCAAAATACAATTAAGCTTTAATGGTCAAGACACCTCTGGATTATAATAATGTAAATATTTTATTGTATATGTAGAAAATGGAGCCATAGTAGAAGTAAGATCTAGGACTCCAGGGCTGCAAGAGCATAGAATTAGGATTTCTACTTCTTCTCAATATATCGCACCTATGCACTTGAATTACTTCATTTTCACAACCTGCAGGATATGACCCTTATACCATCTTCTATCTTCTGCACAAATGTCTGTTGTTGGGCAATATAAGATTCCTGGCAGTGTAAGCAGTCTGAAGGGTAGATTTCAATGTAAGCAGATATGGCAGGAGAGCAGATGTTGAATGAAGTGTACCATAACAGCATGTTATGTAAGCAAGCTTAGTGAACACTGTGATTAGGGAACCATTGTCTGCATACTTTAGAATTTAGTGTACTTGCAATTGATGAGTAAACAACGATCAGCAAAGACTGTTTTATGTGGAACAGCATAGATGAAAAGTTATATCTCACCTTCAGCATGTACAGGGTTTCCATCAGGCTTCCATACTCTGCCAGATTGCCCTTTTGCAGGTAATTATACTCCTGCCAGGGGTTTTTGCTGCTCCTGCGCTCTGTGCCACTCGCTTCCTGCATGCCAGTAAGGCTGCGAGGGCTGTAGGATTCAGACAGATGTTTTCCAGCTGTGGACAGGATCCTAGAACACATGAATGAAACAAAGATTTTCAAATAAAAAATTTGCATCTATCTGATATCAAGATGTAGTTTAAAATGTTTACAAAATATGAAATAAAGGTAAATGGTCAGTATTCTGCTATTCTGCTGTTTGGTAGAGGCAGGACAGAAAATAATTTACCAGTTGTTATGTTAGAACAATACTCTCACAAAAGTCCTGATTTAATAAAGCTCTCCAAGGCTGGGGAAGATACACTTTCACAAGTGAAGCTGGGTTATCCAGCAAACCTAGAACGGATTTCTTAAAAGTAATTTGCTCTTTGTTAGCAAATCAGTGTTCTCCCCAGCCACTTTTAGCCGGGTGCACCAACCACCTGGCAGGAGTTGGGTCACAATACAGGGGCTGCCACCCACCTACAATTTCTTCTCACCCAGCCTAAAATAATTTCTGGGTTGAACACTGCAAATGTTTTTAATCCCTGACCAGATCCATTCCAGCTTCACTGATGAAAGTGTATCCTCTCTAGCCTTGGGGAGATTTAAATAATCAGGTCCAAAGAGACACACTTTAGGAGCTTTGCACACAAACTTGGATTCCATTGTTTTTTGTTAGAAAAATAGAGATGTTCCCCTTATTTTACTTATCACCACCATGTGCACATCCTGTAAAAACTCCTGCCAATTTTGGATTTTCGTGGTTGTATGCGTACCCCAGGAATAGGTGAACATGTGACACTGAGACTCCAAAACAGATGAGGAGAAAATTCAGGAGTTGAAAGTCAAAAAGTCAGGCTCTCTTGATCCTACTGAACCACTACAGCATGCATTGGTTCTGTTGGTGGATCTTTGTACTTAGATACAAACCTGTCCAGTTTGTTGCTGAACCTGGAGACCATTAGGTCCACATTTAGTGCTTCCCCACCTGTGGCACAGGCCCTGAAATAGCTCTCTGTGCAGGAAAGCACTCTCTGGATCCTAGTGTGTTGGTGTGATAATTGTCTATGGTTGACCAGACTGAAATGTGAAGTTCTGCCCCGGACATGATCCAGTCTACCTCTCTACTCTCCAGTCTACCTCATGACATGTCACCACCATGCCATCGTGTGACTGAATCTGGATGAGAATGGCTCTCGGGTAGGGTATTCCATTGATAATAGACAGTCATCTTGCCTGAAGTTCCCTTTGGGTTAGAAGAGGTTGCAGTAAAACCTGTGAAACGGTTTTGCCACAGGAACTGCTGCAAGCAATGATCCATAAGATTCAAGAGGGATCGATGTTGGTCTGGTAATATGTGCAGTGACTCTGGAAAATTAGAAAAACTAAAAAATGGCTCAGGAAGGTTTCCCTGGGACACAAACTCCTGCACCCAAGTGTCCAAGATGCAAGCTGCCAAACCCTCCAAAAAGGTTAAGAAAGTAGTCTCTCCATTTTGGAAAGTAGGAGTGATCATTCATGTTGAGGAAGGCATCTCTGAGGATTTGGCAGACTTTAAGTACCAGACCATGCAGGTTGACTGGGAGCCCTTTTCTGGGGACCTGATGAGGATGTTGAGGGAGTGAAGAAATGAATGGGACTTTCATTAAGACTGGGATTTCTTAACAGACAAAGAGAAAACACTTCAGAGTGCATTGCTTAGGCTTTTTTTGTAAAGGAAAACAGGTGCTGAAATTGGAAAGAAGGAAAATGGGATCTGAAAATGCTTTGTGTGGAATCCAGTGGCGATTTCCAGGCTATACCCACAATGTCCAATCCATTGAACTCCAGAATTGGTACTCCAAAAGCCAGAATGAGATAAATTGTGCCAGATAGCAATGTATTGATTTGAGAAAGAAATTGAGAAAAAAGCAAAAGTATGTTAATCCTTAACACAGCAGAGCTGAAAAAATGTGAAAGAGGGACAATGATAGCAGGAGGGGTTATCCTGGGCAGGCCTATAGTTTTTTAACCTCATAGTTTAAGTTATCCCAAGTCCCTCAAAGGACAGGAGTTATTTTGCAGGAAAAAAAAGGATCAAACTTCAAAACCTAAAAAGCATACTGTCCTCGCATTAAAAATTCTAATATATAATGACATGCAAGGACCCCAGCAATATATTACTATAGAATTTAGAAAAAGAGGTTAAAAGTTTTCTAGAATGTTAAACTATTTCAGAGCCTTACACAAAAGAATTACCTGAACAATGTTATCTGAGCTACTGGTGCATTGTGAAAAGCACTAGAATATCAAGACAGTTCACAAACACTTGACACAATATTGACTAAACAAAACCACATTGTGGAACATGTAGAATAGCACTAGAATTTCAAGACTGTTCACAAACACTCAAAAAACAATGACTAAACAAAACCACATTGTAGCATATGTACAAGTGGGAAAACTGATATCACCAAATTGATTGTTTACCTGTTGCAGGTAGGTGAGCACATTATCTAGCGGTTGTGTAAATACTAGTACTGAGAGTTTAGCAGCCTCTATGGGCCACACTGGGCAAAAAAATTATAAAGAACCACTTAAAAAAACAAATAAAGGTCTTCATATATTCTTATATATACTGCCAAATATGGCACAAGGTAAAAGGCATGGAGTAAAAATCCAGCTTTGGACACCAGGCACCTGATTGCTATTGATATATGAAGGCCTGCAGACGTCTTAAGAGTTCAGTCTGTACAAATGTATAGCACAGAGTTATAAAGCACCTGCAAACTTTTTATTTTTGAGAAGATTAGGCAATAGAATAATGAACATTTTACCTTGGAAGCTCAAGGAACACACAGGAACTCGTACTATTAGTGTTTATTGAGATCCATGCTCCACCTAACATTGGATGAAAGGTAATGTCTGGATTCACAATAAACATAGAAACATGAGTTCACGTGAACAACTGCTTGTCAGGCCAATTGTAGTAAACCTGCAGCACCTACACTAGCTAGGTCATAGTATCAGGACTGAATTATAAATGCTTACCGACTTGCCAGCTGTTGTTCAAAGTCACCACATTGTCTTAACAGCTCTCCACAAGTAGCTATTATCCTGCAGAGGGGAACAAGAGAACACAAGCAATTAGAAGGGAAAAAAATACAACAAGCATTTACCTATTGAATTTACCTATTCTTATTGTACAGTGCAGCCCAACTCCTTGTTACTTAAATAATGAAAGTTAAAAATAATAGATTTCGAGCCATAGTCAGTTTTTTTCTTATTTTGCTTTCAGAAGAGAAAGGTTTGCAGAGCCAAGTATAAAGGGCTTGTTTCCACTAGTGCATGGAACTAACACAAGAATTTACATGCAATGTACAAGATGCGTTTTGTATGCAGGGTTGCCTATTATACACAATGGCACCTCAAATGCACCTTACTGGGACACTGCAGCTGTGTAATGCACTCTTAAAAATAAAGCATGCTCTTAATTTCTGTGGAGGCCTATTTTAATGAATAGGCTTCCAAACAAAGTGGTGGTTTTTAAATTGCAGCACACAGCTTTAATGATAACAGACTATTCTGACCAGTCTGTATTGACAAACCTATTGCCAAGAAACAGCAGGTTCCAACTTGACCCCACTAAGCACTGCTAATTGTCAACTGTTTTTTTAAGAGAAAATAGAAAAGTAAACCAAAAAACACATAAAAGAAAAATGCTTTTTCTTTAAGCACATTAGAAATCATTATTCCCATTAACAGGTCCCATTAAAAATGGTCACAATCTTTACTTGAACAAAATGTTTCCCAATCTGACCCGCCTATTGCACAGCACCTATGTTGTAAAATTTCAGGTATGCTTTTATCGCTAATAAAGCAATACAGATGCTAAAGGATGTTGTAATACATTACTTCTATTTTCTATATACACAATGACCCTGATTTACTAAAGTTCTCCAAGGCTGGAGAGAATACACTTTCATCAGTGAAGCTGGGTATTCCAGCAAACCTGGAATGGATTGCCTAAAAGTCATTAGCTATTTGTTAGCAAATGTTTCAATCCTGGACCAGATCCATCCCAGGTTTTCTGGATCACCCAGCTTCACTGATGAAAGTGTATTCTCTCCAGTCTTGGAGAACTTTGATAAATCAGGGCCAATCAATCTTTGTTCTTTAATTGCAAAGAAAACTTTTTCTAACTATATGGTCTTTGGATCTGGTATAGGCTAGTCTTTGGAATTATAATAAGCAAACCAACAACTTATGTGTGGAGAAATGGCATGATTATTTACTTGTAATAGCAAAAAAGGAATTTAATCCAATCTGGAAAGATATCTTCTCATTTTCTGTTGCCCACATAACAAAGTGAAAATGACAGAAAAAAAAAATCTGACAGTTTTATCCCTACTATTTTTACCCTTTGCCTTTACTTCATCCATAATTGAAAAAACACACACACACGGGGTTAAAGACCTCACAGGATTCCTTTGTCAACGAAGGTCACTTTGCCTTGAGAAAAAGGTCCTGTGAAGTCCCAAAACGTCAGATTATGATGCTTCGTAGTGCTTTATGTAAATGAAAATTACTAGTATACCAAGTTGTGTAGGTGAAGACTTGTAATTTCATAGAAAAGTAGAGGAGATATGAGAGGAGACATAGATAAAAGATACAAGAGGAGGGGTGATATGAGAGGTTTGGATATAGTGTACAAAGGGAGAGGCATTATGAGAAGTGGGAAAACAGGATATGAGTGTCCTGGCAATATCAGAGGTGGTAAGATGAGAAAAAAGGCAGCAGATGGATATGATACAAAGAGGTGAAGTGAGAAATGAGGAGATCAGGTATAGGAGAGGATGTGATATGAGAGGTGGGGTGATAGGATACAAAAGGTATAATAAAAAAAGGTGAGCAGATAGGATACAAGAGAAAAAGAGATATGATACAAGGGGTGAATAGGAAGTAATGCAAGGTTGAGATCCATCTGCAAGAGCCCCGAACACAAATGAGTTAATTTTATTTGTTAAAAGCCTCCTTTTCCTTCCGACAATTGGCCATTTACCCACAGCATTCATTTCACATTCATTGTTTTTGAATTTGACAACCTAATCCAGAAAGAATGTAATCTTTCCACTATATCCCCTACAAAGCGCAAACAATGAACATTACCTGACTGAGTTTTGGAAAGCCGCCCAGTCTTCCAGGAATAGGGAATCAGAGGGCATATTGTCCAGTTTGTACTTCTTCCTTATTGACTGTAGTGTGTTTGTAAAATCTGACACATATCTGGGAAAGAAAGAAGACAACAAAAGAAAGGTGCTGGAGCGAAACAATGACGGGACGCTTCTTACACACCTGTGTGTCAAGTGGCACCTGAAGCTGTTGGGTTGCCAGCAATATAAACAAAGCTGGGTTTTGCCTTAGTTGAATAATAGATATGCCAGTAAATGCTGCTAATGATATGCATAAACTTTCCCCCAATAAGTTAACCACACCTGATTTTTTTCTGGCACGACAACCATCCTGTAATGGAGACAATTGCTACAATGCCTGGGACAAAATGATGGTGAAACAACCATTGCATTTTATTCATTAAATATCAAATTCACAAAGTTTTTGAAATAATAAAATATTTGTTGAAAATTTTATTATAGGTGTAACAAATTTTAATATTAATTTGATTAATGTTAGGTAAAGGGAAAGCAAATCTAATCATTTAAATTGCATAATTGAGTTACACTGATTTCAAAAATAATTTTTTTAATGTAAAACTTTACTTTTGGATGCTCCAATAGTGAGATCTCCTTAACATATCATATATACTGGTCATATATACTCTAGCCACACTACTAGATAGCATTGGGTCCTAATGTAGAGTGTATAACCAACTCCTGCCATCTGAGACATTGGCGTTTGTTACATACTTTACATGAAGAAACAGCGCTATCTATTGGTATCCAACAACAATACACGATCGATCATTTAAGAGCGAATGACCCATCATAACCAACTCAATAAAAACACTTTACCTTGTAAAGGTAATCTGGCTAATCTAGGTTTATACTTGAGTCAATGTAATTTTTGTTTTTTTTTCCAGGAAAAACTAGCTACCTTATATATTCAGACTGGATTATATTCAAATATATACAGTAATTCCTGTCCCACCTCACCTAAATGCAGCTGGTAAGACCCCTGACAATGGCCACAGCAGGTGTGTAGTCCAGGAGCTTAAGTGTGGATATCTCACCAAAACAGTCAATAGCAGTGTTCAACCCAGAAATGTTTTTAAGCCTGGCGGGAAGGAATTGTAGGTGGGTGGCAGCCCCTGTTTTATAACCCAACTCTTCAGAAACCACCTAAAAACAGCCGGGTAGTTACTGAAAAGTGCCGGGTGGTGCGCCCAGCTAAACGGGGCTAGGGAGAACACTGGAGAGCTATAAGAAAAAGTTAAGTGGTTTACCTCTCAACCCTTACTGAAATATTAGTTTAGGAAGACTGTCCCTTTAAGTTAAATTGAGGGCAGTCTCTAAATTTAGCAAAGTTGCAATGTTAACAACAAGTTACATAGTGATATATTAGTCAGCATGATGTTTTTACTGGCATTACCCAGCTCATTTAAACTTAAAGTTTGACACTAAGCACTGCCAAGTGGTGCCACCAAATTCAAATTGCATTTTCTGAGGGGTGGTCCAGGATACCTAAAAAACCTAAATACTTGCTTATGCAAAATTTGACCTTACAATTAGTCAACACTATGACACTCCTCTAGTGAATCTCACAATGCAATATAGGGCCTTGACTACTTGTTTTTAAAAAGAAACAATAATGATGGAGAATCCATGTACACAGAACATGTTCCAAGGAAAGGTGTACTCACTTTTTAAATAAAGCTTGTAGTGCCTGCAAAAGGCCGCAAACCCCAAGACCATCTGTCAGTTTGATACAACGCTCAACAGCCCCTGAAGCCAGGCTGAAAAGACGGGATACTGAGTGTGAGAGCTCCTGGACACAGTCCAGAACCTCGCCATGTTCCTAAAACACAAAAGTCCAGAGTAAGATGTAAAATAATGTATATAAGTGAAAACACATTTTAAAACAAAAACATAAATATTTGTGTTAGTTGCTGTTTAATAATTCTTTATTTGAGGATTGTGACTTTGGATCTTCTTAACAGCAGTCACATATGCATTCTCATACTTTTTACATTTAAAAGAGTAGGTTTGAGGTTCTTACCAAAGGAATGGCACTGATCTGTATCAGGAGATGAGACTCCTCTAAGTCACCGTACTGAAGCTGGAAAGGTTTATAGGCTCCATATACAGCTTCTACCAGTTCTGCCAACTTCACCAAATTGTGTTCCCCTAACACAGAAAAGAAAATACAGTTATCATCATGAAATGCTTAACCTGCTCGGTAGGTTTCTATCTATATGTATACACATGAATTAAAAAAAAAACAATTGAATTATCTGCTAAAGCTACAGCACAAAAATACATTTTAGACAATTAAGCAATTATAACCTTGGAGTAACACTTAAGGGGAAGGTCCTTTTCAGGACCATGTTTCAGCATGACTGAAGCCCAACTATAGACATGGGGCCTGATTTAATAAAGCTCTCCAAGGCTGGGGAGGATACACTTTCAGTGAAGCTAGGTGATCCAGCAAACCTGGAATGGATCTGGTCCAGGATTAAAAACATTTGCCAACAAATAGCAAATGACTTTAAAGAAATCCATTCCAGGTTTGCTGGATCACCCAGCTTTACTGATGACAGTGTATCCTCTCTAGCATTGGAGAGCTTTAAAAAATTAGCCCCATGGTTTGAGGAATTTAGCATGCAAGAACATAAAAAACCTGAAGTGAGCCCTAACCTCATACCTTCTAAACACCTTTGGGATTATTTGGGTTGATTGCTGGTCAGGTCTTCTTGTCAAACATCAGTATATAATTCTACAAATGCTCTTTTGAATGAATTGGCACAAATCCCTACAGATAAACTTTTAAAATCCAAAAAGCACAATCAAAAAAATTGTGTCTGTAAAAGTTCCAAATACTCCTAGAACTGTAATGGGATATTTTACAAGTTCTTATAGGTGTTACAGTCAGGTGTCTATACAAACTTTGGGCCATAGAATGTACTTCTGGCTAAGCCCTCAGCAAACGATAAAAAACAAAGCAACTTCTCTGTGCGATTTACACCGAGTTGTTCTGTTATCCTAAATATGCACAAGCCCTCTGCAACCCCACCAACATGCAATATACTGGAGCACAGATAGAGATCACAGTGCAAAAAAACATTAGAAGGTTGGAAGATTTTTCCAAACTTTTCAGTACTTTAGGAATGATGATTAGTGATGACTTAAAAATAGAGCAAAACAAGTTTGCCATGACTAGTCATTAGATCAAAAGAAGTCTTCATTGCTCTGAGCTCCCTCTTCATTAAAACAGGTTTCTTATACAAAGGGAAGTCTCAGTATATCTCTATAGATGGCCCTGCACAGGCTCAGACATTAACAAATAGAAATGGGAGCATATTTACTGAAAAGTAATGTCTGAGCCTGTGATGACCTGCACTGTGATTAAAAGGAGTTTTATTCATTCACAGATAAAAACAGACATTGTTACCTGTTCACAAAAAAACCTAATTTGTCTAAAGAAGGAGCTCAGAGTTACAGTGTATAGCTTAACAGTCATCTAAATGATTTCCACAAATATCAGAATGCAAGTCTTAGAATCTGGCTGTATTTTTCAGGCAGCCGAGAATCACTAGGGAGAATGAAGATCATATAGTGCACTGTGTTAACTGTATTCAGCTGTTCAAAAACCTAAATACAAATGGTTGCCAATGTGCAGGCCAACAGAGATACTCGAGGGTAGTGACAGATAGCTTACAACAGATAAGAGCCCTGGGCAAGACAGCAACTTTGTTCCCTATTTCACCATTGACACTGATAGGGATTGCAATGGGCAATGAGAAGCTGCCCCATTTGAACTTGTATGGTCCAACCCTATTAGACTTCTTCTGTCTAACAGTGTATAGTAACAGCCAAGTTTGCAACTTATCTCCCTGGCTTACTGCAGGGGTGTAAAGGTTGTATCTGAGCCCAATGAACCCAAGGCTTCTTTTTGTTTGCCTTGAGAAAGATCCAGCTGTCAGAAGGCAATGGGATCATGCCTGCGTGTCTGATTCTCCTAAAGCGTTTATGGCCATGTCCAGAATAAGCGAGGCTTACTTGCCCATTAATACGTTTATATCCATTTTAGCTTCCAGTTTAAAAATGCAGGGTATTCACGTCCTTTTTCATGCTTCAATGAGT
The DNA here is from genome assembly GCF_032062135.1 of Pyxicephalus adspersus. Taxonomy (NCBI): domain Eukaryota; kingdom Metazoa; phylum Chordata; class Amphibia; order Anura; family Pyxicephalidae; genus Pyxicephalus; species Pyxicephalus adspersus. Next base: position 21,972,138 of record NC_092864.1, on the reverse strand, counting down.
GCAGATTTTACAGCTGTGTTATCTAAAACATTGCTTTCTTGTAAAGTTCATGAGCCTTCCCCTTTGAAGCTGGTTTAAATAACTCTACCTGTTCAATCTGCTACTGCTAAAATAAACCTGCTGAAAATGTGACCTGTGTAAACCCACTGAATTACTGCAGGTATTTGTTGTAAATCAGGCAAACTTGTGTCTGGGAAAAGCCTTCAGAAATTGCCGTTTTTAAGCAGAAGATGAGCTGAAGGCAAAAATGTCAGCAAAGTCCTGAGCTTGAATGGTCAGAAAATAGAAAAGGAAACAGGGCTGCTTTCTGTAGTAACTAATGAACACTTTACTTTTTGTCCCCTTATGACCTACAAAGTGTATGCCAATTTAAAGGAGGTAGGGGCAGCTCCGGTTGAATTTTTGGGGTCACCTGGGGGTTGAATTTTTGGGGTCATCTTGAAGATCTGAAATGGTTCAATGTTGATTGGGTGGAAGTTTTCTACCCTGCATAACTTTAATGATATATTTGGCAGACCAACAGGATGCACATATTAAAAGTTCTTTGTTAGGGTTTGTATGTGCTTTAAGGGCAACATTCTATTCATGGCTGGTCTGGACAACTGGTGGGAAGCTATAAAAAACAAAAGACACCCACAGTCTAGTTTGTAAGCTGCAGTTATTATTCAGACTGGTTTATCACAATGACCCAACAACCACCTGAATTCTTTTTTACCAGTATGTTTTTCCCCTTGTCAATCGCTCTGAAAAGGGTTTAAGAGTGGTTCTAAGCAGAATGACTTCAGTGCACACTCAGGTATTGCGGTGTAGTGAACCTAATATGACTTGCTGGGATAAATAAACTCCTGCTGGGATATCCATATTTAAAGAGACCAATTAGAAGTTAATGACTAAGCTTGTGCTACTTCTACCCATTGACCAAGGTGCCTTTAGCGACCTTCAGGGATGGTTACCAGTGTATTCAAGAAAGGGCAGTTGTCTTCCTAAATATTACTTTTATTGAGACTTCCATCTATCTACTGCCACTCTTATTGGAATGTAAAAATCTTCAGTGCCTATTGAAAATAAGCCACAGTTAGATTGTTTTTTGGGGTGCTGTGACAGACACCCACAGAGCTAAATAAACAACTTTTGCACCCCTCTATCTCCCCTAACCAGTCTATACCATTTTTGCAAAGGGCTCAGACTTCAGACATCCTTAGCTTCCCTGTGAAAGGTAATTTGTTACATGCAAACCAAAAAATAGCCCACCTTTGTAGGGAAGACAAAAAAAATGACTGGTTTTAGATAAAAGCTTTTAAATGTGTTTCCCATGAGGCATGGATAATTTAAAATTCTGTAAAAGCAAAAAGTAAAATAATCAATGTTATTTTATAGAATACATAGAAATATAATATTTCTCTATCTTTTATTATGACATCTGCCATAGGGTGAAATTTATCTTTAAGCAAGAAATCAATATTTTGTACTAATGGTAATATTAGAGCAGTGGCCTCAAATGACACAGAACATGTTCGCTGTAGTGTCTCACACAGAAGAGCGGTAGAGCCAAGTGCCAGCAAAGTACTCAAAGATTGCCACCTTATGTGGTGGACTTCAGCCAACACTACAGACCAACTTCCTATGCTAATGACAGAGAGAGCCAAGAACACAGTGCTTAAAAGAGAAACAGAGCATGACGTCAACTAAACAAAGGGCTAATTGCACTGATGCAATAAATGAAAACTCACTTTAACCACCTGAATGGAGAAAACGATGAAAATACGAAAGTATTAAAGCCATTTGGGTTACAAGAGAGGGGTGTACACAGCTCTAGATAAAGTTTACCAATGTTTCTAAAGTAGATCTATACTGTGAAGGTTGGCGCCAAATTTAGGGCTGAGGACAAGTTAGACTCCCTGCAGTTGATCTTTCCCTTAGAACAAATGTATCATGTCTTGTTCCATGCTATGTCTCTGATGGTCTCATATCTAAATGATAGTCACTAATCTCAGGATTAGGGCTTTGGTTCCTCATGTCAGTCCTGCCCCCATGATGATTGGATTAATTGATGAATAACAAACTTATGTCTGCTTGGGAGAACGATCAGTGGGCGTCAGGAGATATGAATGGTCAATTTAGGGCAAGGCAACAAGTTTGACTGAACCTTTCTTTTTTTCCTGATGGGGCTATGGCCCTGAATTATTAAAGCTCCTTAAGGCTGGAGAGGATACACTTTCATCAGGGAAGCTGGATGATCCAGCCAACCTGAAATGGATCTGGTCCAGAATGCTAATGCTAATGACTTTTAGGAAATTCATTCCAGGTTTGCTGGATCACCCAGCTTCATTGATGAAAGTGTATTCTCTCCAGTCTTGGAGAGGTTTAATAAATCAGGGCCAATTTGTCAGCAAGTCATGCTCCATGTGATCTTGGTTTCACTATAAAGTTTTACTGAATTTAGAAAACAAGTAGAAGTGTATATTGAACTGGGCAGTGAAACAAATTTCTTTTGGTGCCCAACACCTGCTGCTAGAGCCACGTGAGCAGTATGTTGTTTTCTGTTGATAAATTTACACAGCCACAGCCCTGTTTCAGCTGTCAGGGTTTTTTTTAGTGCTGGTGACTGAATAGAATATAACAGAAATGTGAAAATATCTGCCAGTCAGGAAAACTTACCTATGTTGGGTAGTATTGCCACCTCCAAAGCCTTTGCAAAGTGACCTGTGGCCTCATACAGTTCCAACAAAGTGCTGAGCTTGAGCTCCGGGTTGGCCCGCTCCATGGCTGTGCTGAGACATACAGGAATAGACGGCACCATGGCACCCAGCGTCTGGATCAACAAAACCGTCACAACCTCATGTGGTTTCTTAAATACCTGTGACAAAGATGGGACCATGATGTGGCAGATGATACATACTAACAACACTTACAGGCAATAATGTCTTCAGCTGCTAAAGAACAATAACAAATATTTATTATTATTATTATTACCGGAGTAGATTTTTTATGTTCTGCAGCATGTGAGTAGAACCATTACAAATTGAAATACTTGGCCAGGAGAACATATATAAACTTTAAATTTAATTTTATATTATTTTACTTAAAATAATTTAGATCCCATATGCTTTTCTGAATGCCATATGAAACAAGTGGAGTCTCATTTGAGAGGAAGTAATATGAAAAGACAGGCTTTAAGGAATCGCATAACTTATCCCCCCCTTTTAAAAAAAATTTCCTGCAGAATTAAACATCAAAAACTCAACTGATAAATAGAGCTTCTTTTTCCAGTTACACGGGGTCCTCAGTCAGCCCACTTCTTGTAACTCTAACCTGTCACGGACACCCAGGCTCAAAGTATGGCTCCAGTGTATGATGCCCATACATTAATAAAACAGAAATATTCAGTGAAGTATTATGGACTGCCTATTACTGCCACAAGACATGGCAAAGGACCTCGCCAGAATGATCATTTTGATGCAAGAATAAAAGCTATGCATTAAATTCTTTTTAAAAACTTTTCTTTTTTCTCTACAGACATTAGTAATAAATTCATTCTTATCAAGTAATGATTTGTGCCCTAGTAAGGCCTTAAGGACCCCACCTAACCTGATCCCATAAATTAATTCCACTGGCAAGCAATGACAGCTTCACTTTCATATAATTAGTGTATGAAATTGCCCGTATTCTGCCTTACAATGACTTTCAAGATCTTATCAGAATGAACTCTCTGTGTCTCAGCCAACAGGTAAAATATACATCCAGCATTCAAGGTAAAGGAAGCCACCTGCACTATATAAATGGCTCTAGAACTGAAGTGTGAAGGGCAAAAGAGATGTATATCTCCCTTACATTCCTGCAATGCAGATCTCAATCTTCCAAACCTGACCTCATAAAAAGGTAAAAGGCAAAATATGAAAGAACGCTGTAAACATAAAGACTGTTACTGTCTAGGTTTGTATGTTAAAAAGTTTGCTTATTTTACAATGTATGCTAAATAAGGAGAAGTCACAAGTCGGTTTTATTAGACCCTTTGGCTATTAAAAAGAACAAGGGCATTTACAGCACTTTGGGTTATTATTTTATGTAAACATTGCAGTAATTCACATCTTTTGCTGCTGTAAAGTTCCTACCTATGGCTATTCAGAGTTCAGGGGAGGCGATTAGCAATCCTACTTATTAGCTTTATTAGTCCTATGCTAGGAATACACTTTGGGGTTTTCTCTTGATGTTCCTTACAATCAGTAGAACAAACATACAGATAAATCCTTTGCAGAAAACTACAAATATGCATGTGACATCCACTTGTTCAGTTAATTAATTTTTGTATTACCATGGTTAAGAACAGTTGTAACCATTGATACAAAAAAATGCCCACTGTGTCAAATTTCATTTAATCATTGTTTTGAATATCTATTAAAAATGGTCAATATGAAAGCACTTTTTGAATAATTTGAATTTTTTGTTTGATTGATTAGCTATAGATGGCCAGTTTTCTGCTTATAAAAAATAGGTGGCAAGATATCTGTCTGCCCACGGCTAAAGAGACACTGTCATCTTAGTCATGCAGTCATAGTGACAGTGTCTTTACAAAAGGGTTTTCACCCCAACCATGTATAATACGTACGTTTGTCACCACTTCATCCATCACATCCAGCTACACGACCGGAATCTGGCTATGGGAATGAATGAACTGCCCCTCCTTATGACAGTGCTCATGTCTAGCAGTTAATTTCTAGACAAGAGCATTGTCACATGGAGTGATGTTTCAAGCTTGCAGCTCCAGTTGCGATGGAGGACGGAGTGGCACAAGCCAGGAGTGTATAGGAGCTTATGTAGATGGATGTAAGGACTGCATTTAAGGTGTATTAAACTAACTTCAAATGTAGCAAATAAAGTGCTTGTTCACATCAGTCCAGGGGGTCAGGGTGAGGCCTTTGCACAGACATTGTAATTCTGTTCTGCACAGGCAACGTTTAGAAAATATTTATGTCATTCTCAGTATAACAAATAGGCTAATCCTAAATAGTTTAGCAATGGAGTCCAGAAATAGATCATCCATAAGGCAGCCTGTGAAGGAGTCTAGGGTATGGTGGATGTCTAGGGAACCCAGTTGTGATATCCATGCTTCCACAGTAAACCACGTGCACAGCACATATAGTCGAAGTTGTACATGTGCCTGCTACTTCAAAAGGAAAGGTAGAATTTCAGGTAATTTGTTTCTGATTGGGTGGGAAATACCAATGCCAATGGCTAGGGAGGGTTCTCTCTACCTATTGCTATGCATATTAATGTTAAGTGAAGCAATGAGGAGGAATAGCCTGGTACCTTGCCTAAGGCCCCATTCCACCTTTATATGATATGCAACCTCAGCCAAGGCCACAAAAATACTTGCTTTGTCTGATTGTGTGAGACTTGGCACTTAAAAGTACAGCTGCATCTCAATGGATATAAGTCCAAATAAATAAATACTCCACTGCCTTTAAATAGGTCATGGGAATGTGCAGTTACATCAGATAAGGAAAAGAAATATCAATTAGTACAAGGTACTAGTAGGAGGTTCAAACCGCAAGTGCCCAGTGGACAAGTCATAAAACTTATCAACCGCTCACATCATGACTGAGCTCAGTTTAGAAGCAGTGAAGGGTGACACGGGCTAAGTCACACATGTATTGTAATCTACATTTTCCAACTGCCTCCTCTACCCCCAGGACTAACCACAGAATTATGGAGAAGTCTACATTTCCAAACAAATTTGCTACAATAACACTTTATAGCACTATGTGCAACTTCATTGGAAATTGCTTTTTATAGTTAGGAAGCTTAATTAGACAACAAATTCTAAATATGGTTCATTTTCTGCCTCTGATAAAAAGCAGGGAAGCAGAATAAAATGAACAGGGCTAGGTGGCATTTTATTTGTTGATGGACTATAATTTAAAGTAGACCTCAACAAAAAGTTTTTACTTTACATTTACATTTTTTTAAATGCACCTCGATCAAGACAGAATTGGTGCGCAGAGCCTCCTGAGATACGTCACGTTGATGGGGGCATTTTCCTTCACTGAAGGGAGAGAGATGCTGATCTCACACTTGTGCAGTGCCAGAGAAAGACTAAAGATGGCGGCACTCAGTGCTTCCTCCACGCCGGGACGAAGAAGAATTCCAGGACTGTCAAGCACACGATCGTGGAAAGGTCCAGTGTGATCAAGGTTTAGTTCCGGTTTAGTTCCGCTTTAAGCATGGTGGAGGTTGTAATGTCTTAACAGCGACCATAAGGCTGACTCCCCGTTTATCAGTTATATATATGCTCTATCCAAGGACCATTAGAAACTCTACATACATAATTCATAACAATATTGTCTTCTATTAAAAATATACGAACTGCAGCAGCTGTGGACCTATCATCACATTTTCAACAATTATGTAAAAGTTTGGCTGACTTTTTACATAATGATAATAAAATGTGTTTTTTATTTTTTACTTTTTTGAGGGGGTCACCTTCTGAAGAGTGAAAATGGAGATAAACAGCATCCTTAGATTCTTGCGTTACATAGGCATGGGCTTTCCACTAATGTAAAAATAAAACAAGTGTTAGATCTCCCACATGTTCAGTTACATTTAGAGCCTGCTCAGTGTGAGATCAGGAGACATTAGGAAGAAAAATAAGGATGAAGAGTTGGATGGAATGGTGCGCCCTGGAAAGAAGAGAGAAGCCAAGACAGTGTTGGACTCACTGGGCGTGGTTTGTACATGAATCAAGTTTCACAAGTAAAGGTAAGTGATTTTTTTTTTAGTTCTGCTAAAATTGGGAGTGCCCTTGGTCTTACATCTCACAAACATCTCTTGAGCCTGACAGATACGTCCATGGCTTTCTATGTGGGATGACAATGCTGCTGCACTGTTCTGAATTCAAAGCAGCATTATCATCCTCATGTGTGGACTTTAGTGGGATGGGAAGACAGACCATGGCATGATCACTACTGATTTTCAGGGCGGCCTCTGCTGCTGAAACCCTCCCACTGTGAGCTGCAATATAAAAGAAGGGAGGCCGAGATGCAAAAAAAAAAAAAAAAAAAAAAAAAAAAAAAAGGAGCGTTTAGCTTACTTTGGGGATGCAGAGAAGTTTTTTTTCTTAAATCATGAAGGTTATGTATCATAAGGTAACTGCATTTGCGACTTGTTTAGTTGCAAAAAAGCCTTTAGATGAAAAGCAATTTTTTTTTTTGTGTATAAGAAGGAGGAGATAACCCCGCTGTTAGACATCTATTAAGAGTGTGTCAAGGTATGAAGAATATGGGGTATTTTCCCCTGGGTTTATACGAAGCTCACATAAAATAAAATGGATGTGTGGGTTGTTAGACCTGCAAAAAAAATGTGGACAGCAATTTAACTGCTTTTGGTGAAAAGTTTAAACAACAGCACAACATTCAGACAATGCCTATACTCTGCGAGCAATATTTTTATGGACTGCAGAGAAGTTAGGTCAGGTGTATTGACTATACCTGGGACACCCACTGGAGCTGTGTGTGCCATGCGCTCAGCAAAGTATCATAGAAATCTGTCAGCTGTCGATCCAAAGGCATCTCACTCTGACACAATTCCTGCCATACAGACACCAACTGTACCTAAATATAAACACAAAAAAGAGAAGTTAGAACCTTAGAACTCACTTCAATCCATTAGCAGATTTACTATTATGTTTTATAGGGGTTTTTGCCCTCATCTAAATGAACTGTTGGTTTAAGGATTTAATAAATCAAGGTTTGGTTTTTGGTTTTTATATATATAGTTTTTTTCACAATTGTGGATTTATTTAAATCTGACATTTACTGAAACTTTCCCTGTTGGGGATTCATTTGACACTGACACTGCCACACATGAAAGATGCTTCACCAGTAAATGTTTCAATGAATGTCAGATTCATTGCTTTAAAAACAGTTGATAACTCCTATTGAATTAAATGTAGTGTCCTCTAAGCGGATTGTTTAATGTATCTGCCACGGGTATATTAGACATTAAAACAAAAGTATACACGTCAGATGATTCTCGTGCAATAATCGCCTCAGGACTGATACAGGACTGACGGACAGGAGTCTGGCATGTGTTCAGTGCTTGTCATCCGTCACCCGGATGACAGATGAGGAACGATCGTAAAAAAAAAGAATGGGAGAGAGCGCAGCAGGGTGCCGCTCCGTTAATCTCCCCCCTTCCCTCTCCATTGAGCAGAACGGCGATGTATGTATAGAGTTAGTTCATGCATCATTCAGTCTTTTGTCATTGGAAAGGATTGTAAAAGATCCTTCCCAACAACAATCAATGTACGTGTATATGCAGCCTTACACAAGTTCACTAGCATAAAACTTAAAAAATACACAACAAAATAAATAAAGAACATTTACAAGACCTGCATGGTGCCTATAATAATAATAATAATAATAATAATATTAATAATAAAAGTAAAGCTATGTATTGCCACCTAGTGCTCACGTGTTTACAACGCTGGTTACATAATACTGAATTCACACAGAAGATAAGTAAAATGCCAGTTTCTTCCCATATGGCCAGTCACCATATTCATTATTGTGATTGAAATTCATACTTAAGCAACTATAATTCTGTACCAATGCCTTATGAAGAAATTTAATAAATAATTATATTTACTTTCACTGTGTTATGTGGGCAGGGCCTAATATAAAAAAAGATAAATCAAGAAGGTTAAATGCTGGTTAAAAAAATGTCATAGTTACACCTAAGTTCAGAGCTTGTAAAATAATATGATACAATATGATGCATTGTAATTAGCTAAAGCGGTCAGAAGCACCTAATTATAACGCATGTCATTTTCAAAATGGGTTGACGAAGCTAAACACAAAGTAGAAATAAAGTTTTTTTCTATAAGCATGGCTCTGGAAAGGGTATTAGTACAGCTCCTTGCTACATGTAGTGTCTGCCCAGAGGTAGTGGTTCTCTGGCATAAGAAAGTGGTAAAAGCACTGCAACCTCACTGCCAGTTTAGATTAGGGCTACTCTGCCTTCTTGAATGTAAGACCAAGGCCGTGTACACAAGTTCAATCCTGCATGATCCTTTCCAATGACAAAAGACTGAATGGGCGCTGTCCATACAGCACCATTCTGCTCAATGTAGAGGGGATGTGGAGAACTATGAAGCGGCACCCCGCTGAGCTCTCTCCTCTTTACTTCCATTACAATGGTTCGTGGATCAATCAGGACAGATCTCTGAACGACAAGCGCTGAGCCATATTCTCATCCAATATCAGCCCTGAGGCGATTATCGGATGAGAATCATCTGACCTGTGTATCTTACATAGTTGAACAGGTGGCATAGGAATACCACAAAGTGTGCAAAAGTAATGGGGCAAAAAATGAGACCAAGCAAAGCCAATAAGTGAATTAAAGGTACACAGGGGATAAATCAGTGGTAGCAGAAGCCATATATAGGGAAGAAATGCTGGGTAGAAGCATATGGGAGGAAGCCACAAACTATGAAAAGGAGGTAAAAAAGCCTCCCTAAAATGTGTACATCAAAAGCAAAGAAGGGGGAGGAGGGCTCAGGCAAATCGGAGATGCTAGAAGGTGACATGATCGGTAAGGCGATGGGAGGTGTATAGTGGGTGCAGTCAAGAATATCCAATTTCCCATTCAACCAAGAGCGAAAATGATTCCAAAACACCAGATTGCTCAACATCTGCCAAGAAGAACCATGAGAAGGAAAACCCACAAATACGGAAAATAAGTATGCGTTCCAAATTTTCATTTTCCTGGGTGAACTTTAGCCTGGGAAATTCTTCATATTCCACATTTATTTCAGTTGAACAATGCTGGAACACTTGAATGTCCTTTGTCATTGATAACAAGCCCCAGCTGTACTCCTGACTGTGCAAATTGGGGTAGGTCACGTTCTTACCACACAGAAAGGACATTCACCCAGTGTTTTATAGGAAATCTTGGCTCGCAAAGCACAGATAAGGATTTCAGAGTTACAACAGCATGAATTTGTTTTAATGATCCCCACCCACTGTGTTGGCAGCGAAGGGGTCACATTTATTGGAAACATATACAGGCTGGCAGTGAGGGAAAAAGGACGTCAGCCAGGTTCCCCTGTGCTACGGGATGTTCTGTTCCTAAGAAGTTATAGGACACTGCACACCTCCCAGAGACTGGGCCTCTTTCCTACTGGGACAAAAGGACATTGTGTGTCACTGTTTGTCAAACACACAGACTTACACTGGTACATAAGAGCGGCTTATCAGTCTCCTGTGGTTGTTCAAATGATTATGTAAATGTAGGAAACCATTGTGTTTACTGCTGACAAGGCATGAACCAGTGCTGTTTACTTATAATGATGATTAAGAGATATTTATCAGTACCATAAGCCCAAGGTAGCAGAAGTACACACAGTGCATTTATAATGGTAGCAACTGACAGCTACAAAAATGGCTGTACAAAGTACTAGTCATATGACACAATTTATTATTGTTTCATCTTACATTTTAATTACTTGACTTAATAAATAATTAAAATTATTTAGAACTATTTAGAAAATTATTAATTTTTTTAGAAAAAGAACATACTTAATTCCTAACTACATAGTAGACACAATTTCATACAGATGAAAACAGCTCAACATGTCTCAAATCTGACCTTACTTACTAAATAATTTACTTACTAAATAATTAAAATACATAACATTTTTATTGTATACCAGATTTTACACCCAGTGATATCATTACTGGGACTTTGCAGTTCTCTATGCAACAGAGCCGGGTCATGGGTGGTTGAAGGGACTGGCATGCTGGGTGCTGTACATTATGGAAATATCACAGCACCCTGCTACAGTATTTCTCTCAGCCATGATGGAGGCAGTTGGATAAGTATTGGGTGGGTGTCAGTCTGCAGAGTCCCACCCTAAGTAATGCACA
>NC_092864.1:21958367-21960330 GCF_032062135.1 Pyxicephalus adspersus | reverse complement strand
TCAATTATTGGACACTCCCCATCATTTTTTTTTTGTTACGGATATCAGTGGTGGGTGTATATTCAAGCCAATTCCACTTTTGAGTGGAGATCATTTACAATGTATGTTACTTCAGGCATTTCTGGTTAAGAAGTGATGAAAAAGTTGGTTACAAAATGGGGAAGAGTAATCTTTTGATTGGCATGTCTTTGATCATTTGCGTTTCTATTGGGGATTTTTCTGTTTAATTTCCTGTTTCAATGTCAACCATCACTGAGACCATGAAAAGAAACCTTCTTCAAAAGAATAGGAAGCATCTCAGCTTGTTTTTTTTTTTTTTTTTTTTGGTTGTGTGTATTTTTCAGATTTCAGCACAAAAACATCCTTCTGTTCTCTAAAGAGTAGGAAGATCCTGCATTGGATGCCCGTGTCAATTTATTGGCAGCTTACTGGCGTTGGTGTACTCAGGGTCGAAGAGACCCCAGCAGTGTAATGATATCCCAAGGGGCAGCAACATGGCCAATCAGCAGTGGCTCAGGACTGCAGCAGAAAATTTAAATAGCCAGTTCTCACTAGAGGAAGAGGTGCTGCAGTGGGTTTAGCTGGTGTAAATGGGTAATGATGGGTAGGAATCAGAAGGCTATAAACATGAAAAAGAAATTACTATTACAATATTAACACCATTTTTTTTTATCCCTACACAGGAATAGGGAGAAACACTTTTCTGATAAACAAAGAAAAGAACATTATAATAAAAGGCCATAAAGTTACATGTACATACCTTGTGGCATTTATAATAGTAGGCCAGTAACTGTGGCATCCTGTCAATTTCACTGAATACCTTGACAAACATCTTGGCCTGGTCTGTAAATATCGAAAAAGAACATGCTTAGTTCCTAATAGAACTACATAGAAGACACAACTTTATACAGAAGAAAAACAGCTCAACATGTCTCAAATGTCATAGACTGTGGAAGAAACATAATAGCATTGGTATTATCATGAAGATTAGATTTGTAAGCTCTTTTGTGCAGGGTCCTCCCCTCCTCCTGTGTCACTGTCTGTATATGTCTGTCATTTGCAACCCCTCTTTAATGTACAGCGCTGTGTAATATGTTGGTGCTGTATGAATATTTTAAATAATAATAATAAAAAGGCTCAAGAAAACTTTCTTACCTCCACTAAAAATTTAACAGCTGGAATCTCACTTATTATGGACAAAATCCCCATATCTGTATGGCCCCAGTTTTGTACCCAATGATGTACACAATATTTGCAGCTAAACCTGTTCTTGTGTTCTGCTACATAGGATTAGCATTGACATTGGTAAAACAAAATCTAGAGTGGCCCTTTAATATTTATGGAGCAGAGAAGCTTCTGCGCCATTATTCAAAATATTTCCTTCAAAGCCAAATCCCTGATCTTAAAAAGAAAAACTGATAAAACATTTAATGGAGTGAATAACGCTTAACTGATCATTTCTGTCTGTTTTCACAGTTGAACAACAAGCAAAACGTGTGAGATAAAAGCAGAGCTATAGTTTGTGTGTCAGATGGGTGCAGAGACTGCAGCATAATCACAACACATCAGCCCTTTTCTGCATCTGTGAATTTTAGGAACACAAAGTAGAAAAGCAACTACTAAGAACAATATAAAATTAACCTTCTTTTTCATAGGCTTCAATAAAACTTTTAGGAACTCAGGTTGAATAATGATAAAAGACCTCCCCCTGCTGGGTAGAAATTAAAGTGTGGCTGCACATTTCTCATTCATTCAAACGGTAATCTTTTTTCTACTTCAAAATGAAATTATTCCTGACCATTGTTTGTTATTTTTATTTTAAATAGTAAAATCAAAAAATAATGGCTGCCCTCCTGTGCACAGACAGCATTAAACAACCCTTGGAATAGTCTACCCAGCTCCAGAAAGAGTTTACCCAAAAGAGTAAAGAGTTTACCCAGCTCCAGAAATAGCTGAACAGTAA
>NC_092864.1:21949749-21958118 GCF_032062135.1 Pyxicephalus adspersus | reverse complement strand
ACAGCCAGGTGGGTGCTGAAAAGTGCCAGGTGGTGCTCCCAGCTAAAAGGACCTGGGGAGAACCCTGACATAGCTTTTCAGCCAGTGCCACTGCTGCCATATTCTTCTTCCAGGTCCAGCGTCTGCTTGCTTCTAGCACGATTATTGTAACTCCTGTACATGAAAGTTTTTTCTGATCTCAACCTGGGCTGCCCTTTGGCTTTAAAACTTTTCCTGCTAGAACTATGAAAATGAAGAGTTATGACTTTACTCTTAACTTTCTGCATGATTGTCCATTTGATGAAATTGTATTGCCGGGGGTGGTCAGCCAGTTACTGTTTTTGAAAGAGGTGAGGGCATGCTGGGGCCCTTTAAACACTGAACAATATTTGGTCATCTGGAGCATGCTTTTATATTTCTCAATAGAAATATTGGTCATGAAAATGTGATCTCGGCTTTACAGCTGTATTTCTTACCCACAGACTGACTGTTGAATGCTGCCACTATCTGAGGACTGCACATGGCTTCCAGACGATTCTTCAGTGCCTCTAGGTATACACATTTCTCTGAATAATCTGGAGTATCCACCAGCATTGCCAGGCTCACCTGCATACCGGTCAGCTTTTCAGAGATAACTGTAATGTTCTGTAAGAGAGACACAGACTGTACTGAGCATCCAAGCCTTTAGCTGAAGTGTTTATTAAAGCAAATAACATAAAATAGGGTCAAACATTTTAAATACATCCTGTCAGAAATCCATCTTTATCTAATCTGTTCATAATGCTCTATACATCAGGCTGGGAGGTTTGGAGTGTTTGCCAATGCCAAATGTCACTTTCATGTCTTCAAAACATTTGGTTGTGTCTGAGTGTCATGTGACTAGTCTGTATGGCAAGCCGGCTGACCTAGCTGTTTAGTATATAACAGTTGTCACACTGTGGTGAAGATGGCTGGGAGACCTATAAATTGCACCAAAGAGGAACAGCGATCTATCATACGGTTTCTGTGGTCAAAAGTCCCCACACTGCAGCCCACAAATTGAGGTTATGGAACACACAGCTCATAGCCAGGATTTAGCCCATCTGATTTCCCCTTTTTTGGCACCAGCTAAAGAAGCATCCCAAAAAACCTAAAAAATGCATTGCAAGGGAAGGCGACTGAGTAGAAAAGTTCTGTAATTTGCTTTTGAAAATCCAAATACATATTTACAAAAAAAGTGTGGAAACGTTTTGAAGACCCCTTTGTATATGGTTTGGGTGAATACCACTCACCTCCTTCTCCCCTCTAACAGGCCTTAGGTCTTAATACAGGCAATTCCTAAATATAATTTTTTTAATGATTAAAGTGATTGCCTAAGTGTAGCATAAGCACCTTTGAATGAATATCTTTCCATTGCCTGCACACTAAAACCCTAGAAAGAAGTGAACTGCAAAGGCAGAGGTAAGAGAAAGATGACTTCAGACAGAAGCTCCTCAGATTCCTGGTGGCCAGCTCAAGGTATTATACATCTTAGGGGGAACAGAGATTGATTTGAGGGGATTAAAAGGAGTGTACTTTATTTAAAGAAAACATACACAGTGTTAAAAGCTCAACCAATTTTACAAAAATGTTTCATCTATACCAATGTTTCTCAACCAGGGTTCCTCCAGAGTTTACTAGGGGTTCCTTAAGCAATTTGTGCCTCTCAGGTTAGTTACTATAAATACAAATTATTGTTATGGCTATTTGTAAGGGTGACATTCTTACCACTGGCCGGCAATGTAAAAGGAATTCTTCTTATTGGCCCCCACCCCGCGCGTGCACAGACACACAAAAATATACTGTGAGCTGTGGATATAGTAGATATAGTAGGGATTCCCTATAACTTTATTTAGTCACATGGTCCCCCCATGTTAAAAAGGTTGAGAAACACTGATACACTGAGAAACACTGATATGTCTTAAAAGCTGCTCATAAAAACTTATCACTATACACTGTACACCCTACTTTGACAGCCCACAGTGCTCAGGTTCCAAAAGTTGGTGCCAGGTAAGGATTACACACATTTTTTTTTTAATTTGGTTTAGGTCTCCTTTGTCTCGTTACAAATCACTTCATCAGATGTGAAAATAGGATAGCAGACATAACAGCATACCTACCTGTGTTTTAAAGGTTTCCTCGATGTCTGCACTGAGTGTACTCCACTTGTCAGCTTCTTGCAGTGATTCTGCTGCTAACTGCATCCGTGACTTTACTTTATCCATCTCCACCAGAACCTGCACAGAAAACAATGATTGCATTGGAAAATTTATGTATTTTACTGAATCCCACACTAGAATAAAGGACATGTAAACCCTAACATTCCAGATTACCGGTCTTCAGATGTGGTGGATGTCTTTGGTTTCTTTTTCTCAGGTTAAGGACATTTTCAGCAAATATAGAAAATACTTACTGCACTTCTTGTGTGCAATGGTATCTTCCATATGTAAAGTACTATTCCCCAGCCCTCCATGATAAAGATATGTTTGATGTCCAGCCTGGGTGACAACCATGGCTCCCTGCATAGTGAGTGCAGCTACCATAGGACAAGAAGGGTGATAATGCCAGGTAAAAGAATAATTAAAAAAGGTCTGATGCCAATCCTCTTGCTGTTTTCAGTGTGACAGAGGGGAGGCAGACGTATACCATATGTATTCAAACTGACCAAATAAAATTATTTTGGAAGATAGTAGCCAAGACCTTGGGCCTGATTTATTAGAGCTCTCCAAGGCTGGAAAGGATACACTTTCATCAGTAAAGCTGGGTGATCCAGCAAACCTGAAATATATTTCTTCAAAGTCATTGCTATTTGCTAGAAAGTGTTTTAAATCCATTTCAGGTTTGCTATATCACCCAGCTTCACTGATGAAAGTGTATCCTCTTCAGTCTTGGAAAGCTTTAAAAAACAGACCTAATGATCCTGATTTATTAAAGCTCTCCAAGACTGAAGAAGAAAGAATATCACAGATGTTCTTGGGTGATCCAGTAAACCTAGAATGGATTTCTTCCAAGTTTGCAGGATCTCCCAGGTTCTCCCATTATAGTCTATCTTCTCCTGTCTTGGACCTCTTTGCAATATTTTATATGTTATGGTATAGAAAGCTTCTGTATATGTTACATAATCACTCACCTGCATGGACTGGGCTGTGTCCTGCTCAAACTTCTTGATGTCTTCTTTAACGAGAATCATTTGCTCCTTCAGAAAGGCGGCTTCCTGTCTGAGGGCCTCTACATCACGCAGGACTCTTGGCATGTTCTGCAGGGCTTGGTGGCTGCTTTCTAAAAAAATAAATGAACATCAATCTTTACAGCTCCTATAAAATAAAATCTACAACAGTGTCCTCCCCAGAAATATTCTTTTAAGCAGGGTCAGGAAAAGCTGTAGGTGGGTGGTAAAAAGTGGGCGGGGCACTACATGACAAATTTAATGAGGAACTAAACTGAAAACGGCAACAAAAAAAAAAAAAAAAAAATACACTTACCTTTAATCCCATAGGGCAGTCTGATCGCTCCGGGGGTGATCTGCATCAGGTCCCATGTCATCCAGACATTCGTCCGCCATCTTCTGCTCTTCTTCCTGGTTCTTCATCCTATGTCACCCAACCTAGGCGCGAGATCAGGTGATGTAGGATGAAAAACGATTTGCTGATCTCACTGCGCGTGATTTTCCTGTTTGAACGAAAAGGCTCCTTCTGCGCATGCCCAAGATGCTCGGGCATGCAAAGAAGGAGAACCCAAAAGCCTCCCGGGATGCCTGGGAGGCTTTGCGCACTTCATTCTCGATTGCCTAGGCGTCTGAGAATTAGGGGGCGGTGCTGCTCCCTTTTTGATTTGAAAAAAGGGTGTTGCACTTAAAAAACCTTTACATAACTTAAAATAACTTTACACTTACTTTACATAAAAGGGTTGTCTACCCCTTTATGTAAAGTGAAATTTCTAGGTTTTGGTACGCGTTAACGTTGCCAGTTGTTGCCATGAGAATCCAGTAACTGATATAATTTTATCAGCTATCTACTGGCCCCCTGTACTTACCCTTAGAATGTCCTATTCTTCCATCATCTTTGTATTTTACCCCAACTGTCCAGCGCCCCTGTTGTGGCCCAACTTTTCAGTTATCACCCAAAAACAGCCGGGGAGTTGGTGAAAAGTGCCAGGCAGGGCACCCGGCTAAAAGGAGCTGGGGAGGACAATGTACAACTAAATAAAATCCTTTATATTACAATACCTTCAACCGAATTGTTCACCTCCTGGATGAATAGCTGGAGCTTCATGACTAAGGTTGCTGCGTGTGCATCCACCTTCCCGGGTGCATCTTTCTGTACGGATTTAAATGCAGCATTCACCCAATCTTTCACTTCAAAATCATCTGCTAGGAATCTGGAGAAATCCATTGCAACGAACACGCCTGGGGGGTCTGACAAAAAACAAAAGATATATATATAAATCTATAAACAAAATACAACACAATGATGCGATCTTAAAATGAAAATGATACTCATCTCAAAAAGACATTAGATTACAATTACAAAGGAAGTGCAGCATTTCTTTTTCTTATAGGGACATTTACATGAAATTGATTTAATGTAACTTTCATATTTACATATGTGCACTGAATGGCCACTTTATTTGGTACACCTATTCAACTGGTTGTTAACACAAATATTTATTCAGGCAATCACCTGGCAGCAACTCATTGCAATTTAGTGAGTATCGGAAATGTGATTTAAGTGACTTGGAATGCGGCATGAATGTTGGTGCCACGCAGGGTGCTCGGATTATTTAAGAAACTGCTGATCTGCTGGGATTTTCACACACAATCCTCCCTGAGGTTTACAGTGAATGGTCTGAAAAGGGGAAATATATAATGAACAAAAGTTTCTGCACAAAAATGTCTCATTGAGGCCAGAGGTGGGAGGAGAATGATCAGACGGACTCACGCTGATGGAAAGACAACAATAACTGAAATAACCACTAATTATAAGCAAAGTATACAGAGGATCATCACTAAACACACAACACATGGGACACTGAAGCAGATGGGCTACAGCATCAGGAGACCACACAGATCCCTAAATCAATCATTTTAAATCCCACGGACCACTAATATGAATTTTTTTAAAAAAAGGTAAATACATTTGTAAAATAATGATCTTCCTAATGGTGCCTAACGAGGACTGTGGCGGCTCTGATTCATTGATCAGCTCACGGTTAAGTGGATTATTACTATTGTTACTATTATCATTAGTTGCATTATCTTTGGTATACCTAAAGAAATGTAAAATATTTGTTTGCTTTTTCTCACTCATTATGGGTTTATTTCATTTGAAACTAAGAGCAAACGAGAAATGATAGTTATCAAAGTCAAACTAATTGATGCCATTAAATATAACAGTTAAAGAAAATACACAGTTAAGGTCATACTTACCTAAAAGAGCATCTGAGAAATAAACAAATAAAATAAAACAATTGGATGAGAATTGGTATTGGCGGAGCGGGGTGACTGTTGTAATGGTGGAAACAATACTGAAGTGTACGGCTCTGTAACGGTTGAATCATACAACTTAACAATACGCTTACGTCACTCTGCGCCTTCCTTGGCGAAAATTGTCATTATTATTCATGAAACATAAAAATTGCAAATAAAGGCCAAATTTTTCTGTGGACCACTGGTTGCCGACCACCTTTGTGATACGGAGGAACAGGAGATTCTTATCATGGATGTGCAGCGAACAAATCTGCAGAAACTGTGTAATAAATCGAACCAATATCCCCAAGGAACATTTCCAGAACCTTGTTGGATCTCTACCATGAAGAATGACAGCAAAGGCAAAAAGAGATCCAACCAGGCACCAGCAAGGTGAACTTAATAAAGTGTCCGGTGAGTATAAGATCACAAAAATATACATGGATTGGAGCTATTTAACACATCGATGTACCCAGTACACAATGATCATTGTTGTGTTATGTAACTTTAAAATAGCAGAATGCATGAAAGTCATACAAGTATATTAATATAATATATATATATATATACTTCCCATCACTCCATATCTCCCCTCCTATTGCGTGTTAATTCCGCCACCTCCTAGATTGTAAGCTCTTCGGAACAGGGTCCTCTCCTCCTCCTGTGTCACTGTCTGTATCTGTCTGTCATTTGCAACCCCTATTTAATGTACAGCGCTGCATAATATGTAGACGCTATATAAATCCTGTTTAATATTAATATGAGCCCTGAGATTGTTTACATTACACATTCCTATCCTGCACTGTTATGCACTCTCTGGAGCTGGGAGACGGAATGTTATGACAATGGGTGACTTCTGGTGTCCTCTGAATCCCTCGCCCTGATCTCTGATCATTACAATGACCCCACAGCTACACAATACTAAAAAGGTTTCTTAGATTGTAAGCTCTTCGGGGCAGGGTCCTCCCCTCCTGTCACTGTCTGTNATTTACAACTCCTATTTAATGTACAGCGCTGCGTAATATGTGGGCGCTACAAAAATCCTGAATAATAATATTGGGGTCATACTGACCAATAATAATAATAATAGGGGGTCATACTGACCAATCATCACACTCAGGCACTGGTCACATGGGTGTGCCGTGTCCTATCAGAATGACTATAGTTTCTATCCATAGATGTAAGGGCCTGTAGTGGTAAAGAACACAATAAATAATATCAGGGATTTCTATGTTTTCTTTTTCACCTCATATTCACACAATGACAACAATCCAGCTATGACAGTCCGACCTATAGTCCATCTGGACAGTCAAAGCTCAGACAACACAGAGCGGTAGCGCCCACTATGCGGATATACATACCGGGTCCCCCTGACAGCTCACCCAGTTATATGGGGCTCCCGGTGATTCTTGCCACAGCTACACTTCCGGGATTGCCACGGGAGCCATGGTGACACGACGCATGACGTCATTTCCTGCCTGTCTAACTTTATTGGTACGGGGAAAAGTGACACTGGTCGGTATGGATGGAGAGAAAGGGAAATAGAGGAGGTGTGCGGTAATATGACACACACCTTAATGGGCAGAGTCAGCGCCGGGCACTTGTTTTCTGGGTGGCGCAGAGCAGAGCTATGCCAGTGGAGTGGTGAGGGGAGCACAGAGCTGAGGTGTGACAGGCTCACATTGCAGTGGGGTATGACATGTATGTCACAGCACGGTGTTCCTCATAGGATTGTATTGTAGAGTTAATGCCCCTCTTAGGTCTGCTTCATTTATGGAAAGGGTGTTGTGGTGCCATCCTGTGGAATGTTACAGGTACTACACTTTCCATTTCACACTGAGGCTTTAATAAAGATCATAAACCTCATAGCATTTTTACACAGCAAAAGCTACAAGTAAAGTTAGGTTGTTCATTGAATTTAAATAAAATCTGACATATTATACACACACACAGGACATTTGTTATAGTTGCAAGCAGTAACATAATATACCTTGCAAAAGATTTCCCTTCATTGATTCCCCAGAGCTCCCAGGGTTTTGCCCATTGTGATGTGAACTACTCCAATGATATTTTGCGCTTGCAGAGTTTTTAATCCCACAGTCACAAACATATTCTGCTTATTTCCAATACAAGGAGGCACCATAGTCATTAGTTTGACAGCACCGCCAGGTAGCAGCATAATCCTAGACAGCAGCCTATACTTCCCATATGTAAGGCCCTGCTCCAGCACCCATACTCACCCGGTGCCAGTCCTTCAATCTAACTCCGCACCCTTCACCTATGGCAAGTCTACGCTCAGCCTCGGGAGGATCGTTGCTCCATCCCAGCACTGGTTGCCTCCAGGTGCGCAAAGAATGGCATCTGGGGGGACTAACATAGGACCAGGGGCCACATTAGGAAGTCAAAGAGTCCAGGGTCAGTTGCCAGGTGTTCCACAGATACAGGTACTGGGGAATCCAGCAGAGACAAGACCAGAGACAAGGGTCATACACAGGTAGTCAGTCCACCCAACAAGGGATATAAGGGTTAGGACAAAGCAGAGTTGGGGTCGTGGGCAAAGCGGACTCCAGCAAACAATCTCAGGTCCAAAAAACAGGCAGCAACTGGTGATCAAACAGATAAACCCATCACTAGCAGGGCAGCCAAGGTAAATGCTACAACAGGCGATTGGGAGCAGAAGTGCTATCAAGTTCTAGCAGTCAATGTCATGGCAGGATCAAGCCCAGAACTATTCAGCTCATTGGCTGCAGCACATAGTCCAAAATTCCCAAGGCTGGAGAGGATACACTTCCAATAGTGATGGTGGGTGATCCAACAAACCTAGAATGGATTTCTTAAAAGTCGTTTGCTATTTGTTAGTAATTGTTTTCAATCCTGGTCAAGATCCATTCCAGGTTTGCTGGATTTG
>NC_092864.1:21893066-21949440 GCF_032062135.1 Pyxicephalus adspersus | reverse complement strand
GTTTACAATGCATTTTCAATGTGTCTGTGCTTTTAAGCTGAATAAAAGCAAATAGCAAACTGGACTTAAAGCGTACCTAAACTCACAATTTTCACTTTACATAAAAGGGTAGACAACCCTTTTATGTAAGGTAAAAATTCTGTGTTTTTTTTTTTACGTGTAACACCCCTTTTTTTAAAAGGGGAAAAAAAAGACGATCTCACACATGGGCAGTGAGATCAGCAAGTTTTTTTCCCCAACTACGTCCCCCAATCTTGCGGCTGGGTCGGGTGATGTAGTAAGAAGAATCAGGAAGAAGAGGAGAAGATGGTAGCGCCCAGAGCGCTGGCCCGAAGACGGATGCTAGGACGACATGGGACCCCATGAAAGAAACCTCTGGACCAATAAATTGTGCTGCAGGATTGAAGGTAAGTGCATTTTTTTGTTTGTTTTGGCCACTTTTAAGTTTAGTTCCTCTTTAAGTAATTTCAAATTCCTGGGTGTACAATACCATTAAAGCCAAAAAAGATCCGGCAGGTGTTTTTTGCAGGACAGGTGATGTCCCTTCTCCACTTTATTATGCATCTGTAAATGACTAGCGTAATATAAATCAAAAGTTGTCTGGGTGAGATTTATATTATAATTCAAGCCAAAACAAATACACAAAAATCTATTGCCCAGAAAAAGTACAATAAAAAAGCAGCTTTGCTGCAAATAATTTTTGGTGTTGTCACCCACAGTAATTCCTTTCTGCTCCGTAGTGTTTCCAGTTTTTATGGTTGAAAGTTACCTTGCTGTCTTTGAGCACAGGTGGATATGGACCAAACCATAATGGATATCATCATGGTAGCCCTGGGTTCACTGCACTGATGTGTTATTCCTCAGGACAAGAAGATATTCTCATATTTGCTCTTTGTGACATACATTGACTGCTGGGTCCTCAGAAATTCTTCCCAACAATTTGTTTGTTCAACACTGGAACAGGAGTCATGCCATTTATAGACTTTGCAGCAGATTACCATACTTATATTCAATATACACCATGATAAGGAACAGTGTATTAATACTAGGGATGAGAGGGAAGGCCTCTGACAGTCTCGCAAAAATTTACTTGAATGTCCGATGGGTCCGCGAAATTTTGGCGAACCGATTTCACAAATTGAAATGGGCCGACTTTAAACATTAATAGCAAAGCCCATATACATGTTAGAACCACCAAATTTGCTAGGTATGTGTAGGAGAACAGTGGCAACCGGGAGAAAATACCAAAGTTCCAAACGACCTTGTTGTTTTCCAGAAAATAGCAGGCAAAGTGACAGCAGGCAAATAGGATTTTTGCTTGATGGACAGCGCACGGATGGCAGCATAAACATTAGGACATTGAGAAAGGGTGGCGCTATGTGCGAACTCAACCCACTAGCAGCAGTCTCTGCCATCAAAATAGCAGGAGACCGCATTCCTAGCTAGCATCATGACCTGGATAACGTGTTAGGAATGCCACCCATAAAGTTGTGGAGAAGTAGCGCGGTGACATTAGGCAAAAGGATGGAGGACCAGAGACGGAGCGTGGGTCAGTGAGAGCAGTAGCAGTGTTTTGCCTCTGGTCAGCTATCGCCAGGGAGACTGCATTGGTAAGTGTCATGGAGAGCTGGGTGTAATGCATCGTCAATGCCACCCAGAAGTGTGTAAAACAATTTTTGTGAATAGAGCACTGACAGGCGGGAGCAGGAGGAGGTGGGCCCTGAGACAAAGCGTGGACCGCATTTCGTAACTGGCATCTAGAGCTGGGTGTAGTGCATCGTCAATGCCACACAGAAGTATGCAATACAATTTTAGTAAATGGAGTATTGACAGGTGGCAGCAACAGCAGGAGGAGGAGGCGGTGGGCCCTGAGAAGGAGCGGGGACTGCATTGGTAACTGGCATCTAGAGCTGGGTGTAGTGCATCGTCAATGCCACACAGAAGTATGCAATACAATTTTAGTAAATGGAGTATTGACAGGTGGCAGCAACAGCAGGAGGAGGAGGCGGTGGGCCCTGAGAAGGAGCGGGGACTGCATTGGTAACTGGCATCTAGAGCTGGGTGTAGTCCATCGTCAGAAATTTAACTGTACCAAACGGTCTTTTTTGGTAAATAGGAACAGGTATCAAACACTAAAATATCTGTATTGGGGCTCCCCGATGTTTGCAATCCCGCCTAACTCACACAGCAGATACTGCAGAAGGCTGACATTTGTTTGCAAAAATTTCATTACCATTTCTATATGGAGTCCACTTCTGGTGAATGTTTTCTGAGCTGTATTATTGGGAAGACTATAAAACCTACAACCATTATTGAAGGATTACAAGGAGTGGTATTTGCTGTTCATGCAGATCACACTGTTCTCCTGATTAAAGTCAAGGATTTGAAGGCTGGTGAAGCTGAGCGAGGAGCAAGGCTGTTTTTTGGGCAAAATGTTCTAAATGTGGAATCAGTAGAAGAGTCAAGAGGCCAAGAGGTTGAAAGAGAGACAATAGAAGATTCTTCATCTCCAGCACCAAAAGGCCTTGAGCTTGGGAACGTCTGGCCTGAACACGTTGCTGTGGGAAACTGTGTTGGCTGCAGGTGGGCACACGGAATCATGTTTACCTCTTTGACATCCTCACCATGGGACCATGGGTCTTTAAAATGGTCTCCAAGACGTGCTTAAAGACAAAGGCATCCTAAAGGTCACCCATGACTGTCGTTGGCTGGGAGATATTTTCTCCCACCAATATGGTGTGTTTTTTAATAATGATTTTAATACACAGGTGGGTTATGTGTACTTGTTTTCCATGGAGACTGGTGGTTTTCTTCCTCATTAAACATCTACTGTGAAGAAATGTTTGACTCGGTATCTAAATATGCCGTCTGCACAAGTACATTACTTGAATATCAAACAAACATTGATGGAGCAAAATCCTAACATGTCTTCTGGCCGTCCATTGTCTGCTACTTTGCTGAAAGTGTTGGCTCTGGAAGTATCGCACCTCCTAGATTTGCGTCAAGCTATGTTGGATGGCATGCTCGCTGACTTTACATTGTTAGTTGACAGTTATCTTAATGCTCCTCGTCTAGCAAAAGCAGATGCTTTAGCTGTGACTGAGAACTTATGCTCTGAGCTTCCCAAAGAACTTCAGCAGTTTTGTGTTCTACAGCAAAAGAGAAGAGAAAAGGCTTTAAAATGATATGATGTTACCAGCCATGGATTCCTTGTGAGATAAGAGAAAACAAAGCCATGATCTCTAAATGGGTCATTCCTTAAAATAGATTGGTGCTTGAAGACGCCTTAGCACATACACACTTTCTCCTCTTTGTTTTGAGAACCACAGAACAATATAATGTTTGGTTCTCTCTATCAACTTACTGGTAGGAGTTTATTTGTTGTTTGTTTTATTAGTACATTTATATGTGGGGAAAATTAAGCTCGGAACAACTCAATGTGCCTCTCCTCTATTTTTGGGTTTCAGCATAGTCAGTTAAAATGTATCATTGTAAAAATATAGCTACTTTGGTTTGTTTAATACAGCTGTTTCAAATATTGGGCATTGTGTACAATACTGTACATTGCTATGTGGTTAAAAAAAAATCTGTATTTTAAAGTAGGCCAGAAATTTCACAATTGTCACAATCCATGTCTCTTCCTGCTTCTATCCTTCACCCAGAACACAAGATGGAGTGACTAACCCCTCCCTCCTTCCCTTTATATATGCCCATGCTTAGATCTCCCCTGATTGGGCTGCTGGGCCTTGCTGTGCATCCTGGGAGCAAATGATTCGCTCCCAGCTACGCCATTCCTGTCTTAAATAGTCGCCGTTTCTGTCCCCTGCTTTTTCCCTCTTTTTTTTGGGCGAGAACATGACCTCATGGTGAATCACAAGGCTGTTCTCGCTTAAATGTTCGGTAAGCGAGAAAGGCCCAATTCGCCACAAGAACGAACATACAAATTAGGTGGGTCCACAAAAATGCTAATACATATATAAATCCTGCTAGCCTGCCAGGACTGGTTCAGATTAGCAGTGAAGTTCAGGTTTGGCTTCCTCACACCCCTAAGCCGCACCCACGAGTGGCATCTCACCACCTGCTGTCCATTGAGAATGTGTAGGGGCAACTAGGGGTTCAGTACCTCCTGCCACTGCCCTCAGTAAAATTCCCAAACACTGTTTCATTTTGAATCAATGCAGCAATGGGGATCGACCAAATAGCTGGCAAGGTGCCAGCCACCAGGAGCCACACTGGAACCACTGTTCTCATTGTCAGTCTAAACAAACCCTTACAATCTTTCATATATACCTCACATAAACAAATACTTACAATATCATAATGTCTGCATTGCAGTTTGAAAAGATTGTCATTACCATGACACCTTAAGCCCAGGTACGCATTTGACCAGTTCTGGGTGCTAATTTTTAATACAGATGCTCCCTAGGGTGGTGAGGAAGTGTGGACATAATTCTTTAAGTGCTGATACATTCTAGAAAGGGGGTGTAGTTCTATTTCAACGGGTTATCTGCTGTACTTCAAAATACTTCCAAATGCTTTGCAACTGCTTGCTAATTCGGTTGGAAATTATTCCTATTCCACTCTATGGGAGCTGTTTCACAGTAGACCACGCTGAGACTTCATGAAGCTTTTGAAGAATCACCTTGCAACTGCATTGCCTACAACAAAAGGGTTTTTAATCACTCTTTAATTCAGTGTTATCAGGGCAATTTAGTACTGATTAAAAGCAGTAAACCACATCAGTACCACTTTTAATAGCTGCCTGTCAGAGCCTTGTTCCGTTAAATTCAAGGAATACAGTTGTATCACCTGGAGCCTGCTGACTGGACCATGAAAGAGCAACAACTTACTGATAAATGATCAACTCTACACCACAGTGATGAGAGGGCCTTCCTTGGTCCTCTAACCTACATGTCCCTGGAGTGGAGGCAGAAGCCGCAGGGAGTAGAGTGCCATGGCTCCTGGACAGGTGATGCATGCCACAGGGGGATGTCACAGAGGTCGGTGCAGCATTGGCAAGCTGAGTCAATAACAGGTAAGCAGGAAAAGGTCATGATTGGGGACAAAACAGGTCAGTAATAGGTATACAGGAACAAGCCATGGTCAGGGAATAAACCTCATCAATAACAAGTAAGCAGAAACTAACGGTGGTGAGGCAACAACCCAGGTGGGAAATTGGTGAGCAGGAACTAGCCATGGTCTGGACATAAGCTAGGTCAGCATATAGTGATCATTAACAAGTTGTAGTCAGGAAACAAGCCGGGTCAGCAACAGATGCAGCTATGGTCAGGAGACAATCTGGGTCAGCAACTGGGGATCAGAAACTAGTTGTGGTCAGGGGATATGTTCTGTGTCTGGCTATGCTTGACTCCATTTTAGATACCATTTGTGCAGCATGCCTTTGCACATGTGTTTGCGCATGAGTACATACAATCCTATACATAAGGCTGCACATGAGCATAGGACTAAAGTACATGTAGTTGCAGCAGAGCCTGATTGGCCTGGGTTTCAGCTTTAAATTGTGAGTGATGGGAGAATACTTTTGATGTCACGTTTACATGTACGTTGCATCTAGCAAAGTATTTTGTGATTGCAATAGTTCTTATAGATCCAAAGGACCTTGGTATTGTGTACTCCATGGAGAATCATCTCTTGTCTTCTCCAATGTTATGTGTTTATTCTGTGCTTCCCACCTGTTCATTTAAATTAAAACACAAAACCGTTAATGAGAAGACTGCAGTGACCTTTAAATAGCAATTTTCTGGCCCTGAACTAATCAGCGTTCTAATTATAGTGTAACGAGGTGTTTACAGGGAAGCTGCGGGTGAGAATTATCCGAGCATGACTCCTGAGGGAGACGCAACTTAAACTGCCACTTCAGGGCGGGAATGTGAAGCTGTCAGGGGCAGAGTGAGCTGCTAATTAATATTTATGTAATAACAGCTTTGTGTCTGTCGAGCAGCTGGAACAGTCGTTTGCTCTGGGTGAAACATAGGAAAGAAAACTGAGCAAAGCTTGGACAAGAGAACTATGAGCTGGGAAATTCGAGGAAACGGGATGTAGCATCAAAGCCGATCAAACACAAACAGATAATGTGACATCCGTAGGTAGAGCTGAAATGCAGAACATCTAGGCCCAAACTGATTATTCTGCCAATTACCACAAAGACTGAAATAAATAAATTGTATGGGTATTGTTGGGTAAGATCTCTCTAATGGGGTGCAGAGAGCTGTAATAATCTGACAGTTCTAACCCAACCGTTCTCAGACTTCCTCCAGAGTTTGCTAAGGGGTTTCCTTGAGTTGTGTTAGACTGACTTCCCTTCTGATAGCACCTGCATAGTTCCAAGGTGAACAGTTCCAGGTAGATTCCATAGCAAGCCACCGATGAGCTTTTTAGTTGTATGTACGTGTTGCATTCTCATTGACCACATATGAAAGGCTACCACAGCTCAAGGAATACTTTAGCAACCTCAGGATGTGGCTTCTTATGCTGTGGCAGACTGGTCTCCTACCTGATAGTACCTGCATAGTTCCAGGTCTGTGCCACACGGTAGAGTCAATGGCAAACCAATCACCAATTATCTTTAGTGATGTCTGTAAGGGTGGCAGCACTCTTATTGACTGTCAATGTATTTCATTCTAAGCCCAAGGAGCTGCCTGAAAAAGTTAAGGGGTTCCTGGAGCTGTGGTCATCTGACCTCCACCTACATAGTTCAGGTCAACATGCATGACAAAGTTAATGGCAAACCACCGATGATCCTTTAAGATGTTTGTAAGGGTGGCAGTCCCCTCATTGACCACAAATGTGTGGCTTTTTTACCACAAGGAACCCCATAGCTACTGCCTGAAAAAGTTAAGGGGTTCTTGGAGCTGTAGAAATCTGATCTCCCATCTACATAATTGAAGGTCAAAACCATATGGCAAAGTTAATGTCAAGCCACCAATGTTTTTTTTAGAAGTCTATAAGGTTGGTATTCTTCTCGCTGGCCACCAATGTATAGCTGTTACAGCTCAAGTAACCTCTTTAGCATCCCGCAGACTTTGTTAAGGGGTTCCTTGAGCTGTGGTGCACGGATCTCCTATCTCATAGTGCCTGCATGTCAACACCACATGGTATTGTCAATGGCAAGCCAACCCTGATCATATTAGATGTCTGTAATTTTTACTGACCTGTGGCAGACTGACCTTCTACCTGATAGTGCCTGCAAACTTCCAAGGTCAGCACCATGTGGTAGAGTGAATAGCCAGCCACCAATGATCGTTTTAGTTGTAGGTAAGGGTGGCATTCTCACTGACCACAAATGTAAAGCTACCACAGCTCAATGAAGTCCTGAGATTGCCAAGGGGTTCCTTGAGCAATAGTAGACTGATCACTTATCAAATGAGATGTCTTCATCATCCCAGCTCAGCACATCATGGTAGAGTAAATAGCAAGCCCCCAATGGTCTTTTTGGTCTGTAAGGGTGACATTCTTCTCATTCACCACCAAAGCTTGGAGGCACTTCTCCACTGACTAATGAATTTAATTTTGTGAAAATGACTAATAATTCTTTTTTCATTATAATTACAAACTTTTTTTTAGTTTTAGACATTTTAGTGTTAAAAATGATCCACCATGAGAAGTCACATACCCCAGGTATGGCATATTCTTTATTCCTATATATAAAACTGATAATGTTAACATACTATTGGCTGTATTTATAAAATAGGTAATCAGACATTCCCACAAGCATTCCCTCCTGGGAATCTTTCAGGTGCATGTGTTTCAATGACCGTAATTGATTCCTACGAGGAAATGTTTGAGGGAATGTCAGATTCCTTGTTTTAAAAATGAGGTATACATAGGAGTTCAGCAGAGGTTCTCTAAGACCTGAAGTAGGGCTACTGCTGTAGCTAATAAAATGATAAACACCAACAATGTCCTAGAGAGAAAGGGAACCTGTCCTTTTGTCAAATGTTAGGCATGGGTGGTTTACAAACGCATAGTTAACTGCTCCTTAGCAATTAATTTTAATGTTTGTCCCTGAGAGAAGTGACAAGGAGGTATTGCCATGCATTAATGAGCAATTACTTAAACAATTAGTTGCAGTACACTTGCAGGTATTTTGCTGTGTTACAAAGGATCCTGCTGTCCATAAGTACACTGGTTTCAGAGTTATAAATAGTTAAACCCAAGCTAGGACCTATCAGGAAGATTTCAATTTGCTTCACTGAAGATCTAAACAAATCCAGGGAATATCACTGAAAGTAATAGAGGTAATCTCCCCAGCAGGGCCACAGAGTGATAAAATTATAAATATATATAAGGGTGTACAGGTAGTCCCGAGATAAGGACATGGACAAATGGAGGATTCCCAGATACAAATAAGGTTTCCCTGCTTGTTAGTGTGCAGGACAGAGGTTCAATGGGGGGGAGGGGGTGGTCCACATGACTTGCAGAAGAAATCTTTTACTGAACACAGATGAGACTGAGCTCTTCTACAACCTCTTGTAACTCTTTAATGACCAAGACAAACTCTGCAGTTGTTTGTTTTTGCATATTAAAGCACAGCTTGCTCCAGAAGTTAATAAATGTCTAGGCTCCACTCTTTCACTTTGTTTGTGATTAGCTCACAGTGAGGATTTTATACAGTAACTGACACCATGCTGTGTAATAATGTTGAGACAAACATCTGTCCTAATTGCATTTAATAAAATATTGTACCTGTTTTGACTTGCATATAAATTCAACTTAGGAACAAACCTACAGTCCCCACCCCGAATGTAACCCCGGGACTACTTGTATAAAAAATAAAAAAAAACTTTGGCATTAGTTATATTTCACCACTTAAGAAAAATCCTCTAATGAAGGGGCATTTAATGTTTTACAAGAAAAGCTTTTATAATCATCTGCTGTTTTTGTTTTATTTACAAACACTTCAAATATTAAAGAAAAAATGGTTATCTTGATTTTCTATTGTGTAATATGAAAGGGTGGCAGCACACAGAGAAGCCTGTAGATGGCGACATTTCTACACTTATAAACATTTCCTTTTTACTTCTGTTTTACCCCAAATCTAAAATTTACAGATAAAAAAGAACAGCGAGTAGTTTAGCCCTACTTATAAAGCTGCTGACAAAATTATTGATTCAATGCTTGCTGTGTTTTTCACTGTTGAACATCAGCCCCAGGTTTTGGAGTAATTATACAACACTTTCACCTGCTGGATTATTCTGCATTGTCTGCCATTCACATATCTTCTGTATTTCTCATTCTACCATGGAAAATCTTGGTTATTATAACATTAGTTGTGTTTCCAGCATGGTCAATTACCCACCTCGATCTCTTTCATATTTCTTTAATGGCAATTAAATGGACTGGTCGCCGGTTCTAATGGAGACCCAATACATCTATCCTGTGCCTTTAGAACATTTGATAAATGGTAAGTAAGATGTTCTGCCCCAAATTCTCATTTTTCATGCTCCAACATACCTTCAGCCAAAAATGTTATAACATAAAGAGCGGGGCTAAAAAAGTCAGAATCTATAAATACTGTATCAAATTTTCACAAATGTTTGCCTTGTTGTAAGAAAGTGTGGCAAACTGACCACAACCATCTAATAGTTCCTGCATAGCTCCAGATCAATGGGACATGGTAGTCTATAGCAAGCCACCAATGATCTTTAATATGTCTGGCCATTTAAGACACTCGGTTGACAGCCAAAGGCTCAACTGTGGCCCCGATCACTCCTATTTAAGTCAATGGATGTGGTTGATAATCATTGTCAAGCGATGTCTATAAACTGCTTGTATGTGTAATGAGCAGCTCAGGACACCAATGCTGACTTTTAGGGATGCTTGGTAGGTGTCATCACTGTTATAATGCTATTCTATTTTAGGGTTCATCTGAACATTGCTTTTGGGCTAGTTTACATTGGTGACCAAAAGGTGGATTTGGAGCCTTACAACAGGCTAAGGGAGTGAATGGACAGGCACAGGGGACTGGCAAATAATCCAGGGCCACATGACCAGCCAGGGCAAGTATACTGTTGTGGGCACTACAGATTAACAGTTACATTTAATAAAGTGTGCTAAATGTTATATTTGTATTAATCATTTTTGAATTCTGTTTTATGCTGATGGACTCGTAAATAACTTAAAGCAGAGCTAAACTCGAACTGTTTCCACTCCATCAGTGGGGCGACATCTTCGTCTGGTCCTTTTCTTTGGTTGAGATCTGTAGATTTCCTGACTGGCTAGGCTGGTATTATGTAACTCCCATTATTTGGTACCGAGGTATGCAGAATACATAAGCTAAGCCATGCATTGCGAACAGACAGGTAAGTTTGCTTTATTGCAGAAGAGATAAAGCATATCATTTCTGCAATATAGTCTGCTCCAAATTTTTTATTTTTTAACTTATTTCCTCTTTAAAACTTTACCATATGAGGAAAAATGGCTCAAAATTTTGTACAGCAGAAACAATGACTGCACTTGTAACTGATGAAAACATTGGTTATGGATGGGCAAATAATGAGTGCAAGAATGCTGCTTTTTTAAGATCATTGGTGTGTATATATGTGTGTATGTATGTACCGGTATGTGTGTGTGTGTGTGTGTGTGTGTGGGGGGGGCGGCTCCTTTTAATGTTTGCAAAAAGTCTAGGGGTACCCAGTAACCCTGATGAAAGACCCAATCACCAGAAGTGCCAGGATTCACCAGGTTCACTTTACTAAAAGTATGATACCTAAAAGAACTGAGAAAAATGTGAAATTTATTGTTGAAACTTGTACAGGTAGTCCCCGAGTTAAGACAATCCAACATATGGACTACTCCAAAATCAGAACGGGGCTTCACTGCTCACTCTTGTGCAGTACGGGTGGTGGGGGTGGTTCGAATGACTTGCAGAAGAAATCTTTTGCTAAACATAGCTGAGACTGAGCTCTCCTCCAACATCTTGTAACGTTATTATACAAAACAAACTCTGCAGTTGTTTTTTTGCATATCAAAGCACAGCCTGATCCAGAAGTTAATGAATGTCTAGGCTCCATAAAGTTTTTTTTTTTTTTGCATTGTTTGTGATGAACTCACAGTGAGGATTCTATATAGTAACTGACACTATGCTGCCTAATAATATGTTCTGTCCTAATTGCATATGTTAAAATAATGTACTTGTTCCAACTTACATACAAATTCAACTTAAGAACAAACCTACAGTCCCTATCTCGTATGTAACCCGGAGACTACCGGTATAGGATTGTAGTATTTGGGTTTAGATCTGTTTACACGTTATTTGGGGGTATTTTCGTGTTATTTGTTGCAGTTTCATCGTCTTTTCTAATTCCCAAACCCTTTGCTAATTCATATGCAGGCGCTGCCAGTCACCCGGTGCAGTAGGTGATGGCACGGCCAGACACATAGTTATACTCACACACATCCTGCAACTCATTTGGCTGCTGTCAGAACACTCTGGCCTCTCTGCTGAATCCTTCCAGAGATTTAGTAACATCTGGCAGCAGGCTTATTGCAAACAGCACCCGCTGATCTGTGCAGTCAGATCAGTGTGTCCGCTGGCTCTTCCCGTGTATAAAATATTTACTGCTATTTTATTAATACATGACAGAGCTGGGCTTGCAGCATATTCATCTAGAGTGAGGTTACAGCAGGTTTCTAGAAGCAAATTCTGAGGTCTGAGTAGCAGGTCTCTGCGGAAGCGATCTGTAGGAACGTGCAACTCGATGTTTGTAAGCAAATACATCACAGAATTGTGGGGAAGAAGATTCTGCAAAAGGTAGGATGGGGCCCCCACTATGAAGATGTAATATTTGCAAACAAAAGTGTGATCATTGTTTTCGTATTGTATAAAATAATAAAGTGTTCAGAAAAGATGTGTTATTGAATGTTCCATGGGTAAAATAAAATGTAGCAGCATACCTTATATTTGTATTAATCCAGCCTGTAATTTATTACAGCATATTGACATTTGGAGGTTTCTCTTTAATTTAAATGCACTTTAAGGGTGCCTGCAGGGGCTCCCTGAGGGTTGAATGTTACCACCCTGAGGTGCTCATTACTGGCAAGGTCTCTATCATATGCAGTGTTCTCTCCAGCCCTTTTTAGTTGGGTGCACCGCCCAGCACATTTCAGTAACCACCCAAAAATAGCCAGGCGGTTACTAAAAAGTGCGGGGTGGTATTGTTGGGTCACAATACAGGGGCTGCTACCCGCCTACAGCTTCTTCCCACCCAGCTTAAAAAACAATCTGGGTTTAACACAGATATGCACTCCACAATAATAATGTACACTGTGTACTATGTAAACAGGGCCCCATGCCTTTCATTTTGAAACAATGATACAATGATAAAGATTGTAACAAATATTCTTTGTCACCGATAATGGCTGCATATTTGCTTCTACATCTCCCAAATACTCAACCTACAATTTGGCACTGATGTCATCCTAATCCTTTATATAAATACATATTATATAAAGATAAAAATGAAATGACCATTAAAAGATACAATAACAAAACCAGTATTTGCTACACTTTACACCCACAGAGTGAAAGCAGTGGTTTACAGAGAGGAATAACCATTAGATGCCCCCTGTTTGATGACCAGCATCACTTCCACATCCTGGACTGAACAGTAAAGTGAGAAGTAGCACATCAATCAGTTCATTACTTTGGTTCTCTGCTTTCCCTACCTATCAGCATTCTTCTGTCATTACATGAACTGTTTGACTCCTTGTACTAATTATTTCTTCCAATCCTCATGCCGACTGTACAGGCAAGGCAAGATACTGATACCAGATTTAATCTAAGAACATTCACTGCTTGCATTGCAAAATACATCTATTGGTATAATAATTATTACAGTACATACAATAATTTGTCTGATGCTGTCTTCAACTGTAAGTGCTTTCTTTTTGTGTTGGTGTGCCAAAGGTCTTACTGTAAAGTGAAGCTGCTATTATAGATTTGAACTACCGGTTATATCTTTAGTACAGCGCTGCGTAATGTGTTGGCGCTATATAAATCCTGTTTATTATTAATATTAATAATAATTAATAATATTATTTTAGAAGTAATAACTTAGCTTTAAAAGCTGATTTTAGAAAAAAGTCATTAGAAATGAATTATATATATGAACCTTTTGTATGAGTGACTTAGTGGATGATTGCTGTAACAATATGATCATTCACTGATTGTGCAAATGCAAGATAAAACAATCCGCCAAGGTGGTCATACATTTTACCCGGGAATTGTTGCTTGTTGTCATTTCATTTCATGACGATTATAGAACTATGAGTCTGGCATTTTTCGGACTTTGTTCCTTTTCACTTACATTTAGCATGTACAATTGTGTTCATAAAAATAGCAGTGTGTTTAAAAAAAAAATGAATAAAGCACAAAATCCTTATAGCTTTAGTTTCTATACACACAAATACATTGTGAACACTGCACATTATATTCTAAATCAAAACATGAAGAAAAATGTTTACATTTGAGTAATTCACAAAAGGAGGAAATGTGTTATTAGGCTGCTCAAAATAATAGCATTGTCTGCATTCTTCTTTTCAAACACAAACATTTACTATATAACCTGGAAAATGTTTCCAGATTTTGTTTTCCTTTGAATCCCTGAACTAATTGATAGTTGTATAACCAATGTTTCTGAGAATTGCTGCACATCTGGCGACCAGACACTTTGAACAGGTATTCCAGCCCAGGTCGATGCGATTACATTTCACAGAAACAGCATTTTTGTTACCTCCCTGCAAGTTTTCTATGGGATTAGGGCCCATGGATTGGGCTGGTCACTCTCTAAAGTCAATCCTATTGATCTGAAACCAAGATATTGCTTGTTTACGGGTGTGTTTTGGGTCATTGTCTTGTTAAAGCATCTATCTGAGGGGCATTTCCTCTTCGGCATAAGACATCATGACTTCTTCAAGTATTTTGATGTAATCAAACTGATCCATGATTCTTGGTATGCGATAAATATGCCCAACATACTATGAGAAACATCCCCATATCATGATACTTGCTCCACCATGCTTCACAGTCTTCACGGTTCACTGTGGCTTTAATTCGGTGTTTGGTGGTCGTATGACAAACTTCAGCCCCTATACCCAAAATGAACATCAACCTATATATACGAGCTTATTGAACACAAGCACGTCAAGTGCTGTTTGATTTCAAGTGCCTCCAGTTTTGCTTGTTTCTAATTTGAGATGCCTTTGTGTTCCTTTGAGTTGCTCTTCTGTTCACATTGATTTTTATATAAACTGGTATAGATAGCATTGTGTTAATATTACCTGTGCATCTGAATGTTCAGATTGTAGGCTTTTTAGGTATATAATACTTTAAAAAAAATCAGTCATTGCAAAAAGTTAGAAGCCAGCCTTATTC
Organism: Pyxicephalus adspersus; assembly: GCF_032062135.1. Lineage (NCBI taxonomy): Eukaryota > Metazoa > Chordata > Amphibia > Anura > Pyxicephalidae > Pyxicephalus > Pyxicephalus adspersus. The sequence goes on along the minus strand of NC_092864.1, from coordinate 21,935,045 downwards.
CTAAGTTATTGGCTTTGGATCAGATAGAACATTTTAAATTTGATCCCAGCTGATAAAGCAAAGATTTTCTATGTTATTTGTAAATGCTTCATAGGTTAAAAGAAGACCACAGATTACTTGCTTATTTTTTGGCCAGCGTTCACTTGCTCTTTAAATGGACATGCACTTTACTTTTAAGTTTCCCCTAATAAAACAAGCATGTTCTCATCACTAATTTAATGAACTTTAGCCACCCACCAGGATTTGATATCAGCTAATTGCTTGCTCATAATTAGCCAAAACATTTTTCATTGAACTCCAAGGGCTTTTTTAATTTATAGAGGAATTTTGTTCATCCCATTGATATGACGACTAATAGAAATGGCTCCAGCTGAGAGATGTTCTTTTCAAGACGTTTGCACTCGATCTGAGATGTGTCTGGATATGACCGCGGGTTTATTACTCTGCCATGACAAACGGAGTCATTTGCTGTAAATTAAAGCATCTCAGTCATACCCCTAGGAATAAGTTTATTGGTAATGGATATCGTCACTCATTGTTGTCTATTCATTGTTGTATTTACAACTTGGAGACAAAGTGATCATCTGAGTTATGAGTGACATTTTATGGCTTTCAGTTTAGGGCCACTGATAATTTGCAGCTTTGGGTATATTCACTGATACAGAGAGGTAATAGATTTTCTGTCTTCTTTATCAGTCACAATCTTGTTTACTAACTTTAAAGCAAGGTGTTTTTCCTGTTTTAATGGGGATTCAGAAAACTGTACCAGTGTGAAAGCCGAATCGAGTTCCCCCTTAGTTTGACCCCTGTGAATTAGACGTTGCTGTTCTGTATTAAAGCTGATCTGAGTCTGCTGGATCAGTGAAAGCACTTGCAGTCACTTTATCCTATTAAGACATGATTATGGCTTTGGAAGATGTCTTCAGAAAATTTTTAGCATCTTCTGAGCTCTCTTTAGTTTTTGAGCAGGCTTTTGGGCAACATTTACTAATAAAAAAAGAATATTAACAAATGATAGGTCCCCCCCTTTATACATACTGGATATAGTTCCTATTTAGTTCAGGAGCTCTAAAAGAGTACATTGCTTACTTATTATATCATATAACGCTGCTCACAGATCCCCTGAGGAAGCCGGCAGGCGAAACACAGCGGGTTACAAGACGTTACCGTTGTACAATATCTCTCACACATTCAGGGATACCTTTGTCTAGCAATCAGGTCCTATATCCTATCACATTTATCTGGGATGGACCTATCATGATGTACAAATAATGTACTCCACATACTACTAAATTGAAGGTGTTTTATATGATGTTTAATATAATTCACTCAATACACTTTGGTTTGCCTAAAAGACCCCAGCTCTCACTCTTTTTGTTTTTATGCTTTATCAAGTCCACTTGTGGTTGGCAACATTTATGAACATTACAATTGCAGGAGGATAGATAGGTCCTTCTATGCCAGTTTATCCTAATTTATTATCTAAACTTCCTTTCTGGTTAACCAGTCCCCATGGTTGTTTCTCTTTTCCTGTTTTGTGGCCAGTCCTACAATGACCACTTATCCTATATTGTCCATATTAGGGGCCCTTCAACTTTCTAGGCTAGGACAGTAGAAGACCAGGCTTTGGCTGCTGTGGGACCAAGGGGTAAGGTAAGTATTTTTCTATTAAAACCCCTACATAAAAGAGGAAGCAATATTTAATGTATATTTGGTAGGTGCTGTCACTTATCTATTTTTGTTGAGTTGGGTTTAACCACCTGGGCGTTACACTGATGTCTAGATTTCTGTACCAAAAGCGGTACACTGTTTTTCATGAATTTTTTTTTAAATTGTAGACCTGTAACTTACAGAAATATGTTTTTTTCTCCCATTACTTCTTTTGTAAGTCTTTAAAACCAATTTAGACTTACCAAATGGTGCAGTATGGCATCAATTCTAAAACCCCCAAGGACAAGACTGCAGTATCTGCAAATAAAAAAGTGGACAGAGGTGTATTATAGACAACTCCAATGCTAAAGAACCAAGAAAATTAAGTGTTCCAACATATTCCCTGCCCTAGGGTGACAATTCTTCTTTCATAGATACAGCATATCTATGGGCTGGTAAGCTGCAATATAATACATTTTGGTTTTTAGGGTTTGGATACATTTTCAAGTCAACTTCCTTTGTTTAATAAGCAGAGCACAGGATTGCTATTGATGTTAGCAAATATGGCTGGCGTCATATACAATAAAATAAAAGGCTATTTGTGATCATGTGGTTAAAGCGGAACTATCATGACATTTTTTACATTATATAAAAGGGTGAATATTCCTTTTAGAGGTCAGGTGACTTAAGGGGAAACCAGAAGAGAACAGATAAAGATGGCGGTGCCCTTTGGCACTTCTGTGCCAGAGCAAAGAAGGAATCCAGTCCCGCGGGACCAAATGAAATCGGATTGAGGGCTCCGTGGAAGTAAAGGTGCCATTTTTTTGTGATGAAAGTTCTGCTTTAAAGCATGGAAATCTCATATTTCACTATGGGAGCTGATTTCTATTATTTCTTGCTATGACAAACAGAGAAGGGATGAAAACTGTATATACTAGTATGGGCTTGGTTTTATATATATAACAACATGATAATGTGGTACGGCTCTTTAAATACAAGTATCAGCCACTGAAAGTGCTTTTTACAAAAGATACATTAGTAGCAGAGGTAACACGAATGTGACTACAATTACTGCCAAATTCCAATGGGAAACCGTTAATAGGGCTGCTTGATTTCTTAAGCAATTTGTGATAACACCTCGCCGGCTAATATTTTGACCTCTGAAGCCTTAGCGTATTGATCGGTCACTCCACTTAGACAGACGCTGCAGGACAAGTCCTGTATATTTTATGAAGGAAATCATCTGTAAGTGCGCTGTTGAATAGAGAAGCGAAATTTGCTAGAATATCCATTGATCAGTCGACCTTTACACACAATTGTTGATTTAAATGGAACATCAGCTTGAATTACAGAGAATAGGAGGGAGTTACAATAATGTGGAATTTGAGCCATCTTTACTAAGCTCGAGAAGTGCGTGATTGACTATTATTTCACAGGCCCCACTCTATGCAGTAATCTGTAGTTTTCTTTCTAAATGCATTTCATTTCAGGATTGTCTGACACAATTTATCTATATGCATTACAGAATCTTGCCTTGTATAGGGCTGTGATGGAGAAGATGTATATGTGCCGTATCACATGTTAGGTTGCAGGAAGGCTAACGAAAGGACTATCTGAATTTTATCAAAAAAACAAACTACAAACTACAAAATACCCTGATTTGATTTGAGATAATCTTCATCCACGTTTTATGATAATTGCAAAAAAAACAAAACAAAAATAACTTACAAGGACTTAAAATTATGTTTATTTGATTCCATCTATTGTTCATTTATATACTGTACGTTATCTATTTATAAAGAAGTGGTGATCAGATAATAAATAATTCTTCTTTGCTCCCTCTATTATTTTTCTGTTCTTTTTTTTTTTTTCCATCTGGCGATTAGTAATTAAGTATCATACCCTTAATAACCTAAACCCGCAATCAGCGTCTTCAGACACTCATACGGAGTAAACAATTATCACTTTTTTGCAATTGGCACTTTCTCGAGTGGTAATCAATAATTACAATATAAAACTACATATACACATTCAATTTTTGTCCAAGATCATCACGAGTGTTCGCCTGTGGCAAAAATCTAGCATGTGTACAACTGTCTGCTGTGCTTTGATCCCCCAGGTGGATTACTAAACAACTGACCGGGCTCAACTGCTGTGATTTCTTATGAAGGAGGATGCAGCAGAGTGCCTCCCGCTCATTTTGCTGCCCCTTCTATATACCCGAACACTGCTGTACTTAGCATTTGTTATTTTTACAAAAACAAAATATCTACTTTGTGTGTGTGTAGCTTCACATTCTAGCCATGCTTTCTACTTCATTGTTGTGTTTGTTTGTTGGCAAGCAGAACATCTGACTTGCTCCTGTTTCTACCCATGTCTTCTACCATGGGTGATGTTGTAAAAAAGCAAAGGTCCCCAACCCCCAGTCCACGGCCCGTTAGTGGGCTGCAGCAGTCTGACAGGTGGGCCGTGAGAACATGGAGATCAGCGGTGGTGCACGGCTCTGTCCGGTGCACCCCCCAGTGGGATCAGGAGAAAGTCACCATGAGGGTTGCACCAGCCAGAGCTGCAGGCTACGTCTTTAGTATGCATTGAAGGCTCAGGACGTTGCACCAACCCCCAGTGGGGTCTTTGGGTCAGACCTGCGATGGGAGAGTGGGTGGGTTCTGGCATTATGACGTCACTCAGGAGGAAGTTTCTTTGCCTTTGAGTGACACAGGACTCCGTAGATCCAGTGGTCCGTGAGCTTAAAAAGGTTGGGGACCACTGGTATAACGGCTTGCAGGATACTGAAATCAAGTAAAATTCAGAATATTACATGATACTGAATCATTACTTCTACCTGTATGAGCTTCTTTTTCTGATGCATTTCACTGCTTATGAGTAGTGTTGGTGGTCAAATTCGGGTTGTCCTTATATTCGACCCGAATATGGCTGTTCGAATTCGGATAGACCCGAAAAACACGGGATTCCACGGTAAGAATTTGGGAAAAACAAATTGCAAAAACTGTGTTTAAAAAAAAAATTAAAATTAATTTTATAGTAATTTATTGATTGTGTTTTTTTAACTAAATTTTTTTTTTTACAGGTTTTCCCACTATGACATTATGATTCCCCCGTGGGAATCCTCCTGTCATTGTGGGATCTCAGGGCACTATAAGTGATGAATGGGGATTTGTCCCCATTCTTCACCTGTAGTGTCCTGTATTCTTAGATAGAGAAACTCTATCCAAGATTACATAGTACAGCACTGCAGCAGCAATCGCGGTTGCCGAGCTTTGCTTCTACTATGTATTCTTGGATAGAGTTTCTCTATCTAAGGATACAGAGCACTAAAGTTGATGAATGGGGACAAGTCCCCATTCATCCCTTGTAGTGACCAGAGATCGTAGTAGAACTCCAGAGGTAATCTGCAGTTCAGTTCCACTGTGAGATCACGTGGGTAACTGAACTGCAGATTACCTCTGCAGTTCTACTACAATGTCCGGGCACTACAAATGATGAATGGGGACTGTAGTGTCCTGTATTCTTAGATAGAGAATCTCTATCCAAGAATACATAGTAGAAGCACAGCTCGGCAACCGCGATTGCTGCTGCAGCGATGTACTATGTGTTTTTGGATAGAGAAACTCTATCCAACAACACATACAACTAGTAAAGCAATCTGATTGCTCTTGCAGCCCTTAAAAGACCCTTAAAAAACCCAAATTCTCGCACCATTGACTTTAATGGTGTTTGAATTCAGCATTTGATCACCCAGGGAATTTCTCACTATTTGATCGAATAGCTGTCGAATCGAATTCAGCTACTCGACCAACACTACTTATGAGGTATATTGATTTGCAAGTAAAATGCATCAGACAGAGGAGCTCCTAAAGCAGAACCTATGTATAAAACAATAGTGAGCAAGCATTTTCCTGAACATGCAATGGGCCTGATTTATTAAAGTTTTCAGATACTGGTTGAAGATAGACTTTCATAAGAGAACTTGGTGATCCAACAAACCTTGAATGAATCTAGTCTTACAACCTTACCTATCTGTTCACAATCTTCTTTGTAAAGTTCCCTGAGTTGCACATATGCATCATAGTGTATAATCCTGGGATATCAGGCTGCAGGAATTAGGATATCTGATGATTCTTAGCCCAAAAGAAGACCAATTAAAGATGCTGGCTCCAGCAGCAGTGAGAAGAAATGAATTTATTAATAATTTAGGTAACTATAATAACTTTGATCGGGCAAGTACTTATGTTTTATTGGGGATTTAGCAATATTATTGGGATAAACAATAACGAGTAAGGAGGTATAGCAAGTGGGACATGGACCTTCTTAGGTGTTTCACCCTCCTGATTACGTTTTTTGATTAAATATATCTAACAAATAATAGCCCTCATGAGGATGTCCGCCTGTTCACCACTATCTGTTTGAATTCCCTGTTACCCCCTTTTATGAGAGACTAGTAATCGTTATGATGTGGACTGGATGAACTTCATTTCAGTTCTCTCCTGTAGAAGTGGACTAAGATCTGTGAAACACGTTGAGAAGATAATTGTGTATAATTGAGCTATATGAACACAATTATGTACAAATGAGTGATGTGTTTTTACTGTGTGTGTTTAAATGTTATCTGTCAATACAAACTGTTGTAATTTTACAAGTTGATTGATGCCCTTAAAGTCCCTTATTAATAATATTAATGTTAATTTTGTTTGTTGTGAATATTTTTGGAGAAAAGACATAGTCTATCCCTTCTGCAAGAACCTGCCTAATAAATATCTTAATCATTTCAGATTTGTTCTGCTTTAAAAGTAGAAATATTGAATTGGTATAAAGAGTAATTGCCTGCCTTGATCCAGTCAGAAACAAGAGATGGGATTTCCTTTGCAGTGCATAAATCCCTGAAAACTCTCATATTTATCATCATTAGCTGTGAGATATTTACTATTTTATTTATATTATATGTTAAATACATCTCAGACCTCTTTAATTCTGTTAAAGTTACATTTTTGTTAACATTCTCTCTACTTCTGACATTTTCTGGTTTTAGACAATTTCGGTTGGTTTGGTTATGTGTGAGTTAAAATGTGGCAGGTTGGTCAGTCTTTGCTGGAATAACAGATTAGCCATTTGATGACACTTTGGTGAGTTTTAGTAGAGCTGTAAACTCCGTTCATGGAGAATTGTAAAAGGTAACAGCTTAGAACAAAGCCGCTTTGATCCCAAGAGTCAAATTTGAAATCCAATGGCCCCATGAACTGAAGCAAAAGCTGATGGTGCAGGTGTGTGGCCGAACAAAAATGGCTTGCTGGATCTAGTTGTATATAATGAACATAGTAAAGGGCCTGCCATAAACGGGTACGTTTTCCAGTTCGATCAATCAGTCCATTTGATTGTTTTATTGAACTGACCATCAATCAGATTTTTATTTCTGGATTTGATGGAGCAAAAGAGATCAAAATTGAGTGTAGAATTGAAAAAATTTCACTTGGTTAAGTTGGACATTTTTTGACAATCTTATAAGAATCTGATGAGTTATTGAAATATTGATCGACTTCTGTTACATGAAACATGCACATATATGTTTTTCTTTATTGATTGAGAGATTGATCAAGTAAAAATACAGTGACTGATTGGTATTTTGATCAATTAGAAAGAAACAATATTTATTGTGGATTAAAGTCCAACTTTAAAAAATTGCAGATCAGGCAGATGTCAAGTTTCTCTAAGCTGTACATGCACATCTGAACGGTTGTTGTGAGGGGTACCAGGCAATCCCAGCTTACCTTACTACATACTTGGAATGAAGGAACTAGGTATGTCATTCTGGCCCAGGCAATGAACATGGCCGACGATCATCTTCATGACAAGAACGAGGAAGAAGATGGTGGCGCCTGGTGATGGCAGGTTTAGGGTTTAGGTCAGCGTTTGGAATAGATTGTGCATTGATTGCAGATTGTGTCTTGTTTAATAAATTAAAAATGAATTTTCATCACATTATACAATTACTGACGTTGGGGATTTGTGTAAGGTTAGCTTTAGCATACAATACTGCTAGTAGAATGCAACTAGTTTACTTTGGTTTGGAGATGCACAAAATGTGCCTCTTTAGCCATTAATGTATTACAAATATATGGTGAATGTTTATTATTTCACAAGTTATTGAGCCAAGATAAGTGCCCGATTACCACTAATAAATCATACAGGAACAATATATTAGTCTCATTGGAGCAGTGTGGTATAGACCCAAATTCTTCTACAGCGTTACAATGTTGATTTAGGCAAAGTTAGAATGGGCCTGAAGCTTCAGTGGCTTTCCATTTCATCCCTAGGACCCAGCCCTGTTAAAAAGTCCTGATGTCTAAGGATCATTCACATTCGCATTCACATTGTTCAGACCCAGAGCACCAATGTAAGATGAGGGTTACAAGACCTGGTAGCCCAGCACAGTCCACACTCATTAGTTTACACAGATATTTGGGACTAGGGTTATATAGTTACATAGTATGTCAGGTTGAGAAAAAACATAAGTTAATCAAGTTCAACCACTAGGAAAATAAACATATTCCAGATGTAAAACCCTATGAACATGATTTTATGGATTGCTCCAGAGGAAGGCAAAAAAACCCTGGTACAAAAAAAAATTCTTCCTGATTCCATGAGGCAATATTTGTTCCCTGGATCAAAAGTTTCTGTTATCTTTACTTTAGAGTGAGGACAGTCTGAGCACTTAGCCCATTAAAAAGCAAACACGATTTTCACTTCTATCAAAAATGTTTTCCAAATCAATGTTAGCATACCAATGTATGCTAGCCTAATAGTGTTTTATTGGAATCTTATATAAAGACCTATTTCCTCATAAAAGTCACAATTCTGCAAGGAATATAGCTACAAACCCAAAGTAATTTGTTTTTTTTCTTTTGTTTTTTGGAGCAGAACATGTGTAGTATGTTATTCTCCAATTAACTACAGGGCTATAATTGCCCCAATGGACCTGAAGCGAGTGGCTCGTCCATTGAGATATTTCTAATTCTGATATATAGTTGTGAACACTCCAATGCATTCCATTTAATACATTTATGTACTATTATTAGCAAATATTTAAAATTAGCACTAAAACAGATTTTTATATAATTAAGCCTTGTGCGTTGTAACCCTATAAAATTACCAGGTCTTTTCATAAGGACATTACAAACCCTATGATTTCCTCCAAGATGAAAATAGTTCTTCCTTTTTATCCCTCATTCTTCACTTTTCAAGATGCTGTTTTTTCACCTGGCAGAAAAGCTTACATTTGACATAAACATAGATAATAACTTAATGGACTCTAAGTGATTTCAGGTGTGTTAGGCTATTTGTAAGTAGTATTTGAGGTTTTTGCCATATGTAACTTTAAGACCTTAATGCTAGCTGTTACAAGGCTTTGGAAAATTAGCAGTGTGAACACAGAGTTAGTGTACTTCTGTTCTATTTTATAATAAAGGAGGGCAGGTCTTGTTCATGTGCATTAAAGTAAATATTTAAAAAGGAATTATTGGCTGCTTTGTGGCATAAATAACACCTTTCATTAGACAATCATTATGTTTACCCAAGCTTACTGAGAAGATGTTGGAATGTAAAGAGCAGGTGTCAGCTGAAATTGATTTACCAAAGATCCTTGATACAAAGGTTGCAACGCCTTCTTCTCTATTCACATACCCAAAAACAAAGTGCTGATACATAAAAGCAGCAGGCGTGACAAAAATTATGTTGGTTCCAATAAATCAAAATATACAAACAAATTCCACTATGCTATAAAGCTATAAAAATAAAATCAACAAAACATGGTAAATGATATAATTAAAAGAAATCTTGTAACATAGAAAACAAACTACATTTACTGTTATATCAAGGTGCTAGAGAATAAAAATATGAACAGCAAAGGATTGCAGCAAAGTAAAGTACTTGAAGTGTAGAAGAAATATACTGGATGCCAATACTAAAACCCTGATGGCCTGATCTCTTTTAGACTTGCGCTCAAAAACCATGAGGTTAGCCACTCCCAGGTGAATAGCGAACTGGTACTATGCGCCTAGGAACTGCAAACTGTGCTGCACATCAAAACCTTTGCAGATGATGCCTTTGAATTTGATGTGATTCTTCTTCCAGAGTACGAAAGGAAACTTCTCAGCCAAAACCAACATATTGCTTTCAAAAACCATGCCACAGCCTCACCAGTAAATGCAACCACATGCAAACGCTGACACAAAAGGCCTGATTTATAACTTCTTCAAGACTGGAGAGATAGTCAATCATGGGAGATTCTTGTTGACCCAACAAAAGTGGAATTAATTTCTTAAATATCATTTGCTCTTAGTTGGAAAAAGTTTTCAATCCATTCGAGGTTTGCTGGCTCACCCAGGTTCTCCCATGATAGTCCATCTTCTCTAATCTTACAGTGCTTTAGTAAATTGGACCCAAAGAGGTTTCCAACTGTTTCCATACAGTTGAATGAGAGCTGATGGAAGCACAGTTGAGCATGCAGTGCAAGTCTGGAAAGGGACTCATCCATCAATAAACAACCCCTTGTTTTGCCAAGTGCTTCAAGGGTTTAATTTATTAAAGACTAGTCATTGATGTCTTCTCTCTTTGTGCAGGAGGATTGGCTTTAATTTTCGCCCACTTGTAGTGTTCCTTGGGCAACCTATAATCAAAGCCATTTTTGGGTCCCTACCTTACCTCTCTGCACAGGCAATGTTTAGCCTATTGATGATGTCACAGATGTATTAACATTGTAATATCTGGCTTTGCAAAGGCTTTTAATGCATACAAATTTGTTTAATATCTCTTGGGGAATATTTTTAAATGTAAGCAATTGTTTTTGAAGTTCAACTTTATTTTATCCCACCAAATAGCTAAAACAACAGCTTCCACCAACCTGTGATTCACTATCGTGTTTTTGTTTAGCAGAAATTTTAATGAGTTATTATGTGAAAGTGAATCAGTCTCCTAACACTTATAAACAGTATGATGTATATATCTTCATTTACTATGTTTTGAATAATGGAACCATTTAAGCCATCCTATTGTTTTGGCTATAAAGTTTTTTTCTTTATTGGAAAACTGTCTCTCTTGTAACACTTGTAAATGTAGTGTAGCCAAAGACACCCTCTTTTGTATTAGCTTCTGAGGAACAAAGGTACTTATTAATGGATAAACATGACCATTTTTCATAGACAAGGTTGTTAATGAACTGGTTTGCTCTGGAAAGTCCCTTCCGTGTCTGTAGAAAAGATTTGTGAGGTCTGCAAAGCTTGTGTAGCTCATTAAGTTTTCAACAGGAACATTGAAACAGCTGAAACCGCACAGTATATAATAATGTCAAAGAAAGAAACAGCTCCTCGGACAACATCCATAACATAGCAAAGCGTAACCATCTGATCGTTACTGTCTGACAATCCTGAGCTCTAATGTATTCTCCAAATTATTTTTGAGCGGTGAAACAAGGATGAAATCTTTGACAGAACCGTGTTCAACTTAGCAATAGCTGCTCATTGATTAAGGAAAGTTTTTATTTCTACTTTAATATTTTATTTTTGTCCTGATGGTGAAAACATGAAAGCTTTCAAGGAGTCACTTCCAGAACCTTATTGTAACTTTTGCCATGGTGTACTCATCCAACATGGGGGTTGGGTTTTGGGATTGTAGCCCCAAAATGAGACATATCTGAAAAAATTTTTCATAGGGAATTCACAAAAGAGAGCAAAGAAAGTGGTTTGAGGCTCGAAAGTTGGAGGTCAAACTGGTTATGTATTTATATGTATTACTTTCATAGACAATTATTTCATACATACATACAATAAACAATATTCAGTGTGTATCCCCTTGTTCTGTTAAAATTCACAGAAACTGGGTACCAAAACTAGACTAGGTAACTGCTAGCACAAATGGTTTTACATGACCATGTTCCCGTATACGTTCCCAACTCGTTTCACCCGGGCTGGGCTTCCTCAGGGGTACATAACTGTATACGATTAGTAATCTGAATTGAAACATTACATATAAAAGGGTTACAAATTTGCAAATATAACAAATTAAAAAATATTAGGTGTCATATAAACAAAGTTACAGGGGTCCTAGTAATCTATTCACAAGGCTATATGTTGTACCTGAACAATTGAATAGGTATTGAAATACAAAAATTCAAATATAATAATGGTATGTATAGACATTATTACTAAAGTAAAGCAACAATCAGCAGAGAGATTGGTATTAAACCATAAACTGGTATTGTTGTGGTTCTTACTATTCAGAAGAAAACCATAGTAGAAATAGTGCTTAGTGCATATAGTTCCAATTTGCAGTGCTGGTAAAATGTAACATTGTAATAAATAATCAGTACTTGTGTGATACACTAAATATTCAAATAATTTATCAGTAGTATAATATGTTAAGAGATGTACCTGACAGGTAGGCGACGAGGCAGGGTTTAAAATTTTGGGTTTGAGGATGAGTCCAATCAAGTTGAAAAAATGTTTCCACCATATTCATACCTAGCTACAGGTGCTAATGCCTGTCCACCAGTGCCTTAGTTTGGACCATGGCATATGCATTTACTATGCATCTACTGGATAGCAGGGTAAGTGCAGCATAGCCCCAATCATTTTATTTAAATTCTATTACAATGCTGAGCAGTTTCATATTTTTATATGATATTTAGATAGTGACCTTACTTTATAGTTGTTATAGTAGTACTTTTTAGTTTATAGTTATACTTTTTAGTGACCTTACTTTGTTTTTCAGGTACCTGATTGTTAAATCTTACCTACCTTCTTTAATTCTTAAATATCTTTGATAAACCTTAAGCTCAACCCCGTTTCTCTGTTTCTGGTAGTAGTGGACAATCTGCTGGCCAATACAAAATAATGGGTATGATGGTACCACTACTGATTTAGATGAGCAGTTACTAATCTAAGCCCCAAAAACGCTCCAGCAAATTCAGCAGTGTGTTCGGACTTTCACAGGAAATACAGACTACACATCAGCACTGGCATGATCAACAGGTAAGTACTGAACATGCAAAAAGAGACACAAGCTCTGCTAATGCCATCAAGAACACATTACCTTTTTGACATTCCAAAACATCTACTCAGAATCCCTTAATGTGAGTTTGAGAAGGACATCTGGAGAGAATTTAAGGAATCTTTTTTAAGGAATTCTTTCCTCACTTCCAAGACCTTATTGAATCTTATGCCTTGGTGTACTCATGCAGCATAAGGGTTGGGTGTTGGGATCATGCTAACAACAAAGCAGCAAGGCCTGCAAAGGTTTGGATGAAAAATTATTTTTTGACAGCTAGGTTGTGCGATTTCTATATACTTAATACTAAATTAGATGTTTAACGAGAGTGAACCTTTAATTTTATAATTTGCACTATGCATGCATAAGATAATGGCAATATGCTCACTTTTCTTTCCTCCAACTTTTATCCATTTGGCGCAATATAATTTTTAGAAACATCTCACCTAACGAGCATAGCACTACCAATCTGCAATGGTTCCTTGCCAAACAGATCCAGAGGATGGTTTTATTTAGGAGCTTAGAAGCCCTTTTGAATACAATATGATTGGGACTTTATGGCTGACAGTAAGGACCACAGTTAATTTTTTGGCATTGAAAAAGGTACTTCATCTATTTGCTCTCACGTCCATCTGCTGGAATGGCAAAATGCCCAGCTTCAAGGTGTCATTCTGAAATAACCGAGTTTAATGTTCTAACCAATCAAACCTTTTAAAACTTTTTTCGTACTTGTATGCAAATGATTCCTTTGCTAACAAAAAAAGAACACAGAAGGAAAGAGTGTGACATTTATTTTGGTTCAGATCTCTTTACTGACACATATCTGCTAAATTAGACCATAAAGCAGACACGTATATCAATCAAGATGTATTAGACCACTGGTGCTAACCTGCCTTCCCAGTGGCACTTATCTAGAGTTTTGTCCTCCTAGTAGGAACATTTCCCAATGAAAAAAATATCAAAAAAGCACATAGTTTTCTGTATATCAAAATTTAGTATAGTCAGGAAATCACAATTTTAAAGCCACCCACTGAATTTTTTAGTTAATGCTTTTGCAAAGCAAATTCCAAACTGGAGATTTTACAGGGGTTCAATGTCAATGGTATAATCTCAGAATAGTACTGGATCTATATTTTAATAAATGCATGCATATGATCTGTTTTTTATGCCGTAACAGCATGGGGCGTTGGGGCTTATACCAGCTCCCAGGGCTGCCATGGCGCTATAGCCATTGACTGTTTTGGTAGATGTTAGGGTGGATCACCCATCTGCTTCTTTTTACCCAATGACTTGTGGTCATTTGTTTACCATCTCCAGATCCATTTCCTTCCTATAATTTAGCAAGGAGAATAAAACCCTTTTTCTTGTTTACAGCCACTAGACTAAGATGGAAGCAGCACCAATACCAACAAGTCTATAAAGCATTGAATCTAACATCTACCAAACATTCTTTGCTAAAAATGTAATCCCTGCCATTGAAAACACATCAACCTGGAATATTCTTAAATAGGCATTGTTTGTTGGGTGTCAGAGTCACAGTCCAATAAATAGACCCCCCAGTACAGATATAGTATCTGTACGTGTACAGCAATGTCATGAATAAGCTCTCAGTGATAGACTGACTTTATAAATAAATGGTTATCTCTAACAAGCAAGTGCAAGGGACAATGGTACTGTCTTACTCCCTATTAAATTTGCCAAGTATCCTCCAGTGAGCTGTGCCTCTGAACAATGTTAATAAATGTGTTTAAGACAAATGAGACATTAGAAAACCAAGTCTGTTTATTTTAATCATTTTAAATCCTTATAAAAGCACAACTACAGCAGGACAAGAAACGTACAAACTCCCACAGGTTAAGTAGAAGCATTTTCAATCTAGGAAAGCTGTTTTGCCTATAGCAGTTCTTTACATTTTGAACTTTTTTGGGCAGCACAGCGGCCTGAGGTTCGTGCTTGGTTCCAGGTTTGAATCTCGGCCAGAACACCATCTGTATAGAGTTTGCAGGTTCTCCCTGTGTTTTCAAGGGCTTCTTCTGGGTACTCTGGTTTCTTCCCACATTCCAAAAACATACAGTTAGGTTAATTGGCTTCCTCCAAAATTGACCTAAGACTGTGTGAATGACATATAATTCAAGAATGCTTGTAAAACAAAGATGAATGCGACCATTTTTTACTGCTTTTTTTTTTTTTTGCTTTTTCACAATATGTAATTACTACAGTGTGTATGATTTGGGAACAGGTTCACTTTAATATGTACAACCTCAAGGGAAAAGGGGCATGTTCGAAACCTTTAAATACACAAAGGGTGTGAATAAGTTTTAAAAAGAAGTGTTATAAAGTTCATTTATTTTCCCTAAATACCCAACAGCTTCTCCATCCATTGGTTGACTTCACCTATTGGTTGATTGACCGACAATGGCCATATTTTCAATAGAACTTCTAAACTTTATTCTGCCACCTCCAGTACATTTATTTTCTCTAATTACCAAACAGCTTTTTCCCCTATTGGTTGACTCCAGTGGCAATATCTTCCAATAGTAGGTAAAAACTTTGTTCAGTAACCTCCAAATCCATTTATTTCTCTCCTACTAGTTACCTAGCAGCTTCTTCTCTGCTTGTTGACTTTAGTGTTCATATCTTCCAATAGTAGTTCTGAACTATATTTTTCCACTTCCAAATCCATTTTCCTTCTAATTACACAACAGCTTCTTCCCTGCTTGTTGATGCAAGTCATCATGTCTTCCATTAGTAGGTCAAAACTATGTTTAGCCATCTTCAAATCCATTTGTTTCTCTTAAGTCAGCAAGGAAAATTACTGTAGATTCCTTTCTCGTTTGTAATAACCGGGCCAAGCTGGAAAATCCAGTACAGATATTTTGTGAATAAGCTCCACAGAAAAATTACTGTAGCACAAATTGCTGGGAAATCTGATGCTGGCCATGAAAGCAGTTTGCTTCATATGAAGCTGTGTAGCTTCAAACCAGTCACATTGCCCATGCTTACTCCTGTGCACTGCTAAAAATTGCTCTGCATAGGCACATGAACTGCCTACGTTCTCATCGAAACTAGAAAAGAACTTAAAGATTTGGTTTGGTCTGTGACAAATACACAAGATATGTTCAGGGGTCTTGTGGGGCCCATACCTCAAATAGTCATAGCTGTTTAGGTGGCACAAAGGAGAACTACACAATTTTCAGCAGCTGTTTTTTTGTTTTGGCTGAATAGTTTATTGGTGGCACATCTCTATCCAGTGATTTAAGGGGGAATGCACAAAATATACAGGTATCTGAAACCATGCAACCCTTTCCTTCCAAAGTGAAAATGGTTGCAAGGTTTTAGATACCTGTATATTCTTCATGACTCCGACCTGCCAGCAACAATATGCAAAGCAGGAAGAGATGCATCAAACCACAAAAATGATAAGTTATTTGATATTATTTAGAACATGATTGCTTCCCAGTTTCTGCCTGATTTCTAATTTTTTATGTATTGTTCACATGCTATCACCTTATTTATCTAAAGCAGATGCCTGCCTGTAATGACAGTAAGATAGTGTATACCATGCACTTTCCATAGTTCTCAAAGTGCTAAGGGGAACTCTGGACAGGTAAATGTTAAATAAAAAAAAATATCTCTATAAAATTATAAAATTAATTGAAAAATACAACATAGGAGTAGGGTGTTTTAATTATTAACTGTAGTATTTCTTTGTTTTATCTGTGCACTTAATTGCAAATCCTCATCAGGCTCCTGATCCCCTGCATGGTATATCAGCAAAGGTTTGTTAAAACATTAAAATTTAATAGCTTCATCTTGGATGTGTTTGTATTTTATACTGTATTTCACTAAGTAATCCATTGTTATTTCTTGCAGGGCTCTCAGACCTGGTAGGAAAATCCAATGCAAGAGGACAGCAATTGTGCTAATCCCGTTCTAACTAGAAGCATGACACTGGGAGACATTTTAAAGGTGCGGGAAGCTTTGGGTAGGTGACCCCCTCCCCTTTCCTGGGTTCCCTGCTTACTACTTTTACTGCATTGGTATTTTAGATTTTTTGCCTAGTAGTGAATTATGTCATTTTTACATCATTCTCAATTTTAGGTACTATACTGAATGTTGTATTTTATAATGTTTGCATCATAAGGTGCATGTTCCTACGTTTTTATCATCTTTGGCCTGATCTCCCCAAAATTTCTAGGATCCAAGGGGCTCATGTTCCTTTGCCTTGTTGTTTAAGAGGAACTTGTAAAGCAGACTTACAGCAGCTTCTGTAAACCCAAATTATGGGTGCTCTCCTGTTCATTGTACTTATGTTACTGGCAGGAATGAGTATTGTTGGTCGAACAGCTAAGTGTTCGATTCGGCAGCTAATCGATCGAATAGCCCAATATGACCGTGGGAACTGAACTGCAGATGAACTCTTAATTGAGAAACTCCATTGAGAGTTAATCTGCAGTCACAGCTCATTGAAAGCACTGGCGTGGCTCCGATCAGCTGTGAACGCAAGGTCCCACGCTCCCCGGGCTGTACTCATCAATGATAAGTACAGCCCAGTGACCGTGGGAACTGAACATTGAGAGTTTATCTGGAGTTCGCCTTTTTTTTTAAACATATTTTTAAACACAAATTTGCAAAGTCGAATTCCGTGTTTTTTGGGTCGGGTCTGCCTGAAATCGAACCGCCATTTTCAGGTCGAATATAGGGACAACCCAAATTCGAACACCAACACTAGGAATGAGTATTATGGGTGGTTAGTAACAAATAATAAAAGTCTTGTTGTTATCAAGCCAAGTAGTTAATCCCAGTTGGCAGCTTCATTGTCATCCTATCAACCAGTCCTTGGTATTAGATTATTGAAATTGTCACAATAATCAGGGTAAAGACCAGATAAACAAGAACATTTTCTCTCCAAAAAAAATATTCTGGCAGAAAATGTTTTATTGGTAAAAATGCAGCTCTATTAAAGAGCCAAATATTTTGTACCTTTAAGGACCCTCAATAAAATGAACTTGTTTCATGGTCCTGCATTGGAAAATCACAAGTTGCTTCACCTTCTACTTCTTCCAACTGGTAAATTCCATCAAACTTGAGAACCTTGGTGTCCATGACAATATCTGGCAGCCTTCGGAAGCAGTACTTTGGTTTGTTTTTGGTTTTGTAAACATACTTCCACATCTCTATTACATTTCTGTATCTTTGTTCTATTTACATTTGTTGCAAATAAAACATTTTTCCTATAGCAAACTTCTGTCTTAAGTAAATGCTGTGTTTTCCCACAACACAGTTAAAAAGAAATGTTTGGCCTAAGGCATAAATCTAGATATTAAACTCTTGTAGTGAACTGTAAAAAGAGGAGCCAAGACGGCCATTTTAAACGGCATAATGCTCATGTTCTAGCCTTGCCTTTACAATTAGATTTGTCCTTGGTTGGGACACTTGACTTCTATTTTTAAAGTCAGAAATGAAATTAAATTGTGGCCATTTTGAAGGTTAACACAGTTATATAATATGACATCATGGGAAATGGGTTGATAGTTTCCGCATGGTCTCCAGAGTTCTCGGAAAATTGGCCTCAGGCCTGTTGTGGTCGCGAAGGCCCAGAAAGCACTAACAAGCTCTGTCATGCTGGTCTTAAAACCGTCTCGTAAAACATAGCTCCAAAGGGAAATATGTCTGAACCCTAAATATATGCAAACACGGGCTTACTGGATGACCAGCTTTTAGAAAGTTTAAAAGTGCATTCTAGTTGAAATTGAAAATTTTGCCTGACAGCATCGAAATATAGGGCACAGTCTACTTTTTAAGACTTTTTTTACACTGGCATTTATTGAGTAGTTAGATTACTTTATTATTTACAATCCTTTGGTCGCTGGGATCCTGGTATTCTGTAAGGAATCCTAACCTAGATCAATACCCAAGTGCCAAAATCTTATATAACATACTAATGTCATTTCATGAGTGGTTTTAAAATGTAATTTTTTAAATCCAGAGGTCTAATATAAAAATATATATAATTATTCATCCAGAAAGCTGCATGATTTACTTATTAGTTTTATTGATTTTTTTTGCACCACATATAAAGCTATGAGTGTTTTGCAAATCAAATATTCTTCAGGGATTTTCTCTTCTGATCTAATGTTTTTGGGGATTTGTTTTTTTAGGATTGAATGTTCTTAGGGTATCTTCTCTTCTAAATGAATGCTTTTAGGGTATTTTGTTTTAGCATTGCATGTTCTTATCATTATTTATTTTGGGATTCAATGTTCTCGTGGTATTTCTCTACTAAATAAATGGTCCTAGGGTATTTCCTCTTCTGGCAAAAAGTTATATTTAATATCTAATGTATTTTCCCTTTTGAACATTCTTAGGCAATTTTTTTCTTCTAAATAAATTATCTTAGGATATTTTGCTTCTGTATATATGTTCTTGGGTTTTTTTCTCTTATGAGCAAATTTCTCAGGGTATTTTGTCTTCTGATTGAATGTTTGCAGGGCATTTTCTTGTAGAATCCAATGTTCCTAGGGAATTTTCCCCTCTAAATAAATATTCTTAAGGTATTTTTTGTTTTCTGAATAGGTAATCTTAGTCTATTTTTTCTTATAATTGCATGTTCCCAGGGTATTTTTTCTGAGGATAAAGTTTTATCAAGGTATTTTGTCTTCTAAATGATGTTCTCAGGGTATTTTTTCTACTGATTGTATGTTCTCAAGGTATTTCCTTCTGATGAAATACTCAAAAGGTATTTTGTCTGCTGATTAAATGTTTTAGGGTATTTCCCCTCTGTTTGAATGTTTTAGGGTATTATCTTTTATTGCTTGTTCTTGGGGTATTTTCCCTTCTAATTGAGTGCTCTAAGAGTATTTTTTCTGGCTGAATGTTCTCATGGTACTTTCTTTTGTAAGCACATTTCTCAGGGTATTTTGTCTTCTGATATTTTGTTTCTAATGAATGTTCTCAGGGCTTTTTGTCTTTTGATTGAATGTTTTCAGGGTATGTCCCTTCTGATTTGATGTTAAAGTATTTTCCTGTCTAATTGACATTTCATTTTCATTGATCATTTCAGGGTATTTTTTCCTTCTGGCTTAGTTTTGTCAGGATATTTTCAGAATATACTACATTAAGTACTGCTTATATTCCACAGAAAAAATCCATACAATAACATGTATGATAGTTAAGACATTCTAATTACATTTGATGTGACAACATCGGAACAAACAGGATTTGTCAAACAAATTATTTCACCCTGCACAAAACATCCTAACCATCAAAAAATAACATTTTACACATACCGTATTTTTCGCCGTATAAGACGCTCCGGAATAAAAGACGCACCCAATTTTAAAGGAGGAAAATCTAGAAAAAAAGATTCTGAAAGAATATTCCCCTTCTGATCACTCATGTGCCATTCATACTGTATTCCCCTTCTGATCACTCATGTCCCATTCATACCGTATTCCCCTTCTGATCACTCATGTGCCATTCATACTGTATTCCCCTTCTGATCACTCATGTGCCATTNNNTTCTGATCACTCTGTGCCATTCAAATTCCCCTTCTGATCACTCTGTGCCATTCAAATTCCCCTTCTGATCACTCTGTGCCATTCACTTCCCTTTTTTTCCACTGTACGGCCGGGTAACTCTGTTAGGGCAGGGATCAGCTTGCTTCCGGCGTGCTTCCGGGTTCAGAATCGCGGGGGCGCGTGTGCCGGCTTCTTTCGCTCTGCACTGCAGCCAGGAGGAGACACACGCTGCAGCCAGCATCGAGGAGACGCACGCAGGATCGGGTATCGGGTGAGTATCTTATTTTAATTGTTTTTTAACACGGTATTTGTCGTATAAGACGCACCAACTTTCCCCCCCCAGTTTTGGGAAAGAAAAAGTGCGTCTTATACGGCAAAAAATACGGTAATAAAAACATTTATGCAACACTTGTATATCAACAAATGTTGATATATTTATGCATTACTTTTTTTCAAGACTCCTTTACTAATTCTGCCATACAGTTCTTTGTTCAGACACTTATGTATCGTGAGGAAACCCTTTAAAATACCTTTTAGGTCTTCAAGGAATCCTTCTATAGTTAGTGTGGTGATCAGGAGGAAGAATGCCTCCTACATTGCTGTATAGCACGAAGATAGACAGGCCTGGAGCGTAATGACTTTAGGAAGGTAGTGGAAGGGCTGCATGACTGGGGGAGACAGGAAGCAGGCAGTGAGAGGGTTAATAGAAAAAGCCCGGGAAGTTAGCACAATGGAGAGAGATGTAAAGGTGACATAGAGGTGGGTGGGGAGTAAAGGGGTTAAAAGGACAGAGATTTGAGAAGGAGGGATCATTTTAGTGAGAAGACAGAGTGAGGGAACGTTTCAGTAAGTGTGGGAAAAGTTAGAGAGGGAAAAGTTTTCCTGCCCTACTGTGTAATGGGTCCAGTGGGTGTGTTGCGGTGAGGTCCTCGAAGGATGTTGGTTTGGGTAGTGTTAAATGGGGGTGGGAGATTCCGCCTTTGGTGTGGAATCTCCAAAAAAGGTGTGTTTTAAGGTCATGGTATTGTGGTTATATGGTGGGACTATGCCTGGTAGTGATATCGTTCCCGAGCTTGGCATGATGCGGCTGAGAGCATTACATATCTTGGTGGGCGCAGATCCCAAAAGGATGTTATAGAAAAGGGGAACTTCGAGGACCAGTAACCACATGTTAATGTGTGGGAAAATGGTATTAATATGTTATTTAAATGTTGTTTAATTTTGGGTAGGTGATTGATTTAATATGTTATTTGATTTGTCATTGTTGTTTTGTTATTTGTTGTTTTTGTTATTTATTTATGTTATTTAATGTATTTAATTGATATATATTATAAGTTAATAATGTAATAAAAGGCCTACGGGCCTTTTTTGCTGCTTTTCATTTTTATGCTTCTTGTTTACAGCTTTAAAAGTTACATTTAAAAAAAAACTCAGGTAGTGAAAATGTGATTATTTCTTAATTAAAAAAATACATTTTAAAACCTGGTCTTTTTTTTAAAGTGTATACAAATCTATTTATAATACTCCGCTGTGATGTGAGTACTGAGGTGAGTCCTCAATGCATTTTTTTTCCAGAAGTGACTAAAACTTCTGTAAATTTTATGCAAACTCCACTTGAGATTAAAATCCCATAAGGCAGGATTTTTTAAAGAAAAAAAAGAGTTTGAATCCTCTACTGCTAGAGATTCTTCTACTCGCTAGTCACTCGCTTGGGTACACTGAGCCACATATGTGTACATGGCATGGTTCCGTGCTGAGATGAAGATGGTTGAAGACTTGAAAGCTTGGAGACTGAAGCATTGAAGAAAAACGAGTGAAGATGACAGCAGGAAGGAACATCACCGTTGAATATCTTGACTCTGCTGTGTGGCATGTGCAACATGGATGAGCATAATTGCACATTATGGCAAAACCCTGGGTGCCAGCAGTGAAGTTTACTTCCACTTTTTCTTATTTGCTTTGGGTTTCTTTTAAATGTAATTACATCTTTCCATCTCATCTCTGTCCTCATTCAAACTATGAATGTGCTTTGCCATGCATTATATTGTAATGAATGGCAACATAGAGCCATCTGTGTAGCTACCTATTGTGAGCACAAAAACAGAAATGCATGCAACAGTGCTTTGTAGCATTGCATAAAGTGAGAACATCAGACATTGCTTTCTATGAAATGTTTGATGTTCCTGTGTATGGGACGCTGTGCGGCACAAAGGGCCTGATTTATTAAAGCTCTCCAAGACTGGAGAAGAAAGACTATTGTGGGTGAACCAGCAATTCTGGTCTGCTATTATTTGGCAAATGTTTTCAATCCTGGACTAGATCCATTCCAGTATGCTGGATCTCACAGGCAGTCTACCTTCTCCAGTCTTGGAGAGCTTTGATAAATCAGGCCTGGGGCATGCATGAAATCTCTTTTGTATTTGTTTTGTATTTTTCTATATTCCTGACTTTTGTGGTGTAGCACAATAAAGAAAAACAATTATTTCTAAAGGTTCTTACAGCTTGGAATGCCAAAATACCCTACTATTCATTTCAAAAATATTTAAGAACCAGCCTTTAACCAATCTATTAGACAACCCCCTCCCTCTGCAAAAGAGCATTTTTAACCTGGCATTTGTTATTCATACATCCTGAATGTCCATCTAATTGAATTCAGAACAAGTTGCTGCCATGCAAATCTATGACAAATTGATTTAATTGTGTTCACATAGTATAAAGTTAAGATCTGAAAGGTCAGCGGTAATACTGGAGAACTCCCCAAGGAATGAATGCTAAGAGCTGAGTATAAGTCTCATTCATCACATGTTATCATCTAATTAGTCCCCACAATGGCATTGTGATAGACAGTGACCTAAACAATGGTATTGACTGATTATTAGCTGTGTATCTATCATATAGGAGTGTCTTCTTCTGGCAGAGCCAGAGCAGTGCATCAGCACAATTCACAGTCTGTGTTGATGGATGCATCCCTTATAACTGATTGTGTATTAAGTAGAGCTTGGGGCCAGGGATGCATTATGAGCCATAGGGGAGAGTGCTTTAATGACCTACATGTCAGGAATTGAATCAAAGTGCCAAGCAAGTTGCTATTAAGTTGTTAATACATTGCCCTTGTCACTTCTAATTAACAGGGCGAAAAGTCTGCAGGTAAAAGAAAATGCACACTAAGAAGCTCTCAACTTTCTAGTCTGTACATTTTGCTCTTGGAGATGTGGATGAACAACAATAAATTGCTGGCTCCTTTCATCTGTTGATGCATACAGCATTTAATAGGCAAGGTTCTTCCTGATCATAAAATATAGACGGTCTCGGGTGGCAGTCTCAAGGGGTAGCTACCTTCTTGGTTTGTTCATCTGAGCTCCTCTAGAATGGTATATTAGGAAGAAACCAAGAGAAGCAAAATCTGCATTGTTTCAGAAATGTCTATAAAAGTAAATCCATACCTGTAAAATGTAATTGCAGAGGGTGGTTTAAAGCAGAACTAAACCCAATGATGCTCACCTGTCCCCGCTTTGACGTGGGCTCGGCCATATAATCTCTCTTCCATGTCTTTCCTTATATTGTTATTTGGCCATCTTCAGAGGCTGGGCCAGGATGATGTAACTCCCACATAGCTCATTCATTCCTGACTTGAGCAAGGGAAGTCAGGATTGCTGAGCAACAATGGCTAAGCTGTGCTTGTTCAAAGGTTACTCCTACCTCCAAAAGCAGTATGATTCATTATTAGTTAATGAGTGTCATAGATAGTTTTAGAGAAAATGGGGCAAATAAGAAGCAGGGACCCTAAATGTACAGTATTTCAACTCCCTTGAATATTCATAGGTACATTAGTCCTGATGACAATAATTTCCTGACATCCCCGGGTATGCACTCTGCCTCACTGCCTGTCCCCTCCATTTGTTGATTCACACTAAAATTTGGAGGAGACATTACCATCCAATGGTATTATTGTATTTCAAGAAATCAGTAAGTAAATGTACAAATATATTTCAGAATGGTATGAAGATATCTGCAAAGTGTGTCAAATCAGATACTTGTGAGACCATGTATTCTTGATGTTTTTAATAAGGTAGTTTTGTCATTTCATTGGCTATTTTAGAAGTGATATGTTAGAAAGTTAATGTGATTTAATGTGTTTTAGTGTTAAATAATAAACGTTACGTTTTTCTACAAATAAGTGCCTAAAAAGTCCCTCTTTGTTTTTCTTATGACAAAGAGAATAAATTCTGCAGCATCATCTAGAAAGTTGGAAGAAGAATCAGAGGCAAATTTGGGTCACTCCAATACAAATCATTTAATGGTTAGTAAATACTAAGTATTGTGCAAAAGGTTTAATGGGAGTTTACATTTGTAGTTTATAGCACTGACTTTGAAACACTGATATACATTTTACATAATATAGGCAATGCTTGTAAATACTTGATACTTCAGCCTTTCTCAATCTTTTTATTATGGTGAAACCCTTTAAATAACTTTCAGCTTTTAGGAACCCCCCTGCCAAAATTACTATATACACAGCTCACAGTGCATTAGCATGGCGGTAAATGGGAAGAATGCCTCTTACCTTGCTGGCCATTGGGAAGAATGCAACCGTTACAGATGGCAAAAAAAGATCATTCATGTTTCCCTGAAAGCTCCAAATTGCTCATTGCTCAAGGAAAACCTAGCAAACTCTGGAGGAACATTATTTTAGAATGTATTTAAGAAAAACTGACTCACACCAGAGGTACCTAGTAAATGTGCAAAAGTAAATGTTTTTTTCTCTAGACCAGGGGTGTCAAACTCTGGCCCGGGGGCCAATCCTAAATATGAACTGCAGCTGGCCTGCCACTGCATTGAAATAGCACCGCTACCACAATTCCCAACATCACTCACGTCTATAGACCAGCGGTCTCTTGCCTATGCATGGCCCCGCATTGGACTGTTTTATAGACGCAAATAATGCCGGGAATTTTAGTAGCGGTGCTAATTCAATGAAGAGGAATTTCAGCGGCGGGCCACTCATAATATTTAGCTCCGCATTTGCCGTGTCTGGCATTTCCAGCGCTCCCCCTCAGCTGTACTTTTCCTTGCTACTCCAAGGCATGGACTTGAATGGTTGGATTTTCATAGAAGAATATTGGTATTATTGTTAGAATGTGCAAAAAGGTTACCATTGAAATTTAACTCAGAAGGCTACAAACAGAGAAAGAGGCATAAGATTTTTTTCTTAAAAAAACAAAAAAAAAAAACAATGTTCCGCTTTCTCTATTATAAGCTTGTTCCAGACTGAATGTGAAGCAAAACCTCTTTGTTTCCATATGAAAATATCTAATGAGAAGGAAAAATTTCCTCAATTTTTTCAATAAATTTCAAGGTTGGCTCGTGACTTTGGCTAAGTTTTTAATTTTGGCCCTTTGTGTATTTGAGTTTGACACCCTTGATCTAGACTGTTTCTCTATAATTTTACATTCTTTTTTGTCCTATGTTTACTATGTATTGTCCAATTCTTTAGATTTATGGATCATTTTACATCATCATTGAGCTATAGTCAGTGGAGCTCCACCAAGAGAGGGAAGTTGCACATTACTAGATATGAGGATCTCTAATGATGGTTTCAGGCATCAACATGGGTCACAGACTTTTTGCTTGCCAACAACATAGTGAATTATATCAGTTGCCGAATCCCGGACAAATTTAACCAGGGCAGATTTACCTATCACTATACGACACAGAAGCAGGTGACAAGTCTTACAAGTCTGGAAGGAGTCTACAGAATCTTATTTGCAATACTTATATAAAATTCAGTACATTTTCAGTTTATTATTTATTTTTTTGCCTGAAGTTATCAGTAACCTTTATGCATCTGTTAGCTGTAAACAGATAAGACATATGCTATATGCAGTGTCCCACCATAGGCTTTTCCATGCTAGTGACATGAGACCGTAGTGTGTGCTCACATTCAGTTTCTATGTTATCTGCTAGTAAAACATAAATATGTCTATGCAATATTGTTTATTTTTTTAAACATATCTAAACCAATAAAAATGTAATATACTGCAGCTTCCCAGGCTTTAGATGTGGTGGCTGAATTACATTTTTTAAGCTTTTTTTTTCTCCTCTCTCTGTTTCCAAAACATAAGAGAGAATGGGTTCTGTAGCCATTGGAGCTGGTAACAATGGCAACTTGTAAGAGTTCAGCTCACCCAGCCAAGTTTAAAAAGTAATGTAACAAGGGAAGGTTATTGTTAGGGATTGAATATTGTTTAATTGATCACATTCACTATAAATAGCATTTTTCTACTTTTTATATTTCATTTGATGTTGAAGAGAGGGCAACACCTCACTCTGGAACATGTTATTATTGTTCCATTGAAATAGTTACATCATAAGAAAAAATTATGTCAGGCACAGCTGACACAATAAAATATTATCAAAATGCCCCTAAATAAACATGCAATCAACCAAATAATTAGTCAAATGATCTGTGCTCCAGAAATGTATTTCTTCATAACGGCCTATTACAATATTAGAGACCTGAAAATGAGATCACCGGCCCTACTGTTTTACAAATCAAACATCACTGACTTATAAATAAAAGATCATTTTTATAGCGGCACATCCATCACTCTTCAGTTATGCTGCCTCCACCATCATCATGTCCTTATCTGTTATGCTGTGGGCAGTGATCGGGTCACTTGCTATTAACTGCTGTATATTAAAACTGCCTATCCATCACCGGTTCTCTTTAACCTTGTGTCCCTATGACCAGACATAGCATAGGAAAAAAGGATCACTTTGTATTTGGTTGAATACCTAATGCGTCCCTAGAGGAAATTAGACTGTCCTATTGACAGAGCTGCATTCTAGGTCTTCCTGCCCATGTTTATTCATCAACAAAGCTAAAATATATAAAGGTTTATCAAACAAGAGTCTGTGTCAGCTTAACAGAGCCACTAAGTTGTCTCTCCTCATGTCTATGCACTTCTTGCTTACTAGAATATGTCCTACTGGCAATTATTGTGGTCTTGTTAGGGTTCAGAAAATAAAAAGGATTCTTCATATATCTCTTTACTTCGGTTCCATACCAACTTTTACAATGTTTCAGGGGTGCAAGGTCCCTTTGTCAAGACAACAAATACAATAAAGCACATACAAAAACTCCTACTAATACTAATGTATTAATTACAAATAGTAATAAACTTGCCCAACTGGTAACACTACCCAAACTAATATCCCTCTCTCATATTCTACCAAATAATACAAATGATTTCAGATGGCATACCCAAGTAGCTCTGCCATCAGAATGGCAAGTGGTGCACACCTATCCCTGCTGCTATTCCATAACTGGGGGTTACCTTAGTGGTGGTTGAAGTGCCCCTCTGTAGTACCAGATAGACGTGGACATTCTCACATGCTGTCACAAAAGCTCCACATGAGTCCATTCATGGGTACCTTCTACCTGTCTTCAATTAGAGTTTTCAGCTGGGCTACCTCTTCTTTTTTCTAACATTATTTATTGAATTTGTAAAAAAGTGGGGAGCATACATGTACATGTTGTATGTATGATGCAATAGTGTTATCAAAAAGTCAAGAACCACTGTTGGAAGTATGGGGGGGGAAAGGGTTCCAAGCAGTTGAGGGTCAAGATAGGCTTCCTGTTCTAAGCCATTCACCAAGTACCCTAATTTTCTAAATTCTGAATAAATTTTAGCCATACTATCAGTTTGATGAACCATTAACATTGTACTCTTTATTTTTGCCAACATTAGCTTAACACAATTATGCAATTCTATTTGCTATCATCACCATTGATCATTTCCAGTGATACTCGGAGCCCCACTGCTTCCTTCCGGTTCAGAAGAACCAGAAGGACCTTTGCCTTTGGTCATTGAGTGATCCTACAGGATGCATTGGTGGACACGTCCTTTAATTTTTGCACTGAATAATATTAAGTTGTTACTGTGAAATAGTCAGTGCTGCTTTACCAAAACATTGTCGGAACATAAATTGCAGCTTGATGGCAGACGGTCATATTTATTCTCACTGACCTGTGGCAAACCATACAGAATACCTTGGTAAGATGACAGCATATTGAAGATATACATGGGATCTCCTGGATTACAAATAATTTAATTGCTGTTGAATTATAGATAAGTGATTAGACATGTATGTGATACATATATAACCAAAATGAGTCACAACGTAATGGACATGGAAGAAGGCCCCCATCTTGCATTAATAATTTGCATAATATACACAGATCTTTTGTAGTAGTTAGTAACATTCAATTGGACTTGTTCTTGTAATGTTAAGGATGTTTTACAGCCTTACAAACTTCTTCATCAATTCTGAAACATATTCCATATTACAAGAACAAGTCCGGTTGAATGTGCTTGATACTACTACTAGATATACAATGACATGTATAAATGAGAACCTTCATAAATATATAAAGATATATTATGGCTATTTGAAGATAATCTACTTAACAGATATAACAGTTTATTTTCATACACAGATACATAGGACTTGTGTATAGAATAGTATCTACTGTTCAGGATGTTGTTATATTTTTGATATGCATGGCTGAAGGATTTAAATCACTCAGAATGGATGACAATAATTAGTTGGAAATGAGGTTAGATAGTCTTCAAAAGAGTTACGTTCAAATCAGTTTTATGTGTTGACTTGAGTGTGTGTTAATATTGGCCAGAGGAGAAAAAGAAACTGTGAAAGTTTTCATTTCAACATCATATATACAAATATATCAGTAAATAAATTAAAAGGGAGCATAAAAATATAGAAAAGGGAAAAGTCACAGATCTATTTTGTGTGAATATATACATGCAGTTTTATTTACACTGTCATGCTGTATGCATCCAGACAAGTTCCTTCAGAATCCTTTACAAGGATGTCAAGATGGCAAGAAGGGTGCATCCACCCATTTCTGTATTTTCAATGTTAAATGGTAAAGCTTAGTAGGCATGATATGTTAACCTTATAAGTAGGCCTAAACCCTGTACCTGGTAGAATACAGAAAATCTCTAGTTACCCTTAACATAAAGTTATTTATCGCCATCAGATTGACCATGCACTGCTTTTTGTCATCTATGAAGAAAGTTAAGAGCTAACAAGATTTTTGTAAAAGCAACAGGTATATTTTGCAGCTATTAAACAGGTTGCAATTATTAAGCAAAGTGTATTTAACAGACCAAAAGGGAGCATTGATCATTGTAGGGGTTTAGATACCCTTTAAGAACCAGCTAAATAGAAATGTACAGGTAGTCCCAGAGTTAAGGACATCTGACATACAGACGACTCCTAGATATGAACCGGGCTTCCCTGCTTGCTCGTGTGCAGGAAAGAAACTTGATAGGGGCGAGGGGGCGGTTTGCATGACTTGCAGAAGAAATATTTTGCTAAACACAGCTGAGGTTGTGGGTGATCTAAATGATTGAGCTCTTCTGGAACATCTTGTCACCCTTTACTGACCAAGACAAACTCTGCAGTTGTTTCTTTTTTGCATACCAAAGCACAGCTTGCTCCAGAAGTTAATACATGTCTATGCGCCAGAATTTTTTTTTTCTATTGCTTTGTTTGTGATTTTATACAGTAACTGACACTGTGCTGCTTAATAATATGTTGAGACAAACATCTGTCCTAATTGCATTTATTAAAATAATGTACCTGTTCTGACTTACATACAAATTCAACTTAAGAACAAACCTACAGTCCCTATCTCATATATAACCCGTAGACTACCTGTATTATAAATCTCTCTTTTTACAACTCTAAAAAGATTGCTTACTTTGGCACCTTAACTTTACTCTGGTTCACAGTAATCCTAAATTTTAGAATAGACATACTGAGGGCTGCAATTTTGGAGTGACTACCTTATGTGGATTATGTTGTTTTTGTACTTCCCCCATTTTTGTACAAACAGCCTCTAATGGTTCAATTCATGGCAGGCAGCAACCTTGGAGTTAATCAGATTTAATGCACATCACTTGTGACAAAAAACACATTTCATTTGCCTTCTCCTCCCACCTCACTCATTGTTTTCTATCCTATATAGAGCTGAGATTTCTTAAGCCTGAAATATCTCCCGGTTTGTGCTCTATTGATTTGTATTGTGGCGAATGTTAGTAACTGTAATTTTATTAGGCTCCTGCCGAGGCTTCTTCACATCAACAGCTGTAGGAACAACCTGTACTTCTCTGCATTTAGAAAACATTGATCTTTCATCAGGGGGGTTTAATTAAATGAGGACACAAGGGTCAGAACAGGTGTAGGCCCTTGTTTCCTGCTGCTAGTGATATACAAACGAACGTTTGATGGGAACCGACGTCGTGGGGCCAGGAACACGCAAAGCACAGGGCTGCCTTTGGCATTTATTTATCAGCTTACCCTGATTACATGGATTTGTTTTGAAAATAAGAAATAAAACATATAACATTGCAACAATACCTTTCATGTGTGTCTCCTTATACCCTTGGTTCATGCACAGGATGATGATCTTTAAAGGTAGCTGTCTGAATATTTCCAAAGGGAACTCAACAAAAACTAAACGTTGAAAAACAGAAAACAACTTTGATGTACTATTACCCATAAAAACCTTTTATATGTAGAGTTTACATTGAACTTTATTCACTTTATTTGATCCTTTCAGGTCTGGTAGGAGTACTGTTCAGATTTCTGAACTGTATGATTATTTTTGTTGGGTTTAGATATATCCGAAGTTTTCACTAATGGAAAGTTTTTTTTTAATTGTATGGTGATTAACTTTTGTTTGCTGTGGATGAATATTTTATGTTGACTTTTAAAGTATACCTGTCCTGTCACTATGCCTCCTGGATCTGGAATAAATGTTGTATGGGCACTAGACATTTTACTACTCTAAACCCTCCCTCCACCCCATCCAAGGGTGTATGAGCCATTATGAGTTCACTTCTATGCCACCATGGCATACATGAGTATCTCAGACCACTGACACCTGAGTTCTTTGTGGCTACATATACTATTGTTAGTCTTTTTGCCACCAGGCACGGAGAATGGTGGTGACCATCTGCATCCATTCTGGAGACACCTGTTTGTCAATTATACGCAGTTCTTCTAGAACTGCATCTCTAGAAGATCAGAACAGAATTGGATCATACAGATCACAACTTTTTTCCCCAAATTCTCATATTTTTCATGTTGGATTTAAATAGAAAATTCAGGAATCATGAGTGAAAGGTAAACACTTTCTAATAATTCCTGGGATTGTATAACAGTTTAATAAATAATGTTTTTTGATGCTTGAAGTAACTCTTTAAGATCCATCCTGCCAGCCAACAACCTTTCACTCATTAAGCATGGTATTAAATGCTTTTTATTATTCCTTTAGGTCTACTGTCTATGTTTTTTGCCATCAAAGTTGATTCAGAACTGCAGTTGCCTGGTTTCCTTGTCATCAACTGCAGTGGACCCCACCACTAGACAACCAATAGGTCACACAAGCACCGATGTGGACACCTGAAGAAGGTTATTGATTTTCTGCTTGAAAAAAAGATGGATGACTCAAATGAGAGTCAGAGTATCACAAGACTTAGGCAACGTACACAAGCGCAATAATTATCGTTGGAAACGAACGACTAACAACCTTTCGTTCGGTAATTGTTCACAAAAAAACTGCACAACGACTGGCCAACAACGCTGATGAATGGGCAATGTTGTTGGAAATGAACGACCGGCCCGGATCTGATTGGACGACAATCGTTCGCTATCTATTGTGTGTTCAGTCATCGTGGATTGTTCTGCGGTACACTTTCTCCTGTACAAGTCACTTCCTGCATTGTTCAAAAAATCGTATCTAGTGTTTGTACATTATTGGTGGATTATATTTGAACGATCGTATTGTTAATGCATGTACAGCACGATCGCTCAAAATACTTGTGCATATTCGTTAATTGTTTGTTTTCTAACAATAAAAATTGCACGTGTGTACCTAGCTTTACACAGAATTGAAATGGAGAAGAAGTGGGGGGCAAGGCAAAAAAAAAAAGGAAAGGAGATTAGCTTAAAATCAACTGTTAAGGCATATTCAATTTTATGTGGTGCAATAACATGTTTAGCAATAAAACAAAAGTGTGTTGAGTTTCTGAAGTTCCACAACAAACAAAATGTGTGTTACTGCACATTGTTATAACGTGCACAGTATTCCTAGTGTTAATGCAGTACAATGGTATAAACCGGGCCTTTTCACTCTTTAAAATATCAGAGCAAGATCAGAAACAAAACGTACTTTGAATAAAATCAATGTCTTTGTTACAAAGCCACAAGTCACAGATTACTATCAGATTACTGTCTTCATGTTACAGAGGCATTAGAGGCCTAGGCTGAGAAATGCGCATACAGCTTCCTCTACATGTACCTTTACACTAATGCTTTTAATTAAATTTTACACCATCAAATTCATTAAAACAGACTTATAAAGATTAATCTGTCTTGCGGGCGCAGGCATGATCATTGCACAATTAGGAGAAGGAAAAGGTTAAAGTTATGCTTTTGCATGCAAGCCTCTAATCATTAGCTTCTCATCTTTCTGCTTTTCTTTGGATGCTGTGAAGTCCTCTGTTTGTATACTTAAAAGGGAAACTATGGTGCATTTTCAGTAAGTACAGATTTTGAAACATTTTTGGAAGTTGAAGTAATTATTGATTTAGCATGTACGTTTATTATTCCTTTCTTTGATTACCCTATTTTATCTACCAAATCAGAAATGTTTCCTCTAGTGGTCAGCATTCGTGTGATCATTGTCCCTGAGACCCCTGCAGTTGTCAAAGAGCTGCCAGTGGTAATCTCACCTGGCAAACGTTCCTTTGCACCCTCATTTCTCCATTGGCATCAGTTGGTAAGAGCTATTGTTCTTGCATCTTCTCTGCCTTTTGGGCCATTGTTAGTGGATAGCGGAGGAACCTGGGAAGTTAAGTTGCAAGAGTGACAGCAGCTTGTATCTACTAGGCCAAAGAGACATAGAGTGAATAGAAAAGTCTTGGCAGGTGTCAGTCATGTCAATGGCAGCCCCTTGGGAATCATAAGTTAATCCCCCATGGGCCCATCCAAGGTCTTTCTAGAAGCTTCCTGAGTTATAGTTATGTGCTTAGTAGAATATTGTCATTACAGTGAAATGGTTGAGTTCATATAATTTGGCAATCTCTTGATCTTGATCTAAATCAGAACTCTTTTGATCTTGGCACATCCTGGCATGATGACACAACACATATTGATTCCAAAAACAACAGTGGACCCTTCCATCAACATACTTCCTATAAAGTTTCCTTTTTGGCACCCAATCTGGGACAAGTGATTTTATATTCTGGGATCTAAAATGATATATGATGTGTTAAATGTAGGGGTGTACTTTCTTTCCACATGAGAAATGTGCATTTTCATTAATTAACGTTATTAGAATTAATTCACCATATCAATTTCATGTGTCATTTGTTTAATTATATTGCCTTTGTCTGCAAGCACTACTTTATTAAAGTTCTACTGTATGCTTATTCAAATATTCTAAAAAGCCAACAATTTCCATGAGGTATACTAACTTCTTTTGCACTATTGTATGTTATATGTTGCAGGGTTATAGTGAACATTTTTTTCCCAAACATGCACATTAACAACCAAAATAAAAAAAAGGCTGCTGCAAAAATGCCATGCTATCCTGCTAGGGCAAAATATTACCATTTTCCAGTTCCAGTTGTCGTATTATATCCTATAACCCAAATGTTCCTATTGACCAATAAGGTAGCCAATCATAATGATGGACCACTAGGCATGTATGTGGGTGAGGGATCAATGGGCAGTCAAATGTCGGGCACTACCATTATATGTGGGAGCTTTGTATTATCTGAACTGCCTGGCATTTCAGTGGATCAGGGTGTCTGAAAGTTACTGCAGGTATGTGGCTGTGCCATAAAACATTATGGTATAGAATGTAGGATTCCAAAAGACACATACAGATTTGGAATCTGGATGGACAGATTACTTTTTGCACCAAAGAATAATATTTCTATTGGTACATGGATAAAAATTAGGTTCGCCAGCCCAACATCCAAGGAAGCCCTGGTAATGCTCAGTTGGTATGAAGGCTTTGGATATTTGTAAATTGCTCAATGGAACAGCTTTAATAAAGCATTAGAGCAACAGAATGTGATATGGGGGGTGGTTGGGTGGGGCGGGAAAGTGTTAAACCTAAGTATTTTAAAATTATGAAGAATTTAACATCTGTGATCTCCTTAAGAGACCTACATGGATAGGTGTCAAATTTATGTTTAGAATTTTGATGTCAATCATTTTTAGTAGCTTGATAAGCTACAAAATATCTATTTTACAACATAGCAGAATTGTACTTGGCAAACATTCAGAGATTGTGTAATTTCTCAGTGTGTTATACCTGACAATATCCAGAACAAAGCCCCCAAGGTAAGGAGGCTTGGGAATGAATGCAATGTCTATGTTACTGGGGCATTAGAGACCCATAATGGATGGGATGTGAGGATCAGCTGCAGGGCCAGAATTTATATTGCTCTGTTGCTCTCTCGAGGGAGATTAAAAACTTGCAAAACCTTTTTCGGCATCTGCTTTCCTACTAGTGAAAAGATTTGTTAAATGAATAAGGTTATTTTTTTTTTATAAAACACATCATAGTGGATGACTGGCTAATAAAACTACAAGTGATGATCATATAATATTATTCCCTAAGAATAGCAACAAAATAAGAACTTTGTAAAGTATGTTAATATATATACATATATATTTGACTGATGGAAACTTTATGGATATAAAAGCTGAATTACCCCACATTAATTTATTTATCCAACTTATCCAAATAAACTTCAGGGAGGTTTAAAACACATTCCTGCACCTCAGTATTTATTTTACAGCCTTAATTGTGAGCCATGTAAGTACCTGAATTTGACACGGTGTCAGTTTCTTTTCAGCAGAGTTTAGACTGGGGGTAATGGAGAAGCAGCACAAGAAGCCAATCAATTGTTTTGCAATGGGTTGCAGAGTGATGATGACAGGTGACATCATCAATCTGCTGTTCACTGTCCAATCACAGGCTGTGGGAGGGACAGGACCTGTAAATATTGACTGAACTGCAGCAGAGAAATATTAGGTCTGTGTGTCAGAGGTGTTTAAACTTCAGAACAGGCTAAGCAGAAATACAAGTCATTTAGTAGTTAAACCAGCTTCCATTTATGTATTGTATTTTTTGATTATTTAAATGCAGCATAAGCATAAACATGCACTTTAATGCCCAGTCCTCCAGCAGTAAATATTTATGTTTCTTTGTTTTTTTTATTGAAGAATTACTAAAATGGCACAAATGACAATGGGCCTGATTTATTAAAGTTCTCAAAGGCTGTAGAGGATATACTTTCATCAGTAAAGCTGGGTGATCTAGCAAACCTGGAATGGATTTCTTCAGTCATTTGCTATTTGCTAGCAACCAGATCCATTACAGTTTTGCTGAATCACCCAGCTTCTTTGATGAAAGTGTATCTTCTCCAACCTTGGAGAGCTTTAAACCAGGCCCTATGACTCCTTATACAAGGAGCAGAAACTTTCTGTCAAACTGACAGCTAAGCCTCACAGGGTTCATGGGACGAATTGGACCCAGCTGTCAAATTGAAGGCTGAGCCCCACTTTATGAAGAGCAGATCTTATAGGGAAGGAGCTGGGCTGTTAGGCTACGTACACACATCCAATGGTTCTTGTCCAATAATCGGCTAAATGACGATATCAGAGGAGAATCTGGTGTGTGTACAACGCCCGTCGTCCATCTTCCTAACAACCATCTTGGCAGATCCACGGACGATTTACGACGAACCATCTTAATAAAAACAAGGGTGCCGCTCCGTTTTTCTCCCCCTCCCTTCTCCATTGAGCAGAATGAGGCAGTATGTACAGCACTTGTTAATGCATCGTGCAGTCATTTGTTGTTGGAAAGGATAGTGAAAGATCTTTTCCAACGAAAATTATTGCATGTGTGTCCCCAGCCTTAGGTTGTCATTTGAGTCTTGGTAATATAGCATTCTCTGTGTCTGAAAACATGAGACACCTTTTATTCTTAAATTAGTGCAAATGACAAAATTTCCCTTTGATGTTGCAAAAGAGAAAATCTTTTCAAAGTTTTGCTTCCAATGCATTTTTAACCTTTAAAATCCTAATAATTTTTGTATTTATTCATCTTTTACCTTTTGCAAATTTTTACTTCTTCGTTTTTTTTTGCATTTTCCTACATTCTGTTCATTTAGTTTTGTAGCGCGGCTTTAAAAAATACACAACATTCAAAAAGCCTTTATTTCATTTGTAAATAAGTTACCCGTACTTTGTACCAGAAACATAATTTTAGTGCTTTTATAAAAGGGACAAATCACAGCACAAAATTTACATTTTGATGAGTTAGAAGCTACCTTAGTTCCCAGAAGGAAAAACAAATTATGTTTATCGTAATGTTAATGAAAACCAGGCTCTGTTTCATCATGCTTATTATGACTAAATCACACTAACCCTGTCACAATACTCCCCCATCCCACCCCATTTCATTTCTCAATGATTAAAAGTGGTAACCCAAGCGTCAGTCATTCCTGCACCTCGGGCCATCCACTGTATGTGCAAATCCAAAACTGGACAGGCTAAGACTTAATTTTGTTTCCAATTGGAGAGTGTCTTCTCCAAGATAAACTCAAAGCAAATCATCTGGCATGAAGTCTTGGGCCTGATTTATTGAAGCTCTCCAAGACTGGAGACAATAAACTTTCATCGGTGAAGCTGGGTGATCAAACAAACCTGGAATGAATTTCATAAAAGTAATTAGCTATTTCATAGCCAATGTTTTCAGTCCTGGACCAAATCCATTCCAGGTTAGGTGTGTCACCCATCCTCACCGATGAAAATGTATTCTTCCCAGTCTTGGAGAGTTTAAACAAAACAGGGGATATATCTAAAACTTATGTGCGCCTCTAATGCCATTTTATTATGAAAACCACTCCTGCTATAATTTAATAAGGGGCTGTTATCTAAAAACACAGTTCTTTGTACATGGGGGGGTTGACTGTAAGAAAATTGGGAAGCATTCAAATTTAGCATAGGTGAGCCCTACCAAAGGGTAACATAAAGTTAGATCATGAAGAGGGGTTTCTTTGCAGTTTCCATCTAAGCTGAGATCCTACCTATCCTTGTTGCCTGCATTCTGTTATTTTCTGATCTGTAATATTTTGGCATTTTCATCTCAAAACTGCCCACAAAACTCTGTACTTCAGCCAGTTAGTTAATGCATTCCTCGTTTCATTGTGGACATTTACTATTCAGCAGCATGGAGAAGTGTTTACTCTTCTTGCCGATTGGAGCCGAGCCAGACATTTCTATCACTAGAGTCCTCAAGCACATTGACTGTTTGTGTCATATGGTTGAGCGGTCTGGCGTAGCTAGAGTTTCTACAGATGGATTCCTTAAAATTGATTTTAACTTTTTATTTTTTTTTCAATTTGCCAATGCCTATCACATTAATAGGATGGATCCTCTGACCTGAAAAGTCTTGACACTTTTCTAAACCTGCATTGTGACTTTATAAAATCCAGGCTTGTGCTGTATTACAATTTTCATTCAGCAGTATCAATGAAATGGGATATCTGTTTCCAACATGTATTTGGTTTTGATTTGTATTTATATTTGGAAATCAACTTTTTTGTACATGAATGCATGAGAGCCCTAATACCTCTTTATTTACTGGACTACTGTTTGCATGGTCCATGGATCTTGCAGAGTCTGATAAGCAAATGCAAAAAGTTACTTAGTAAAGCCCAACCCTACACAAACATTCTTGCTTCTAAATTTAGGTAGAGAGAAGAAATGCTAGAATCAATGTCTGTTTATTTTTCACTGAGGCTGGGGTAAAATTGGTTTTACTTCTTGTTCAGCCATTCCTCATAGAAAATGAGATAAATCTTTCCCATAGAAGCAAATACATCAATAAAAATCCTAATGTAGATACTCGGGAATAAACCTGAAAATACCATTAAAAAAAAAGTTTAATTTTGTGTCACACCTCTAGATGGTGTTGTGTCCATATATAAATTGTGTAACAAACTCTTGGCACCTGAAACATTAATAAAGTTTGTTTCCCACTTTACATAATGATAAATCACCATCTGCTGGTGGCCAGAAAGAATGCAGGAAAGATCATTTAAGAGCAGTGGGCTTTTACTCAAAGGCCCTGATTCATCAAGGCGAGTGTACGAGCGCACTCGACTCCGGACCGCGGAAACCCGGCTCGCTGGAAGCGCGAATGTACGCGCGTCCAGCGAGTGTGCATTTTATTGATGAATCAGGGCCATAGAGTAAGATTTCCAATTCATAGAGAACATACTAAAACATTAAAAAAACTTGTCTCCTAAAAAGAATGGTTACTGAACCATTGTATGTATAACTATTTGTAGGTTTATGGTAATGGGTGTTTTGGGTATCAAAACACTTAGGGGTTTATTTATAAGCAGCGAATCTGATGGAGAGTCAATTCATGCCACTGAAACACATTGGAAAACTTGATACCTTACTTATTTATGCATGTATATAACTCTCCCACAGCACCAGGGGGAAGGGGGGACTGATTTTTGGGATGTGGGAGGAAACCAGAGTTCTCAAAGAAAAACCTACGCAAACACATGGAAGACATAGAAACTCCATATGAATATGGCCAAGAACCTAGTGCCACAACGTGCGAGTGCTAGACACTGTGCCACGCAAAGGAAAATAATCACCATCTATGTGTATCTACACGTAGTAACTGCTAACAGATTACCTTGAGGAACAAGGTCCAGGACGACAAATTATGCTTATTAACTTTGTAGGCTTTCAAATGACACGTTGGGCCAAATTTACTAAGGGAATTTAAGGAAGCAAAAGGAAAGAATCGCCGTGCAAGGTATAATTTACTTAGCTTAGTGAATTAGATAAACATTCATTTTGCAAAAAAACAAATATAAAAAAAACAAATTACAATATATGATTTTTCCTTCCACATGTTTGGGTGGTTGAAGTCAGCTCCAGATTGAAGGTAAGTATTGGATTCACAAAATAAAACCATAAAATATTTAATAAGGATGAGGACCTGCCATAGAATAACCCCCACTGGCTCCTTCAGTTATATATGTTGATGAGTATTTTTTTCTGATCCGGCAACTCCTTTAACAAACCATTATGTCTAACTGACAGAACCAGCTTAATCCCAGAGAAAGTGCAATCCTGCACACTCTAATGCTGTGTGCAGTGGCTTATACGTGCCATTAAAACACTTCTTTGCTATATTAGACAAAATTATATCAGCATATTGTGGATGCTTTTGATTGCTTAATATTTTCTCATTTATGTTTTTTTTTTCTCTCTTCTATCGGTATGAATTAAAATCCCCAACGTAAACAGTTCATTTCAAGCAATTGCATCACATTTGCATCTATATTAATTCCATGTTATTGCAGGCTGGCATTAGCTTCTGGTGATTATCCATGCAACAACACCCATTTTACTTAATCATTGATGTGCGGAGGGTAAGCCGTGTACCAGTAATGACACGCATTGGGAGTTCATTAAAAAACCATAGTAGAAAAGATGTGAACAGTCTACATTTTGCTGGCAGACATATTTTTTTTTACAGAAAGTTATAACTGGGCTGACCAGTCCATACTCAGCTTGTAAAAGTCCTTACAACTCTTCACTAGGCTTCTGATCCTCAACAGTAATGGTTGTTGAAGGTTTTTTTTATATTATTATCATGGTGCTGAATATGACTGCCAAGCTGGATCCAAATCCAAAGGATGGACTGGTTCACATCAGTAATACCATAAAAGACATAGTTATATATATATATAACTATATAAATTTATAAACTATATATATATATATATATATAATACAGCAGAAGTGTATCTGTATATCAGTATAAAAATTGTCAGTATAACTGAACTTTAATTTGAAAATGTACAAATGAAATATATATATATATGGAGTTGTTCTACCTGCCAAATTATATGTTTTTCTGTCCATTTAGTCCTGCAATTTTTACTGTCCTGCCTGGATTGTAACATGGTGACTCTCCTGTAGTTAAAGAGAATCTGTCAAAGAATCTACCTATTCAATGAAAAATAACAAGAGGAGGGCAAAATCTCTCATTATTGCATAAAGGCTACCTGCAACTGATCTGTTCTATAATACTGATTTAGCACCCTTTTTTTGGGGAGGCAGACAACAAGTTAAAGGCAATGTTTTTTTCTTATATTAGAGCTGAACCCCGATTACTGGTGGAGGGGTGTTTTGGAAGCAGCAGAGGTGGAGATCTGAGGAGTAGGTGAAGCAGAATCAGGAAGAACGACGCACAGCAGATCTTCATGGTAGCTTCCTCAATGGCAACGAGAACAATAAGCAGTGGGGTAGACCAGTCAGGGGCTTTAAGGGAATTCCATGAGCCACGGAATTCATTTGTGGGCTCAACTGTGGTCCCAACTTCTTCAATTCAAGTGATCCCTTAGGGTAAATGAAGCACAAAGGGTCACTGGATTTCAAAGGGACACTGGAATACATAGGATCACTGGAGCACAAAGGCTCATTGAGTAAATATGGACACTGGTGTACATAGGGCCAGTGAAGTACATAAGGTCACTGAGGGGTTAAGGGTCATAGGGTTATGGAACACCAAGGGTCACTGGAGTACAAGATCAGCATGGAATCAATGGAGCACAAAGGCTTTGTATACTTGCAATGATCTCTGGGAAAGACAGAAGACATTCACAGTGAGTGGACATTCCCCAGAACCAATTTTCCTGTATGGCAAAAATTGTGGAATTTTTGCTAAACTATCCTGATCATCCCTTTTCAACTTTGATATCCCTGATCACTCCAAATAATGTTTCATAAAGAAAAAAAGATTTTCTTGACTTCATACTTTACTTATGAATCAAATACTAATATCATACATTGTGATTGTGGAATTTGAATCAGCACTTATACTGTATGCTCCAATGATATATACATCCCTCAATAGATGATATATAGTAAACCAGGAATCCAAAGTACTAACAATGTAACAAAACCTAGATTCCCTTTACTATAGTCTTCTCCTATTGAATACTATATCCCACATTTACTGTTCCAGTTAAGTTATAAATTTCCCACTTTTTTTTGTTCCTTGCAGTGATTGCATTGTGTAAATGTAGCAAAACAATATCTAGAGAGAAACCCTAAGTATGTGTGTAGTGTGAGATGCAGAAAATAACCTTGAGTCTGGCTGTGTCCCCGCATGCGGCTCTCTAGGGGAATCAGAGCTGGAAGGTGGGATGAATTGAGAATGTAGATAGATCTCGGCTTTATACCGGTGGCCCCATGTTATTTGTATGCTAAGGATGGAAAGAACAACATGCCATATCTATAAAATTAGGTCTTGTCTAAAAGAATTGAAGAAGCACAGTTAAAGCACAGCTGTAACAGCTTGAAATCAATGCTGCAAATGTGAGAAGAAACCTTCCAGTCTACATTGTTGCTTAAATTGTTGCCTGCCTGAAGATAGACCCCTCTCCCCCAAATTGTCCCAGAATGTAATTATATGGGGCATATGTGATAACCCCATCTCCTAGTAGTGTGGTACCCTGTTTCCCCGATGATAAGACACTGTCTTATTTTTTTTTGAAGGCCAAAATATGCTCTAGGGCTTATTTTCAGGGGATGCCTTAT
>NC_092864.1:21857074-21892554 GCF_032062135.1 Pyxicephalus adspersus | reverse complement strand
TTTTAAATTTTTTTCTAAAAAGGGGGGGCTGTCTTATTTGATGGCCCTGCCTTATCATCGGGGAAACACGGTATATCTAGTAGGGTGATATTTACATAGGAGCTATGGAGGGATCTACCAGCAACGTGTGAAGGTGGACAGTCTCAGGCCCAACTATAATCCCCTTGGCCCCCTATTTTAGCCCCTCCCTGCTTGAGTTGGGTTTGAAGAAACACTTATTAAGCTATTGCTTTTCAAGGACCCTCTGCAATCCTTTCTTTCATGCAATGATGTGTATATATAGTGCAAACTTTTTGATTGGGTATAAAAGATTTACAACCCTGACCTTCATTTTTTGCTGTTTGTATATTATTCCAGAGACAATAATAATTTCTCTCCATGGGGGCCTCTTGTGGCTGAAAAGGGTACAGTGGCACACTTTGCACCTCCCTATGTCTGCGACTTTGGAGAAATCTGATTAACCCAAAGTGGAAAACACCTTTTTTAAACAAGATCTGCTATTTTGCTAGATATCCCCCTTCCTGTAAGAATGCATTCAGTGGCCTGAAATGCATTCTTGTTGGATGTCGAGCTTCCAGCACTGACAGATGGCATGACAATGTCACCAGGAAGCATGGGAGAATGAGATCAGTGTAAGTCATTGTCTTTTGGGGTGAATTGTTCAAAATACCTAGTTGCAACTTTTTATACACATTAAACTCATGAGGGTCAGCATAGAAAGCAGCAAATCTGACATTCACCCTCAGTGCCTTTGAAAACATAAGGACCTGATATAATCTACACCAGGAAATGTTTGGTGAATGTCAGATTCACTGCTTTATAAATAGACCCCAGAGTTTGCAGGGAAAATAGTCTAATTAGCTCCAAGTGTGCAAGAAGAGCAGAAAGGCTGGAATGCAGCTTTAAATGTTTTCAAAAAACCACTTCCATTAAGTAGGTGGGTTCCTAGCTCTGTATATAAATGCAGACCTAAAATGGTCAAATTTACAATTTGGCTGCTTGATCTTATAGAAAAGGCTGTATTGAAACTAAGTTTAACTTGTCCCACCTATTCTAAAGTTGGCAGCAGATGGATATATTTATAAATGTGTCAAGCCATGATATGAAAAGTGCCGGAATGTTAGTTAGTTTTTTTTTTACCCACTTTAGTAAAAAAGCCACACAACTACATTATGGTGAGTACATAGGTAATAGATTCTTCTCAGGGATAGATTACAGTAATG
The DNA here is from genome assembly GCF_032062135.1 of Pyxicephalus adspersus. Classification (NCBI taxonomy): domain Eukaryota; kingdom Metazoa; phylum Chordata; class Amphibia; order Anura; family Pyxicephalidae; genus Pyxicephalus; species Pyxicephalus adspersus. The sequence goes on along the minus strand of NC_092864.1, from coordinate 21,891,331 downwards.
ATAAAAAGAAGCACTTGAGAGAATTTTCTGATATTTTCAGATAGGTCCCAGGTGTACTTTCTAGCATAATCACATATCATGATGTGTTTCTCTCTCTGGAACATGGAATCATGGGTAATGAAATTCAAATTAGCTTACACTGCCTGTCATCTTTTATGATGGCTTTGAAATACTTTCCCAAGACAGCAGTTTCAATAATGATGAAGTAGATTAAAAAACAGGGAGGGGGCATTTATGACCACTTGGCCCTCCGTTGCTGCTCTGATGCTTTGGAGGCAACCAGAAGGTCCAGTTTCTCCAAGACAGATATAAAGTTGAAGTGTCAATTCATCTATATCCGAGATTATTTGGTTCTAGATTGAGTCTCCTGTTGGATTTTTTTAAAAAAAATTAGGTCCTAACCTCTCCCTAACGCATCTGCAAGTGAGCGCTGGCCTTGGACTTTCACTGGAATTGGGTTTTCTTTTTTTGTAATGTTGTCCTATTTCTATATATATATAAAGAGGTATAAAAGGTTAGAGGAAATCCAAAAGTAAGGGGTTACACCCTGTTAGATTTGTTTCCATTGAAAAAGTTTTACATGTTCTGGGAACAGCTCCTTGGACATTATGGTCAACAGTACAATTAGGGCTCATATTCATGGGCTTTAATTATAAAATGCAGCTTTAATGGTTAAAAAACATTCTGCGCCAAACATATGCTTTAATGTCAATGCAACAAATGCTATCTGAATATGTTTGGGTTACGGTCCTGCTGCTGGAGGGAGATTGGGCTGGCAGACTTGCTCCAAAAAATCAATAGAATTTCTCTTGCAGACTGCTAAACGTAAAGCTCCATACAGAGATAATGTTCCCCCATTTGACCAACCACATGAATAATAAATCGTCAAGCCTCTATTATGAAACTAGCTACAGATATTGCTTTGACATATGTTTGGGTTATTGTAAATGCAAATATAGTTATCTGGCACCATCCATGATTGATAGATTCCGGATAAATGTTTCCAGTTGGCTGAGAGTTACTATTAAAATAGTACAAAAAATTAAACTTAAATTACTATTATTATAAATCAATAAAAGAAAAAAAGCAAAGCAGTGCAATATATGCAGAGTATGACAAGTTTCAAATTAATTTATAGTCAGATAAATATACCTGTACTGTATAATCAGAATGTCCGACAAAAAGCACAGGGCAGTATATTGGCAGCAGTAGAAAGTCCATACCCAATTCTGACCAGCCAGGAAAGCAATAGAGATCTTAAATATGGATGGATTTTTAGGCACTGAGAACACACTGGAGGCCCAGAAGTGATGTACACAGCATCAGCTTACTAATGGCATTTCCCCATCCTCGGTCCTTCTCTTGCTCTTCGGTTCAGCCTGCCATTATTACCATTTGCCCTTTGGACTAATCTGCCTTGTGGCTTCCTGACCCTCTGCCAATCCTTGTTCCCTCCAGATGCCTTCTTTTGCATATCAAACCCCTTTGGGTTACTAAACACGGGGTCAACTCAGCTTGGCCGAACAGGGCTTGTCAATAGGTGAAGAATATGACTCCAGATTGGGAAACCAATGTCTGACTAAGCAATGACGCTTGACCAGGGCTTTTCAATGCATAATACATTACAAATAGCACTTTACAGAACACATAGTCATGTAATAGATAACAGTAAATAGTGACAGAGACTGTTTAGCTGAGTCTTAGCACGATTTTACAATCTACCTCCATAAGGTGAGATAGATGTCTGAACACTATAGCCTACTCTCTGGAGTGAAACATACATTTGCAGTTATTCTCTTTTCTGTATGTGCCAGAAAGCATATTCCGGCCAAAAGCTTTGTATTGTACTTTATTGTATCATCATTTCATAGTGTTTAGATAACATCGAGCAATTCAGTTTATGGGACAGCGGGACATTTCTCTTCTTAACAACGACAGAAATGCCTCTCCTAGGACATGAAAGAGCAGGAAAGCCATGTGGCAAGACACAAAGTAGCGGCCTGTTTGTGTGAGTACAGATCACAACGTGCAGGATGACTTGGGAAGTCTTGAAGATCTGAGATACCCAGTAAATTGGTATTTAAAGATACAATAAACCTCATACTTGGGTCAGCTTTTCTCAACAACGTCTTTTATTAACGTTTACAGAAATATATGTAAAGATTCCAGACGGTTAGGACTGAAGATCGTTGCTGTAAGGACAGCTTATTATTGAAGCTTAACTCCAGACAAAATAACATTATTATTAAAAAACAGGATTTATATATCGGGGTTGCAAATGACAGACAGATACAGACAGTGACACAGGAGGAGGAGAGCCCAGAAGAACGTACAATCTAAGAGGTCGGGGAAGCAGCACACACTAGGAAGGGGGACAATGAAATGGTGGGTAAGTAGTAGGGTTTAGGAGACAGAAAAAGATAAGTAGGCAAGTTTTAAAAGATGTGATTTGAGTGATCTTTTAAAGGACCAGAATGTAGGAGCAAGCCAAATATAATGAGGAAGACCATTCCATAGAGTCAAGGCAGCTTTAGAAAAGTCTTGGAGATGTGCATGTGATGAGGTTATGAGTGAGGAAGTCAGTAGTAAGTAATTGGAAGAGTGGCCAGGGGTGTTTTTTTCTACCAGGTCAGATAGGTAAGTGGAACAGGAGCTGTGAAGGGATTTGAAGACAAAGCACAGGGGCTCGACTTTGATTCTAAAGTTAAATGGAAACCAATGAAGAGAACTACAAAAAGATGTAGCAGAAGAGGAGCGGTGGGAAGGATGGAAGAGTCTGGCTGCAGGATTCATAATAGATTGTAGAGGAGAGAGTCGGGTTAGTGGAAGACCAGAGAGGAGGATGTTATATATGTTATGTACAAAGAGTTTGGTGGTCTCTGGGAACAGGTAGGGGTGGATTTTGGAGATGATGACCAGGTGAAAGTGACAGGATATGGAAATGTTCTAAATATGAGGGCTAAATGAGAGGGCACAATCAATGGTAACACCGAGGAAATGTGCCTGAGGGGACAGACAAACAACAATGTTATTAACACAGCTCAGCTAATAATACAGTTCGGTATTTAAAATATATACCATTATATTTTCATGTAAGCTGTGTAGGCACCTAAATAGGACTTGGTAATAGCCTTTTTACAATCTCCTGTTCAGTAGGGCTTAACATGGGAGAGGGAGATGCAGCACAAAAGCCAGTTAAAGAGGATCTGGTCCCGTGTCATCTGGACAACTGTCCTGGAACTGGCGCTCTGGGTGCCGCCATCTTTGTCTTCTCTTTCGGGTTCTTCATCCTACGTTACCGGACCCAGGCGCGAGATTGGGTGACGTAGGATGAAAAAACAAAATTGCTCATCTCACTTCAAATGCGTGAGATCGGCAAATTTTTCCCTATTAGCAAAAAGGCTCCTTGTGCACATGCCCGAGATGCTCTGGCATGCGTGGAAGGAGCACCCAACAGCCTCCTCGGATGCCTGACAAGGGCATCAGGAGAGACAATACTGGAGGAAGGGGCAAGTTTTGGACACAAATGCAAATCCTTTGACAAGTATAATGTTTTTTGTTTATATATGATTGCATATCTGTATTGAGGGGTTTGCTGCTCCAAACAGATTCATCAATGTTTAAAGTGTATACAGATCCATTAATATTTTATAGTAAGCTTCAGGCATATGAAAAGACTGGATAATGAATTTATGTATGTATTAAAAAGGTTTGAAGGGTAGCCCAACCAAAAATCATGCTCATAGTCCTTTCATTGAGGCTATAGCAACATAGCAGCAGGTGATCATTATGTTATAGCTGACATGATGGCCCAATGATTAGGAACCACACCAATCAGTAGCAAGGTACAGCAACTGTCAATGAGTTTGCAACCCTAGAAACACACAAATGCAGGAATATGTTGAGGAACAGTCTAGTGTTAGTAAAATAAACTTCCAGTTCATTTTTCTAAAATTTTCTAATATACATTTTAAAATGCAATTTCCTTGTAAAGGGTACCTTTGGATATGTAAACTCCCTTAAGCTATTTCCAGTATTTCCTCTGAAAGGATACATTTAGAATACTCAGGATACATTTAGAATAATCAGGTTGCGCTGACTCAATGTACCTGCAAAACTCAACACCTCTTGGTAGCACAAAGAACTGCCTCAACCCTGCCAACAACAGTGCATACCATGGACCATCATGATAGTAGGAAACCAAGGTCAGACTGGAGATCGGGGGCCAACTAAAGAAAGTTAGGAGGTCCCACCAGAGGGTATATTTTTGTAAGGCAGCAGGGGCCAAGGGTTCACCAGAGGGCCAGGTGTATTTGGAGGCATATCACAAGCTCTTTCTGGATTTTTTTTCCAGTTCACTTGTAGGCCAGTCCAACCCTGTAGACAACTTTGATGGGAGATAGGAACATGTGGAAAGAAGAAGGTTCGGCCACTCTTGAGTTATCTATAGTTCTATGTGAATGTAAGTACCTGAATTCACCATGATAATGGCATCCAGCAATCCCTTGTTCAGATGCACTTATCTAAACGAAGCATGGCGAACATAAACAATATTAGCTAATCACAAATTTCGACACTAAACCCATAGAATATGACCCCATTTTTGTACTACTTCTTCATCATCCAGTAAACAGGCCGTGTGTGATCTAAACTGGAGGTATGTTGTTGCTGCAGTGAAAATCAAAGGCTTGGCTGTGTCTATTGTCAGAAGGGTCTGCAATGGCTGCCAAAATGTACAGATTTTTTTGGCATACTAAAGTAAAAAGAATGTTTTTTTTATATTTATAAAGCAGTGAGTCCCAACATTCTCTGGTGGAGAAACACTCACTTCCATTGAAAACGCTGACACTGGCCTAACACTCCTCCACCAGATTTTTGGAGAACGTTACATTCACTGCTTCAAATAAAGTTCCCTATAATTTGTTCTAGACATACCAACTGGAAGAAAAAAAAATTGGAAAATTCAGATATTTCTTTTTTTAAACTCTAGGTGGTTTTGGATATACGCAGAGAGATTGTAAATGGAATATTTTAGCATAACAAATTGCTTTTTGCCTACCTGCCAGGCCCAGGGTTTAAAATAAATTGCCATTTGATAAACTGCCTAAGCCTTATAGATTGTTTATGCATAGCTATTGATTTTCTTCTTTAATTATTTTCCATAGACATTATTAGCTCGCAGCAAATCTATGGCAGTTCTGGAATTGAACATCATAAGTTACTGTGCTTATAGCAATTAAAAAGAGGAAGCGCTTTAACATTTTATTGCTTTTAATTGCATGAACTCTATAAATCTATCTTTTTGCGGAGAATGACCTTCTTCAGACCTTTAACAGCTGGATATAAAGATAATTTGTCATGTATGAAGCTGGGGCACTTTGCAAATGTTTTTTGCTGCATTGCTGGTCACCCTCACTACCCTAAACCACCATGATACGTATGGAGAACCTCAAGTGAACCTTTTTTTGACTTGTACATAGGTCAGAGAGGTAAGAACTTGGGTTTGATGGATGATTTCACATCTATAGGGTTAACTTACCAAAGCAATATAGGCTGTTCACCTAGCAAAATGTTTTATTCCTAAGGCATACTTTATTTGGCTTAGTGAATGAGATAAAGCTCTCCTAATTATGTGCAATGAATGGATTTTCCTCTATGTGTGGTTGGGTATACTTCTGCAAATGAAAATTTTAATTAGTTCTCAAAATGCTAAAAAAATGAAATATTCTGGTAATAATTCATGTGGCTAAGTGAACAGCCTTGGTTCTTTTAGTAAATTGCCAGTGAAGAACAAAGAACTCTGGTTGAAGTGCTGACCATTGCCTATTCAATTGGTTCAATTCCCACTTTCAAAGCAGTTTGTATTTACTTCTCCTCTATACGTCAGGGATGACCCCCGAGATGTCTGTTTTTTAAGATTTTATTCTTTTGCCCACTGGTTCACTTTGATTTTTAAGTTTTGACATTGACATCCCAGCTTCCATAATGGAAAATTGCAAATGTCAGAGCTTACCAGTGCTTGAAATCATGCTGCATATACCAATATAAACCAGATGTATTTCTTTTCATTTAGTTACAGTTTTACAATGCTTTGCCTGACGGCACAGCCACAGGAGAGGAAGAGACAGAATCTTTGACATAGTTTCACTTGCTTGCCTCCTCCCAAACCCTAGTCTATGAGTGGACAGTTATCAGCATGCTCCTTCCTGAACAGGCTATACAGTAAACTACCAAAAGTCAGTACCAATTCCAATTCAGGTACTTACACTGCTTGCATTTAAAATATTGTAAAATGCCTGCCCTGCTCTGGCTTATTCCCTCTCAGTATGGGACAGACTTCTGTCTAACCCAAAAATTTCCTCGCCCCACTTGCCACTCACTCTCCTATAGGACAGTCCTGAATGTTCCCCTGGGAGGGATCAGTAATGCTTCAGGTGTTGGATAAAGAAAGGGTTTATGAGAATAAAAGATGGTATAGATGTACAGGCAATGTTCAGTTTTAAAACTTGACTAGCAAGAAAGAAATCCCCAGTAATGAATATTTTAGGTACAGACAAATCAAGTCATTTATAAGATCAAAACTCAGAAAAGCGATACCTCCATATTGGCCCACTCCATTTGAAAACTCATTTCGCCCAATAGCAGATACTAAAGGTCAAATTTCTCTACTATATGGTACTCTTATGGCTCAAGTCAGGAAACTTCAGTACATAAAAAATGTGGGAAGCTGATCTGGGTAAGACATGTGAGCAGGAGGATTGGAGCGAGATCCCTAGCACTTTTGAAAGTATCACTCAACTCTGCCCTAGTGGAAGCAAACTATAAAGTGGTATTACAATGGTATCTGGTTCCAGGCTGTATAGCATGCTATCACCCCTCATCCTCACCATTCTATGGGTAGGAGGATGTGAGGAGAGAGGCATGATGAAGCATATATGGTGGTCCCGACCAAAAGCTTAAACCTTCTGCTCAGAATTATTTAGGCTTACATCTGCAATTGTACAAACTGAGATAGAAAAGATGCCGGAAGGGGCTTTATTGAGCAAATCTGACCAATCACTCCCTAACCATTCCAAGAAATTAATTAAGCTTATTCTAATAGCTGCAAGCATATTAATATTAAAGGAATGAAAGAAGGCAAAAATTCTATTTGAAACCATTATGGCGAAATTAAACTTGATCATGGTAAATGACAAGCTCTAATGCACACTTAACAACAACTTAGACAAATTTGGAATAATATGGGACCCATGGATGGAATATAACTCAAAGTAAACATTACCCTAAAAGACTAAGTTGAAATCCCAATTAGAAACTTAGCAGCGCAAAAGTCTCTCCCCTGTATTTTCTTACCCACTGATATTCCCCAATATGTATCTCACTTTAGATCTCCTCCTAATAGGAATTAAAAGACAGATTAAAAACAAACCCAAACAAAGGGTACAAAGGGTATAGAGCTAAGAGGTGCCCATTTACATTAAAAGGGGTCTGCATCCCTTATATGTGTGAAACGTTTATAGTTTGATCTGCACTGGTGTGTTCTTGTACCTTGTACTGTTGGCAATGTTCTGTTAATGGTTCTTTGTAGCTGTTGTTAAAAGGTTACACATCCACTCAGGACGTTATTTTTATATTGTGTTATGTCTTGTAAAATTTATATGTCATAAACCCAATAAAAAGATTGAAATGCAAAATAATATAAAATTCATTAAATTATGTATAAATGATTGCAGTTCTGAGTTCATGCCCTCTTTAAATCTGTCTGAATTTGAGCTTTAAGAACAAATATATTGCTGTATTTTGGCAGTTTTTTGAAAGCATGCCACATCTATATTGCCCCAATAACACTGCTCCCTATGATTTGAAAGACTATGGCTGGTTTTGTAGCACGGTATATGCTTGCTTATTTTGCTGCCTTTTTATTGAGTGTAAAACATAAAGCAACTATGATTACCGACAGAGGTAATGCTCTTTCCCATAAATGACATTTGTTAAGGAGTTCTGCTAGAATTTTGCTTTCCTTTTTATTGAAAGCCATAGAAATGTCTTGCGGTGCTATACAATGGGGAACAATACATACAAAGGACTTCTTAGACTGAAGCAAAAGTGGGTCAGCCTCAGTGATTAACCCTCTTTTACTTAATAAAAAAAATGTGCTGTACTTCAGCCAAGGACAAATCTATTTTCCAAAGCTGCGGATTAAAACATTGGAACTTTTTTTATCAACTAGACGTATTAAATGCACCCGACTTCCTTAGGTCTGTTGGCTGTTTAGCTATTGCTTCAAACGGTGGACCTGCGTTTCATGGTGACATTTAATTAAAGAGTTACCCTAACGCACCTTGATACTGGATGAGGGGTGGACCTTTGTTCCATGGTGCTACTCATTCTGCATGGCACCCCAATGCACCTTGGTAATGGAACTGAAGAATGCCATACGCATTGCCATTCATTCTTAATAGCATCACAACTCAACTTGTTAGTCAAAGTCTGATGGAGTTACATGAAAGTGTTCATTCTGAATGGCATCAGTTTTACATTAATTCTGAGTGGCACTCCAACTTATGCCATTCATTTTAAATGGGACTATATATAAACATGTTAGTGGTTGTGTGCTTGACCTGCATTACAGCTGGCAGCTAAGAGTAATTATGCATGTGCTTTCCCGATGTTCCATATGTGCATTTTACTGTAGTTATAAGAATTAAGATGATTATAATATTATAATCTTTAATATTATTATACATTCATTATTAATTTACTTTCTGGTCGGCAAATTGCTGTTTTTTTCATAAAGGTTTTCTTTGAAAAAGTCCTAAACCATTTGCCAGCAACAAAGATTAAGTGTATTACCTGCAGGCCCAGCTGGACAGTAATTGTTATAAAAGGGGTTATACAGCAGTATACCAGTGTATTGTTTTATTAGTTTTGTTTCATTGTTCATTACAAAACCCAGCTAACCTTTATTCTGCTGTCTGCAGGCATCCAGTGGATCAAATACATTAGCTGCATTATATGATTTGTATAAATCTGGGGACTTAGTAAGAGCGTCATATAAGTAATAAAACAGTTCCTATTAGGTACTCTGGCTGCACCTCTGGGTGGGCTACACACATCCAAACAAATACTGAGTAAATGAGTAATGGCAAGACACAGCTCAACCCAGCTGATTGGGTGTCAGAATGTATTATCCTATCACATAAAATGTATGTGTGCATGTTTAGAGAGTGCTTGCTTGTGACTCCTTTTTCCCCACCTTGCAGCAGGTTACTTTTTTTGTTATTGGAGGGAATCCTATCCTAATCATACCTTCTTCAATTGGCTTTACTTTGCAACTCCTTATTAAACAATCCAGCTCTCGCTGTAGAGCTTCCCTGACAATCACCAATAATTGGGAATTCTGATGTAGCTGTATATTCTACAACATGGTCACTGCCAGATGATTACATTGGCAACCACTGTCTATGACCCCATCGCCAATGCACAAAGCAGATATAAGCTGCATGCTGTATACAGGTATTTGGCTCACAGTTGCTGTTAACCTAGCCAACTAAATTTCCCTTGTTAGCAAGCTGAACTTTGGTTTGGTTTCGATTTTTCAAAGTCAGTTTTGCCAAACGGACTAAAAACTTTTGAGAATTTCCATGTTTATCCAGAAACTGAAGGGGATCACTGGAGGAGGATACATAGCAAGGGACTTATATTAGCAATGCAGACTGTAGGAGCACTCACAAGTTTTATGAATTGCTATGATCTGTTGCTTACCTGCCACTAATCACAGCTAATCTGACTACTAAATCTGTTGGAATGTTTTGCTTTAAGGTCATGGTTGCTGCAGCCACCATAAGGGTCAATGGGACATTTTTCTAGTATACAGACTTGTGTTGCAGAGAACGGGAGAGGGTGATATATATTATATATATATATATATATATATATATATATATATATATGGCATTTCAATCTTTCTATTGGGTTTTTGACATTTTACAAGACACAACACAATAAAAAAATAACGTCCTGAGTGGATGTGTAACCTTTTAACAACAGCTACAAAGAACTATTAACAGAACATTGACAACAGTACAAGGTACAAGAACACACCAGTGCAGATCAAACCATAGACTTTTCACACATATAGGGGATCCAGACCCCTATCAATGTAAATGAGCACCTCTTAGCTCTATACCCTTAGTTTAACCTGGGGTTTGTTTTTAAGTTGTTTTAACTCCTATTAGGAGGAAATCTAAAGTCTAATACATATTGGGGAATATCAGTGGGGGAAAAAATACAATGGGGGGAGAGACTTTCGCGCTGCTAAAGTTCTAATTGGGTATATAAATATATATATATATATATATATATTATATAAACACACACATAAACACTGACATATCGAGATGCTTTGACTTGTGGGAAGTAGGAGTGTCCCTATTCTACTCATCCTGAAAATTTGACTTTTCCTGGGCGCTCCAGGGGTGGTCCTGAAAAGCCAGGCTATTACAATACAGGCACCATGTGTTGTCTGCTAGCATTATAAGGAGGAACAATGACCTCAGTCTTTTTTTATTGGATTTGGCTACCTAACAAGTTACTTTAATGTCACATTTAAAAATAAAAAGAAAAACTGCCCGACAGGGCAAACAAAACCCTTTTGTAATCATAACAACAGGGAACAACATCAATCCCTAACAGAATTAAAAATACTAAATTTCATATAAATATCAAATGCATATAATAATTTTTCAATTGAGGTCATTCGCCCAGCTATAAATATTAGTTAATAACTAAGAAACAAAAAAGACAGATAGATAAATGATGATAGATAGATAGATAGATAGATAGATAGATAGATAGTTTTTATAAATATTAATTTAGTTCTTTTGTGATGAAAGATAGATACAATCAATTACCTAACCATAAATATTTATTTTATGTATTTTTTTTAACAGATAGATAAATAGATAGATAGACATAAATGGACCTGTCCCCTATGTATTCAATAAAAAGCTACCGATTAGCATTATTCATTTCTAGGGTCACAGTGAATATTATCCTACGCTAATCTGCGGCGTTAAACAAACAGAACGGTAATCTATCCATGTGAAGTAGCAGCACAGTGTGTGGCTGAGCATGTTTTATTGAAATTAGCCAGTAATGGATATCAAGATAATTCTGAACGTTAACCTAGAGGTGCAGATATTGTCAGCCTGCATCCCATTCAGGTTGTAATCAGTCCGAAGTCCCCCGTGTGTGTGTTATTTTTTCATTATACAACTAATAGGCTTTATTGCACAAATATATTTTCTGCCTGGCTGTATTTAAATGACAGGGAATTCCGCAGCGAGTTATAATATAATAAGTTACATTAAGGCACGCTCCTGCTAGCCACTTTTTTTTGTACTGCTGAGCAGGGAATAATATACACCATTTTTGCTTAAAATCTAACCAATCTAAAAGTCATCCTGTTAGCAGGATTTAATATACAGAATGGTAAAATATATTACAAGCAATATGCAGTATGTACTAAGCTACTCCCTTTGAATTCATTTTTCAGCATCAACATATAATTTTATACCTGCCATCAAATAACATGTGAATACTTACCAAATCATATTTGGTTTGCTAAGGCACTGTGCATCACAAACAGCTGCCTTGATTTTTTCTTTTAGAAAATCATTTTTCTTTCTTAATTCTTTGTTGAAACTGAACAAAAGTGCATTTGATCTTCTGTAGCCTCTATGTCGTCAATCCCTGTCTACCTTTACTCCAGCGATGCTTAGGGTGGGCATCCTAAAGATCACAGCAGTGGACAAGGCCTGGGGAATGTGAGCTAAAACATGCTTTTGTAAAGCCCTGATGACCAATATAACAGAGCGCTGTTACCTGAAAAAAGAGTCCTATTAGGGACCTTCATGGTAGAATAAAGGACTATTTTATTAAAAGCTACTTTTAAAATTGCCAGGGATTCTACAATGAGATTTACAGCCTACCTACCGGCATTCCAAACATTGCTGTAGTGTACCAGTCCATCCCTTTTCTGCAATCTATCTCTACTTTCAGTGTAGGAGTTGTTTTCCCACTGCACACACCCACTGCAGTATTCTCCTTATCTTTCCCTATATTAAAATACCTAAAATATTTAACTCTCTGTAGAGATTTCTAACAGCCATCAATCAGTTTTACAGTAAACAGTATATATGTAATGGTATTACAAGACGCAGAGAAAAAGTGCTATATATACTCGAGTATAAACTGAGTTTTTTTTTCTTCCCCTTTAAAATGATAATAAAAAGGTTCTCGGTTTATACCTGGATCACACCATTAGGTGGCACTGTGCCTTCATGTGAAGTCTGTAACAAACTCTTACTACCGGACACATAGGACATGAGTTTGGTATAGATTTTACATGAGACACAGAGCCATCTACTGGTGACTAACACTAAAGCACAAAAGATCATTTAAGTTCAAGTCACCATTACAACCAATTCAAAAGTTCAAAATTATTTAACTTTTAAAAGAGGAGACAAATTATACAAAAACTGAACCCATGTGATTAATTTTTAACACATCAATTAACACATCATGCATGTGGGAGGACACCTGTACACATTCAACATTTTTTGGAAATGTATATACAGAATAGCTGTATTGAGTCCAATACAAAGAAATATATATATATATATATATATATATATATATATATATATATATGATATATTATATATTTATTTACCAAAAGTAAAATTACTCTAACAATATAGTTGTGTGATACAGGGATGTATGTTATAACCACACTACTCCCAAACCACCATATTCCAAATCAGCAATGTAGGAGTTGGAACTGTGATTTATTTCTTCTTTAGGAACGGTGATCATGTTATGGAAGAAATGGCAATAAATTATATGAGGAATATGAACTCTGTAGAAGAAACAGTGGCCATAAGAGAAATATGTAATGATTCCCTCACTCACAGTTTTCTTCACTCTAGTAATAAAAATCTTGACCATTTTTAAGAACACGGGTTGGAATGGGTCCCTAGACTGGCACAATCATTATGTTTATGTAGTCCAGGAACCCAGCCATTTCTTAAATAGCCAGCTATGTAATGTCTAGTGAGCTGGTAATGTTGTGATAATGTAAGGGGACAGATTATGGTTCAGCTACTCTAACCATTCTACAGTTCTCTTGGCTTATATTAGCTTCTGACCACCTAGGACTTAATAAATCTACCAGAACTAGTTTTATGGGCTATAATGTACTAGGTGGGGAGTATGACCATTACTACAGTATTAACCTGACAAACCAACAGAATGGCTTCAAAGAAAGCCATCACAGCATTAGGATATAAATAGGGGTTGGGTATTGCCATTAGATGGGACACATCAATTTAGTGTGAGGACAGGAACCAATGTTAGAATCAATGGGGTCCATGCACAAAGGGTATCATAAATACCCACAGGTGAAATAGTTGTTTATCATAGAGAAAAATGGGGAAGAATAATGACAGTAGGGGTTTCATTGGCAAAGGTGTAGATATCTGTATTTTTAAATATTACATTCAGTGAGCAAATCATCTCATAGGTAAATTATTCAGGTTACAAAGAAAACAAAATTATCAATCCCAAATCCACTGGTACTGTGGAGTTTCCTGGAATATCTAGACATACGATTAGATGGTTGATGGTTTAAAGTAGTTAGTCCACATGCAGTTATTTTGTTGTTGTTTGCAAGTTAGTTGTAATAGAAGCCCGACACGCTTCGCCCCATGGGCTTCCTCAGGGGTTAGAAGAGTCATGCAAAGCACTAACATAAAGACATAAAATGACAAATATTAAAGAATATGTGCTAATCTGTCAACATTCACAAACTAAAACAAAATCACAATTGCAAACCAATATTATTGTTTATAGAATTTGCACTATAGCCAGGGTCAGGATTACCGTCATGCACTCACGAATCAATGCCTGGGGAAGAAGGTTAAGGATTATAGCAGTGAATCTCAAATTTTATGGTCTGTATGCTTTTTTTTGGCCTGTTTGCCCACCTCTGGGTCAGGCAGTAGGAACAAGTACAGGAGATGCCAATAGGGTCACATGATTTATGACAGCTTTTAGCGTACAAATACAACTATGATCTCTCCTTTGCTTTAAAGACCTTGTCTCATCCAGTGGGAGCTCTCCTTATCTACCATGAAACATGTTGACTCCAATTGAGCATTTGGATTTCTCATTTTGCAACAATAATAAAATTAAACTAAAATTTATTTTAGTTTAGGAAACCTTTAGGAAAGCAGTAGAACACCAGGTAAAGCATTTCATTATCCATATACAACTAGGGCCACATACATACATTCTAAATGAAGCTTTTATTTTAACAAAAATACCAGAAGAAGTCAAGACTGCTGGCAACCACCTCAGCTACATCCCATCATCCCTGTAAATATGCAGCCAGCTTGATCTGTCCTTCATGAGTTGGGGTAATAAGAAGAGAATTGTGGTTTATCACATCTAATAAAAATTGAATGAATATTCAGAATAAACAAATCATGTTCGATTAGAGAGGAAGTCCACCTGAAATAAATCATTCTGCAAGGAATCATCCAAACACAGCGTCAGCCATAACATGACCAACTGGCATTTTCAATCTATAGCTTTCAAAAGATGATGATCTTTCCAGAAGGTCATGTTCAACATTTCCTGGTATTGGGTGACCAGGCTCTGTCTTCATCTCCCAACTGATCTTCTGCATTGTTACCCTAATAAACATGATGGAACAATAAGTGTCTGTAGTTATACATATTGCACAGGCTTGGTCCAGTATTGTAACCATCAGGGAGAAAGTTTATAAAGTTTATTAAAAAGGAAAAAAACACATATTTTATGAAAAAAAGGTAATTATGATACACAGTATTGTAAAACTCTGAATTCTTTTCAGGATATAAATCTTGGGCGTCCAACTCTAGTCCTTCAAGGCCACATACAGGCTAGAATTTTCAGATAGTATATTTATATTTTATTTTCTCAGTCTTTAAGCCCCACCCTACTTAAAACAATTATAAAAATGCTGAAATGCTTAAATTATAAATGCTAAAAGAGTATGCAGATCCTGGCCCTTGAGGATTGGAGTTTGACAACCCCTGATCCATGTACACCTATATATGGTCATCTACTGAGACACCCATAAATGGTCATCTACATTTGTCATGTAAATTTGCATTCAGATATTGTTCTCCCATATACAGTCAGCTATATCATTTGCATATGCATAGTGTACTCCTATATATAGTCATTCACATCAAGGGTGCCCAACCTACGGCCCGTGGGCCACACCCAGCTCGTAAAGCTGCCAGATCTGGCCCTCTCCTGATTGCAAGGGATGGGCTGCATGCAACTCCTATGTTTCTCCACTAGATCCTGCTATCTACCAGAGGAGGGAGGCTCCTGAGCATGCTCAGTGTGAGCTCCCTGAGATTGGGGTGTACTCTAGGCCTGGCAATCAGCTGTGGCTGCTCCCTGCCCACCTTGTACTGTGAGATAGTCCCAGCAGCAGTAGCATGAGAGCTGTGTCTGTGTCCATGCTGCTGTCATCCCCAGTGTGAAATTTTCAGGGTACACAGGAGACTCTACTAAACCAGATTGTATGGTCATCTACATTGCTTGCATTTACATATTGTACCCCCATATATGGTCATCCACATTGTTTGAATTTGCATATTGTACTCCTATAAATGGTCATCTACATTGTTTGCATTTGCATATTTTACTCCCATATATGGTCATCTACATTGTTTGCATTCACATATATTATATGGTCATTTACATTGTTTGCACTGAACTGTATACAGCTTTCTCTAAATGCCGGGTTTTTAACATTTCTTTGTTTGCTTGTTTTAATAACACTATATATGTGTGTAAAGCTACAGTGCTTTGTCGAAGGAGGCTTTAAATCTGGTACCAAAGGAATAATATCTTTCTGTGAAAAATACAAGAAGACCTTATTACAAGCTCATAAATAGCAGAAATTGCAGCAAGGATAGAGAAATGAGAATGGATAACTCATATTTACAAGAAGGGACTGCTTTTACTTTATTTCTCCTGAAATGTTCAGTAAAGTTTGATATTTTTAGAAGACCAGAGAGACACTACAATGGAAAAAGGAAGAATAGATAGTGTGGAATAATCTAGCCAAATATTTGCTAAATTTAAGATTTATTTTTTGCCGTGTCGTCCCCACAGAAAGAAATGGTAAGAAATCTTCCACAAGCAATACAGACAATAGTAAAGGCCACATACCCTGCATCCCTCTATAAAAACAAGACTGGGTAAATCAAATATACAATCAAACTGCCCTCAATAAAGGGAACAGAGAGGAATTTGAATCTTGGATAAAGATTCTGATTTGGAAGACTGAGGACGTCTAGTGATCAAACGTATGTATTGCAGGGGACAGCTGCTGAGAGAAAGAGAGCATTGCAGCCAATGCCACTTTTTGTTTTTGAATAATGCTGGGGCATTTTTTTAAATAAATATTTAGTATGAAGTTTGGCTTTAAGGGAAGTATGGAAGCCAATCAAACGGGGCAACAAGCACTTGCTGAATGGACATTTTAAACAGGAATTTCACATGCAACATTTATGTGCATTTCATATGTTTTTTTCAAATCTCAAGAAAATAAATGTAAATGTTTACAAAGCCCTATAGGGATGATTTACAAAAGGATTTTATGATGAATGTAGTGAAGCCCTGCTGCGTTTACCCATTCAATCATATGCAAACAAAATATGAGATCTTTTTACATTCCTTCCACGTGTTTATGTATTCTTAGCAAAGTGAATGGTCACTGCAAGGGATAGTTTATTAAGCTTAGTGAATGTGGTGGAAAATCACTTTGCAAAGGGTACCCAATCACGTTGAAGAGATCTAAAAAAAATTATATCTTGTGTTTGCATACAATTGAAATGGTAAACTAAACAGCGCTTCACTACATTCACTAAGTGCGTTTTTTATTGCGGAGTAATAATTCACTTTGCTGAGTGAAAAGCCAGAACTCAATTATCAAAAGGATTGATAGAAATATGGATTGTTTGCTCAGCAAACTGAATTATCACTTAGCCTAGTGAATGAGGTGGAGCTTTTCTGACTTCACCTATCCAAGCACCCACAAGCCAAAATCATGTTGCATTGGCTTGCGTATGACTGGGTATTTTTTTCACTTCATTTGTTAGGCTAGGTGATAATTCACTCTGCCGAGTCAATGGCCTAAATGTCTTCAGTTATTTTCTCCCCATGTAATGGCCGATAAAAGTGATCCATTTAATTACGTAGAGAATGTTAGTAAATACTGCTTATCTTACAAATAAGGAAAACTCAGAATCAAACATGTCCATGTATAGGACATCCCATGCAGATATTATAACCTGGAGTCCTGAATCTCCTTATGGCTCTACAGTACCGAAGAGAACACCGGAAGGTCACATAGAAAGATAACCGAAATTTCATACTTAGTTAACTTTATGTTATGTCTTTAACTACATGCTGCTCTCCTAAGCCTTGTGGGACTGCTGCCACAGATTAGAGGATGGGACTTTGCATTAGGAACAATTATACCATATGGAGAATGTTGAAAGGTTGCCAGGTAACCGTGCCTAATATCACTTGGGTGTACAAGTAGCACTGAAAGGACCTCTGAGTTTTGTGTGAGTGTGCTGATGTCTAGGAGAAGCCCTTATTCTTTTGACTTTTGTAATCACCCCTCAATGGACCCCATGAAATAACAGCATTAAGACTTAATAAAATCACTGTACAAGAAAAATAAACCAGTTGGGAATCCACAGACTCTGCAAGAACACATTGCTTTGAATTGCTGCTGTAATACTTGCTAAATACACTCGCTCTTCTCTGTGCCATATGGTCTATGATGGAAAAATAGCAGTCAACAGAAAAACAAACCTAATTCCTGTGCAGGCAGAATTATAACACTGCGTCTAACAGCACCTCATTGTTTCCTTTTCCTATTCCTTACATTACTTCCTGTTCTCACTCCTTTCTATTGTGATTATTTTCTTCCGTGTTTCTTCCCTCTATCTTTCCCTTCTTCTGCTACTCCTGCCTTGTTTTCTTCCCCCCTCCACCTTTCTTTTAATTTTTCTTTTCCCTTCCCTTCCTTCCCTGCTTGTTTTGTTTCCATCTTTCCATTTCCATTGTCTTCAATTGCCTTCAGTCCTACTTTATTCTCTTTCTTCCCTTTTTACCTATCTTATTTACCTTTTGCCTTTCTTTTTCCTATGTTACTTTTTTCATATCTTTGTTCCTTCATTTTCCCTTTCCCTTCACACTTTTCCTTTTCCTTCCATTTCATTTCCTTCATTTTAATTTCCTTTCTTGTTTCTATACCCTCAACTCCCCATTCCTTCCTCACCTCCCATCTCTCCCTGCTCCTCACTTACCTTTCTCTTCTTTCATTTATTGTATTCCTTCCTTATCTTCCCTTTCTTTTCTTTCCCTTTCCTTTCTGTTCCAATATTTCATTTCCTCTCCGGATTCTTTTGTTTTATTTTTTTTTCATTTGCTTTTTTTTTTTCTTCCTTTCTTTTTCCTCTATTTCTTCCCTTTTGTACTTACCTTATTTGCCCTTTTTTCCTTCTTTCTTCCTACCTTACTTTTTTCATACCTTTGTTTCTTCATTTTTCCTTTTCCTTCAATTCCCTTTCCTTCATTTTAATTTAATTTCTTTTTTTTCTATCTCCTCAACTTCCCATTCCTTCCTCCCCTCTCCTCACGTACCTTTCTCTTCTTACATTTATTTTATTCCTTCTTCCCTTTCCTTTCTGTTCCATCATTTAATTTCCTCTCCAGATGCTCTACTCTCTTTCTTTCCCTTTCTTTTGTATTTTTTTTTCTCATTTGCTTTTCTTCTTCCTCTCTTCCTTCCCTCTTTTTTACTTACCTTCCTTTATAGTTCTCATTTTCCTTTCCTTTCTTTTTCTTTTCCTTTACAATTCGGTTCCTTTTTCACTTACTTTCCTTTTTTGCCCCTTCCCTTCCTCTATTCCCTCCACTTCCTTTACTGTTGCTTATCTCATTTCCTTTTCCCTGCCCTACTTCCTTACTGCCCCTTTCTTTTGTCCTATCCTTTTTCATTTTTTCTATATACTTGGTCAATACAGACACAGCATGGGGACCTCCATTGCATGGCTGGGCATACAAATCCTGCATTTGGAGCCATTTCTTACAAGTCTGCCTAACCTACCATTGTATATACACCTGCTTGTTCTTCCTACTACATGTTTGATGCATGTTATTACCCTCTAATTGGTTATTGACCTGAAACCAGTTTTACTAACAAATAAATTCATAACTAAATAATCATTAATGCATCATCACATTTTGCAGTGCAAACCTGTAGATGTACCTGAATTTCACTTGGTATCGGCCTCCTGCATTTCCAATAAAACACAGCTCATACTGTGAGAGAGAGAGAAGCAGTACAAGAAGTCAGTTCGTTTTTGCTGCATTGCTTATATGGGACAGAGAGAAGAGCCCATCAGTCTGCTGCTTCTACTTTTGCAGTCCAATCATAGGCTAGAGGAGGGGAAAGACCTAAAAATTTATTTTAACTGCAGCAGAGAAAAATTGGGTCTTCTGCCCCAGGAGAAAAGGTTTTTCTGTATTTTCAGGAAAGGCTATTTTCAAACTAGCGTTACCATACATCTTCTACATGGGCTCCCTGCACACTCCTTAACATGCACAGTCTTTCCTGTAGCTGGTTATTGGCTTTAACACATCATTATTCACTATGTGTGTTTATGTTCTACCAACGAGATGGTAAAGGATAAGCACTCTTTTGTCCACTTGTAGTCAAGTGCTCTTGGAAATACAACTTTACGAGCTAATAAAGCACCTGTGATCAAGATCACTTTCCTTGCCATTCCATAGAGGTCTGGTCATCCTGTCTGGAGAAAACACTTGCTTTTTTTTTGCTTCTATATTCACTATAAATACAAATCAGAATTAACCATTCACATATTGGTATCTTTAGAGGAGTTTCAGGCCTGGCTCGGAATTTAGCGATCCTCATGCTGGCACAACTGCTTGGTCATTCACACTGCAGCGCTGTTTTTTATAGAACCAGCGTCTGCACAGCTATTGGCAGTGTACAGTACTGAACTGGTCACTGGCGCCCCCATTCATTCTCCATGGGGCTGCCATGCGGACAACCATGTGCAGCGTCTCCCCCGAGGCAGTTATTCTATAGCATAAAGAAATGGTAACCACATCTCAACTTTATGGCCAGTCTGAACCCTGAACATAGCCTCACAGGTTGATTTTAAAGGCTGATTTGCAAAAAAATATTCTAAAATAGTCAACACCACAAATTTATTTGAAGATACACAGTAAAATGCAGACAGATTGCTGATGTTATTCATGATATGATTCCATAGGCCAACCTTCAAAATCTGGGACTGTAAGAAGAAAATATGGGTCAGTTATCAAGTACAAGGACCAATGTTTCCACATACATCTCTTATTTCTATAGCTATTGACCCCACTTGTGTATTATTAAGCTATCAGGAGGTACACTGGATTTACATCCCTTTAATCCAATTCACAATGAAGGAAAATACTACTTACAGTATTTAAAAAATAGGAAAGTAGGCTAATATGCCAAAAAAAAAGAGTGATCAGAAGGGGACAATGAATGGCACATGAGTGATCATGCGTGATTTTCAACAATAAATGTGTGCTATAGTCTTCTTCATGGAAAAATAAGACATCCCCCTGAAAATAAGACCTAGGGCATATTTTGGCATTTCAAAAAATATAAGAGGGTGCCTTATCAGGGTAGTCATGCTTGTTGCTTGTCCCTCAAATGAGCTGATGTCCTACCATAGTCTAGAGACTTCAACTGACATCCGGTGGACGTGATTGTTTCCAGTGACAGATGAATGAACGATTCCTGTACACACAGTGTCATTCTGTTCTACGGAGAGGATTGGGGGGGTGGGTGAGTGTGCAGCACCCTGCTGTGCTCTTCGCCAAGGGAGTTAACAATGGTCATTGCCAATCGGTTGTTCATCAATCGGCCAATGTACAAAGGTCAGATTTTCATCCCAGATGAGCACAACCTTTTTGCCTTGGCTTATTATTATCTGATGTGTGTACATAGCTTAAAGCCAATTTGAGGGGAAGCCGATTATCTTACCAGAACTTACACATGCCATACAGATAACATCCTGGCTGAGATTAGAATGGAGGACTATGGTGCTTCAAGGCAAGAATATGAGGCTTTGAGCCAACATAATAACTATAGGAGCATAAGAAACAACACTTTATTGCTAAAAGGTGATATTTATATGTCCCATAAATTCTGTGCTTTGGGTTGGAAAACCTGAAGTATAGGATTTTTTTTGAGCAAACTTTTCATGAGGTCTGAAAAAGTTTGAAAATAAATTCCAGCAAAACATCTATTAATATTAATATTATTTTTAATAATAATAATAAACATGATTTATATAGCTCCAACATATTACTCAGAGCTGTACATTAAATAGGGCTTGCAAATGACAGACAGATACAGACAGTGACACAGGAAGTGGAGAGGACCCTGCCCCGAAGAGCTTACAATCTAGGTAGATGCAATAAAGTTAGAATGGGCATATAGGATTCAAAATATCTGTAATACAGCTACTCATATGAAAGTTGTACTTTCATTGAACTTTTTGCTCATATTATAACTTTGATTTGTCGTACAAAACCCTAGCTTTCCTCTGCTTTCTTTCTTTTTAGTTTTGGGTACAATGGGAAAAAGTTAAACCTTCTCTTGAGTTTTCATTCTGGCCTGTGTCATCATTGGCGAGATTTGTCCTTTTTATTTGCACTGATGACCATTATTTTTGAGAAGTAGGTGATCTCTTGAAGAGGAATACTTTTTTTGCTGCAGCATGCTCTGCTCATCATGCGATCAGTGATAAGAGAGCTGGAAGAACACCCACCTTCACCAGTACCTGTCTTGCTGGATGAACCAGCAAGGCTTTCCGGCCTGCCTTGAGTGAGATTCTATTTGTCCAGTGGGGAAATTACACTGTAGGACCAAATAAGTACAGGTAGTCCCCGAATTACATACGAGATAGGGACTATAGGGTTGTTCTTAAGTTGAATTGTATGTAAGTCGGAACAGGTACATTATTTTAATAAATGCAGTTAGGACAGATGTTTGACTCAACATATTATTAGGCAGCATGGTGTCATTTACTGTATAAAATCCTCACTGTGAGGTAATCACAAACAAAGCAACACTTTATGGAGCCTAGATATTCATTAACTTCTGGAGCAAGCTGAGCTTTGATATTCAAAAAAAAAGAAAACTGCAGAGTTTTTCTTGGTCATTAAAGAGTTACAAGAAGCTGCAGAAGGAGCTCACCACCCTAAGATCACCCACAAACTCAGATGTGTTTAGCAAAATATATCTTCTGCAAGACATGCAAACAGCCATCTCCCCCCATCCAGCCTCTGTCCTGCACATATGTCTGATGTCCTTAACCCAGGGACTACTTGTATTGCCTTAGGTATTCGCCCGTAATGGGATCTCTCCTGTTACAAAACCGTTAGAAATGTTTGTAACTATAATTTATTCCACAAGATATGCCTATGTTTTCATTCCTTGGTACTTACCTAATCCAACACCATCATCACATATAACTGGAATCTTCATATGTCTGTGCAGCAGGTCATTTTTTGATTTACATTCCATTCTTGAGTATGAGAAGACTTGACCTGATCAGAAGGGTTCACTACCTATCTCTGTCCACCTTTGTGTACCATAGACTCAGTAGTGATCCAATATTTTATTGGGCAACATTAATAGTTAGTAACACTTTAGACTTCCATACGCTGTATTTACTTATCAACCTGATTGCTATCATAATTTGCATTGTTCATTTTTGAGTTTAGTTGGGCTTTAATGTCCGAGACAATTCCTTCCTCAGTCCCTCTCCTAAATGCAGCCCAATATTCTTTAGGGATCTTTCAAGCCAACTAAGCTGTTATTTATTATTTAATGATGTGTCGTGAATTATGCAAACTAATTGATTGAAAGTCTTGCTTGACGCAGCCAGCTTAATGTTCAACCAGAAGGTGCAGAGACAGCATTTCACTTTATTAATGACAATACGAAGGATTAACCAAAAGCGTTCTCTGTTCTCCTAAAACCTCTTCTTAATTGCTCACTCAGGACATCACCTCACCTAACACGCTACCTTCTTAATAAAGCTTTTCTTCGTGTCATTCATTTTGCTTGCGGCAGCCTGCACTGTATTTACACCTTGTATTCTGCGCTCTTTCTGCTTTAAATTCCAAACAATCTTGTGATGGGCCAGCTGGTACTTTACATGCAGAAAGCAAATTTCTCAGTTTGCTTAACATATTGTGTGAACAATTCATTTAATTTCATTTCTCAAGCACTGCAAGGTTTAGGGTTATTAGAAAATCTTTTCTAAGTGCCTGCCAACACATGGTGAATAAATGACGACAAATTCAACTCATCACTGGGCAAATCACAAGGCAAAGGTTGCCTTTATTACTATATGTGATGCTATATACATGTGTACACAATTAATGTGAAACCCTATTTTGGCTATAGGGTCTTGGCCAACCAGTTCTGTTGGGTGGGGGACTGGGTACGTTGTCCACTACATTCAATGTTTCTAGATTGTGTGTTTTCAACAGTTTTGGTAGGCACATTCTAGATTGTAAGCTTTTATAGATAAGGGATTGATGTAAATAGCCATGTAAACATTGTAAAATGCTGCTATACGTAAGGTCCGGGTTGTTCATATGCTAACTACATTTAGGCAAAACGTCCAAAGAAAGTTCCCCTATCTACATGCTTCTCGAAAGCCTCCCAACCATACATTAAAAAAAGGTACATACCTAAATGTTGGTTGTCTTTACTGTACTTGCACTGAGGTCCATCATCATCCGGTAGTGGTGGAAAGTCTTCTCCTCTGCACAGGCTTGTGATTTTGACGTGTGAGTACCAGTGTGGATCTGCACTGGGTGACACAGCACCTTAGAAGATATACCATTGACAACCTGAGCTCATGGAAAAAAGATTTATTAATGTTGGATGTCATTTAAATATGAAGGGTTTATGATGTTCTAGAATATGGAAAGGTTAATAAGTGCTTAACCACCATTTGTGGTCCTCAGAGAAAACAGGAGTTCTAGTTTAAATTAGACGGGTACACATATTACTGAATCACCCATCAACTAATACCAAGCTGTTTGATGTTGGTTGATCAACTCAGTTGTTCTTGGCCAACTAGGAAATGGTTTTGTGTCCCAACATCTCTGCCCAATAGAAGTATTACTTATCTCCATTCCATTATCAAAACCCAGGTCAACAGAGGAAAGTTTGCAGGGTTATTAGGGTTCTCAGAAAATGTGTTATCTCAAGGGATAGTTGGCTTGCCTTGTAAAATAATTAATAGGGCGGTGTTATTTTATTGTGCATATACTTTTAATCTTCTATATGTCATCTGAATTTATATACATTTTATAAGGCAATGCTGGGTTTTCTGGTGTTCATGTCAGTCTTGTTATGTTCTTGTTATATTCACATTGACTTTCAATCTATAATAACATCAGGGAGTATACAGGCTAAACTCAAGCTGTCTTACATATTTAAAATCCTTTCTTCTTTTTCCAATGTTGACCAGAATGCTAACACTGTATAGGCACAGCGCCGAATCACTTATAGTTACCTTTCTCCGTTTACTGTGAAAGTATTTCATGTGTTATGTTGTTTTGCTTTCAGTGGTGGGAATACTTTTGATTGAACACAGTATTGAAGGAAATATACAGGTAGGGGTAGCTTCATGGCTGTCATGCTGATCTAATGGATCTGGGTTCCCTAGCATGCAATAAACATGTTATTCTTCTATTCTGGCTATATAACCATTTCCCGTTTTTAGTGATTTATAAAAGCCAGAATTAGCCATAAAAATAGCATTTTCAGAAGGTTATCATGTTGCTCATGTACTGTTTTTCCTTTTGATAAAAGCAGGAGAACCACAAAGCCTTTCAATGATTTTTTCATGCAGCTCTTCTACATTCCACAATGAGCCAATCCATACATTGCGGCCTGATGACGTCTTCAGTTTGTTTGCTACTCTAGATGTTGTATATTGGATTTTTTATGCTTCCTTTTGCAAATGAAATTTCCTATAACTAACAAAGCATACCTAGTACAAATGCTGCATTCCTTCTCATGTTTTCATATGCTTATCAAAGATATCCTACATTATTCAATCAATGTAATGTCAACCTGGAGGAGATGGGTTGACTGCTTCATAATCAAATCAACCCCCTGGATTGTAAAATATATTGTTCATTGCAGTATTTGCAGAAATCTTGATGGATGCATTGCAGCTGTAGCTAATAAAGAGTAACAAAATGTATACCGTAACTCAGTTATTCATAAACGGTCTCAGTTTGAAGACAAGTTCATAGAAGACCCCCGCTTTTCTAACGTCTCCAGCCAACCATTAAAAAATATTGAATGTATATATCACAAAGTGGAAATATGCAAGTGCTTGTCGTGTGATTGCAATTGTGATCAGCAGGGTGCAGCAAAGAGCTTGCATTCTCTGCAGGAACAAACCTAAAGCCTTGATCTGCCTGTCACTTGATATCTGGTTAATATTCCAACAATATTTACTGTTTTTGTAGGTACTTGGTGTTGGCAAAACTGACAGAGGGGCTTTTAGCATGTAAATATTTACAAAACACTATTCAAAGGATTTTCTTTTTTATTTGATAATTGGCACATAGCTCTGAAAATCACACATCTATTTTAACCTTTTTTTCTGTACAGCGGTTTACTATTGACTTCTGTGCATGTAACAATTGTAAATAGGAAGCCAGGATCACGCAAGTAATAAAGGGCCAGAGGGGATCTTGTGGCACTGTCTGTAGAGAGCAATGGAGATAAACACAGAAGGACCCCGGTTTGCTTAAACAATGTGTGTACGGGCAGATAAGAGGACAATTAACTCTGGAGAAATTAAAGGCATGGAAACAAATTTACATAAGAGCAAAACATGACAAATTGAAAGTTCTGGAGCTGTTCTATAGTTAGAAGATAAAGAGTTTGGAGAAAGGGAGAGCCAGATTAAATAAAAACAAGAGAGTCATAGTAACACATAACTAAACGCTAAAAAGGTGCAAATATCATTTCAAATGCAATATTTATTGGTTATAAATATACTGATTAAATCAAAATAAAATCTGGTTATCATGCCAGATAAAAGAATTTTGATCAGGCACTTGTATTGAGGTTTTTTTGCCTTCCTCTGGACCAACTATGTCTTATAGGGTTTTATATCTGGGATATGTTTATTTCCCTAGTGGTTGAGCTTGATGGACTTTTTTCAACCTAACCTACTATGTAGTAGGCACTTGCAGTTATAGGGTGACAACACTATGGGCCTGATTTATTAAAGCTCTCCAAGACTAGACAAGATAGACTATAATGGGAGACATGGATGATCAAGCAACACTGGAATGTATTTGGTCCAGGATTAAAAACATTTGTGAATTAGCAAATTATTTTAGGAAATCAATTTCAGGATTTTAGGATCTACACATAATAGTCTATATTGTCCAGTCTTGGAGAGCTTTAATAAATCAGGACCTTTGTCTCTATCTCCTGGTTGTGCTCCCTCATTATCAACCCAATACTTACTTCCCCAGTGGAGAATGCAAATCAGCAACAATATTATCCAATAAACAGTGAAAAAAGTATAAGCACCAAAATAATTTACTTTCTGGCTGTTACTTAGGTAGTATAATTTAGTGTATTCTCTTCAATTGTGGCTTTGTACAGAATTAACACTTTGAATGTACTGCCCATGTATACCTAATACCATTTACACCTACCTCTAGTTATTGTTTATGTACACCCATTCACCAATTTTAGTGTGTATACAGTAAATAAATGAGCAATTTTGTTCAATGAATTCTCTATGCAAACATTTTTTTACATACCCCCTCATTTGGTTTGGGGTTTACATCTACAATACTTTAATGTAATTAGTGATGTGAGAATTAAAGAGGTGTACAGAATGGGAAAGATGCAAAAAAATTGGGAGGATGAAAATTTGGATGATACTGGGAGCTATAAAAGAAAAGAGTGATGGGGTGATGGTAAAAAGAAGAGTGAATGAAGATAGAGATGGGATTTAGGATGAACGCTTGGCTTGGCGAAGAGCTGGTAAATAAGAAGGAATTAGGTAACCAAACAATGAAATAATGACAAGATGTCAGATTTCTCCATGGTCCCATATCATTATGAGAACTCTGAGACAAGGTTCAGTCCTTCCACAATTTCCATCCAAGCTCCAATGGGACCTAAGAAGGGCAATGGAAAAAATAAATGACTTAGTGGAACCTGGGAAAGTTAGGAATCAGATGTAGAGAACAGCTGGCCATTCACTAAGGATACTCCAGGTTCACTTACAGGTAGAATTAGTTCCCAATAGACAAGCACTAAACGGCTATGGGGAAAGAGAATGAAAATCAGGAACAAGAAGAAAGCAACAACATGCGGGCAGAGGGAGGTACAAAGCTGGCGAGCAGAAGGTCAGAAGTCCTGTATGAGTTTGGGAATAAAGGTCATCAGTAAAGTTTGTCAGGGAAAGGAAACCCAAGTACAGGTTGGACAGAAGCTTGGCATACTCAAATATCAAAACTATATTGCCAGTTAGGATTCCCAGGGATGTGATCCAAGATAGTGAGCGATAAGTATTTAGTTAACTCCTTGATGTATATAATTGGCCAGGAGGACATAGTACTAATAGCCTTCATTTCTAAGGTTTTACCTGAATTATGCTTTGGACGACTTTGTATGAGGATTTTGAGTTTGACCACATTTCCTAGTACCTCTCCCTTCCCCCCATTCTTCCTCAGTAGTAAGTGTGTGTAAGGATGGTACACCGGTAATTGCAATGGGAGGGCAGAATTTATTTTCTTTTTCTGTTTTTTACAAGATCTCCTCACCTAATGATATCAAATTTCCTATCTCATTTAATAGCCTTGTTCCCACAGATAACAGCACCACAATGATGCTGTTAACTGAGACAAACTTAGAAAAGTTTATTCTGTGTGCAAGTTGTCTGAAAATTTGCATGCAAACAATTGTAAGAACAGTGTGACTAAGAGAATATAATTAAAGCCAAAGTTTAATCTGCTTATATTTTGCTTTCCCTAATTCCTCCTTTCCTCTCTCATCAACATGCTAACTACATTTATAAATAAAACTTTTCTGTTTTCATTACATACTTTTTATAGAGCCAGTGGAAGTAATCACTGGGTCCTTGTGCTTTGTACAATGCAGGCAGGCTGTGGCTTGGTGGAATCAGTGGGAAGGGCTCTGGACATAACTTCCTAAAAAGATCAAAGTACCCTGAGTATTGCTTATGAGCGTTGTTTGATTAGTGTGCTGGATTGTGACTTACAGATATTAAATACCCTGATTAGAGATTGTAATTTGGAAGGCTGAATTGGCCTGTAGGCCATCATATAAAACAATGCTGAGCCTTTGTGATTAAAGGAACAAAAATCAAAAAGGATGGGCCAGGGACAAGCAGACACGGGAGAAAATACTAGACCATGTTGGATGTCTCCAGGTAGGAAAGTGAGCTCTTTAAGATTTGTTGCAGCTTCTAATGGACATTAAGAGAAGCTCACAGTGTGCAGTGAATTAGAGTAAGCAATTTTGGCACAAGAAAGGAGCCTGAACAACTGTGCAGAACTAAATACAAGACTTGAGGTCAGCTTTATGTTCTGTATGTTCTTAAATATTGTGGTTTAAGATGTGATTGTTCCTAAAATTACAGAATCATTTCAGCAGCTTAGTATTACCTAGCTAGCTGGGATCTAGAGTGTGAGCAGTGTTTTGAGTCTTGGGCTCAAGATTGGTGGGCTCAGAATTGGCAGCAGATTTCTTCAGCCAATCCTGCAAGTTATAACGCACAATGATGCAGGTTGACAACTATAAATGACTGCCTTGTAATTTCCTGTAGAGTTGTCAGCTCGCCATGTGGGCGCCCTCTGCTGGTCACAAAGATCCATCATATAAGCAGCCCAATGGATAACTGAAGAGCGTACAGCAGGCTGACAATGTCATAGCTTATTGAATGGCGATGGCTTACATATCCAGCCTGCAAAAGGACAATTCTTTTACTAGCAGCTTGGGAATTAAAAAAAGCTTAACATATCTGCATATAGTGAGTTTTTTTTACCAAACATACCTATTAATAGATATAGGGTTTACATGCTACATAGTCTCTACTTGATGGATCAGACTTGTTTCAATCTTGCTTATTATCTAACATACACTCTACCCATCTGCTTATCATATGAAGGAAAACTACTTGCACAAATGTTCCTATTAATAGTGTCAACTACTGCAACATTTAAGAAGTAGGATCACACTTGGGAACTCAGCCAATGATAAAAATGAAGGGTCTACACTTTAATTAGCTGAAAATAAAAAAAGAGAAAAAAACAACTTCAAAGTATTTATATACTCCTTGGTTATGTCATATCATTGATACGATACACAATCATCAATTTAGTTAAGTTTAATTCCTGTGTTCATTGTATCTTTTTTCTGCAATTTCTCATTTATTGAACGTTTGTCATGTGTTCTGTATGTAGTACTATGCAGCAATTGTACATGCTTGATTTACACATTATACCATACTCAACAACGATGAACAGATGCACCATGTTAAGATTGGGGTTCTTTTATAAATGAGAACCTGAGAACCCATACATAATCCTATTGCCTGCAAAGATGGGAGCAATATACCCAAAGATTTGTATTAGGATTTAAATTTGTATTTTTGTTTATTTTTTTAATTATGTTTTTTCACCTTTTGCTTTGTTTAAATCCAGGAATTAAGCCTCAGTCACTTCTGTCATTACAGTTTATCCGATTCATGCGCATTTAGTGTATAGATATGACACATTTGTACTGTTCAAGCTGTGAATCAGTTTCCGTCTGCCTTGTCAGACCTGCCATATTGTCTCCAAATGATGGCATCATGTTTGCTTTGATAATTTCAATTGTAAGATAAACTAACATAAAATCAAATTTTGGCATGATTTAGTTCGATGGTATTAAATCATCGCCATCGTTTAGCACATATCCTGGGAGAATACTCTAATACTGTAATGACAAATATTATATATAATACTAACTGTAAAGAATAACATGTTTTATGTATTATTATTATATTGTATTATTATTATTTTTAAAGTTATTTTCACAACAAAACCAAATGTTTTCAAGTGGCCAGATTACTGTTTGCATGCGCTTCTACCTTATTCTTCTTCCTGAGCATGGAGGCGCTTGGTAAAATTCTCAGAATGCCAAATAAATATTGGTCCAAAACTATTTTGTGCACAGTTCCTACAAAATCCTTTCTATACATACAGGTATATTTTCTACTGTTTCACTCATTTGGCTTAACTTCTCATTAACAATGTGCAGCTGCTCTTTTAACAGTGAGGGTTCTGCTCTGAAATGCTGTCAATCAAGCCAAGCAGGGCTGGATGGGGGTGCAGAGGGGTGAGCATGTCAACCAGGCAGGCCAAGGTCCTGTAGGACCTATTGGGAGATGAGGAACACAAGCTGATCATGGATCTGTTTCCATCACAAGAGGAATACCAAGATCCCTAGATATGTGCTGTGGATTGTACATACGACATACATTAAAGGAAAAAGAATAGAAGAATTTAATAGGTTTACATACTTTTAAAGTTTTCAAAGTAGGCTTCACTTTTGTAAACTTTGATGGCTACCATAGCTGAATATTTGGTGAATGTTGGACTGCTGTCATTAACTGTTCCTTCAATGTGAACCTTCACTCCTATAAAAGTGATGGAGATATTTGCTATTTTCTCTTTCCTGTTCTTTCTTTTATTTCTCTCTTCTTCCTGTTTCTCTCTCTAACCTTTAACAAATCCAGACTTTGAGCTGATATGACATTATAAGACATATTTAATAAAGCAGTGCAAATTTCAATGGTAGTATGCAAGATGAATTTACCCACAACAATCATATTAATGCCAATAAATCAGTTAGGTCTGACCATTATCAATGAGTATTCTGCTCTGCATATCATCATCCCATTTGTAATAAATAGACAAAACCACCCCAAGGTCATCCATCTCAACACCTGCTTTGTTTGAGTGGTCTTATTATTTGAAGATTTGAATATGGCTTTCTTTGCTAGGCCACATTGCACTGAGTATCAGGAATTGGTAAAGTGAAAACGAACTTAAAAAAAAAAATGTGAACAGGAAGCTCCATATTGTATGTTATGTCCCTTCTGCAATAAAACAAATCTACCTGCTTGTTCACTATTTTCTATTGAATGTACAGTGAGCTGCGTATGCAGTTCTAGCATGCCTACGTGTTTGCCGCACATGTGCATAAGTGTTGAATCATTTCGGTTCGGCTAATCAAGATGGCTAAAGACTCAATCCAAGAAGAAGACTGGACAAAGATGATGGCATTGGTGATTATATTAGGAGAGGTGAGTTTTATTCTGCTTTAAAATATAAAGTAGCCCCCAGCTGCAAATAGTAGGTACCTACAATGCACAATTCCAATATATTCAGGTGTATGCTGCACATGGGAGTTACATCGTTTCATCCTAGCCAAGATGTCATCACTGACAATGAAACGAGGAGATGAGTTTATTTCTGCTTTAAATAAAGTCAACTCCTCGGTGAAACATATATGCTATAGTCCTTGTACCTGCACAAACTCTATTACTGTACCAACACCATCATAAGCCCAGTTCCACCTTAAATGCCTTGTAAAATTTCTGTATAGATTAATTTTAGGTCACAGGGATCTTTGATATGGTTATGTGATCTGACAGGTCCCCTTTCTCTGACAACGGGTGATTCTAAATGCTGCTAAGATCAGTGGCACAAAATAGCATGGCTCCTTGAAACATTCTTTGCGGTATGTCCTGGGCTCAGAAGAAGTGGGCTTGGGACACTAGTCATTATTTAACCCAGAACTGGACCACTGTTTCTTTGATGATTCTGCAAATGACAGTGCTGACAAATAGTACATATTCCAGCAAACCTGCTCGTTTTATTTCTTATAGTCCAGGGTCACAGATTTAGATCACAAGCAGATCTGTAAAATCAAGGTACTGTATATGTAACCCGGCTGAATTATATGAGAAATAAAGCAGATGATTGTTCCCTACCTGCATACATCATTGTGGTCACTGTACAGCTGGAGTCTATTCTCCCTATAGACTGCTAATGAGCAGATTCTCTCTGAAATCAGCTAACCTAAAAACATTATTTCAGTGTCTACAGCATAGGAAATTAGCAAGAATCCCACACTCTGTGCCTTTTTTACTTTCCATCCTCTGAAAGATAAATGATTAGTAAAATGCAAACATTTACTATGCTATGAATGACCATCAAACAATTCTTTTCCAGCCACCTGCCTAGGCAGCCCACTATTTCTGTATATGAGGCTGTTATAATTGCTATCTTCTATACAAGCATTGCAAGGCTTGCTTTTCCACATAGACACATCTATCCCAGGCAAATCTTTAGCTATACTGCACAGATGTATGCATTGCCCTTCACTATTATTTCCTTTAATAAAACATGCTGCTGTGATAGTACTATGAGCTCCGACATAATAATAAACAAAACAATAAAATGATCAATAACTTATATTTGCTAATTGCTGACCTTTGGGAAGTCGGTGGTGACCCCGCCCCTCTCAGAAGCAGGTGAAGGTGGCCAGATAGGTGGGCGTGGTTGTGTGCAGGAGAGGGCGTGACTTCCCTGGTGCCTCCTGCGGAGCCGAGGCGGAACCACTGCCGCCTCTTCTTCTCGATTTAAAGTTGCTGCCGCTGTTCAGGGAACTGGCCGGTCTGCAACAGGCGAGGGGAGACGATTACCTCCCGGTACCGTGTGGGCGATGCTGCGATCTGCCATCAAGAAGTGCTGGATCTTTCGGAGATCTTTAGGGAGGCGAATTGGCTCCAGTTGTCGGTAATGTCTCCGCACGTTATCAGTCGCTGGCAGCTCAACCTACCGGGAGGTGTATGGGAAGAGGCTGTGTGCCTGGAGGGATCCGGAGACTTTGACATTCCTCAGTAGGGATCGGTAGGCTACAACCGGCTTCCCCACATCTCCTCCGCCAGGGGCTGTTTCTTCAAGGCGGCTCCATGCACGATTTCGGCTGAAACCATGTCTGTTGGTCTGGGGCTGGAGATCCGCGATGGCCCCGTGCTGGCCAGGCACTGCCCTGCTCACAACTAAGGCTCCTCGGAAACTTGTGTTCCTCTTCACTCTGTCCCTGTCCGTCACTTACCTCTTCTACAGCCTGCTCAGCTGCTACAGCTCCCTACAGTTCCCATTACAGGACGCCGGGATCTACCTACAACCGGAGCCCGGGATCAGCCCGCTGGACGCCATCAGAGCCGCTTCTATTAAGCCGGACACCAACAGTCCTAATCCCAATAGGGGCCCCCTGATCCCAGCTTCTAGGGGCCCCCAGAGCTCAGAGAGGGAGCTGGAAGTCGGTGCCAGGGGAGTAAGTGCCTCGGGGTCACCTTCTGTACCGGGGGAATACACCGATTCACCATTCCGGCAATATAACCGACAAGCAGCTTCCTCTGGATTCAGGAACTCCGTTACCTTGTTACCTTCACTGAGGACTAAAGTACCTTTCCCACATGATGGATCCAAAAGTCCTGATACCAATGGATTAGCAGCATCGGCTGTTCTTGGGTCTTCTTCATCTACATTGCTTGGGTCCAGGGTCAGCTCCACGGCTCAAAGTATCAGCTCCTTGGACAGAGCACCGGTTCCAGGCATTGATCAGGAAATAGGCACCTCGGACAGGGCTCCTCTACCATTCACTGATCTCAACACATTGGACGGAACCCCTATTCAAAACATAGGCATCTCTGAAACAGGTAGATCCAAAGAGCAGGTCATCAGCACCTTGGACAACCATCTCAGTGCAAATTCTGATCTCAGAATCATATCCCCTAAAGAGGGAATCAACACCTTGGACAGTGATCCCAATCTCTCCACTCATCAAAGAACCAACACCTTGGACAGCGCTACCAAAACCATCGATAGGGGCTTCAAAACCTTGGACAGCATTTCCATCAAAGGTAGGGATAGAGGGTTCAG
>NC_092864.1:21813921-21856813 GCF_032062135.1 Pyxicephalus adspersus | reverse complement strand
GGGTCCTATTGGGGACTCTGATAGAAGGTTCAGCACCTTGGATAGCTCTGCCATTCCTTCTGCTCATATCGTTTCCATTAGGACTCACCAGACAACCAGCACCTCTAACAACTCTTCCATTGACCAGGGAATCAGCACAC
The DNA here is from genome assembly GCF_032062135.1 of Pyxicephalus adspersus. Taxonomy (NCBI): domain Eukaryota; kingdom Metazoa; phylum Chordata; class Amphibia; order Anura; family Pyxicephalidae; genus Pyxicephalus; species Pyxicephalus adspersus. Next base: position 21,856,673 of record NC_092864.1, on the reverse strand, counting down.
CAGACTTTGGTGGAGTCAGCTTGTATAGTAATACAATAGATCAGCTTTCACTCCAAGGATTGGACAATCAGCAGATTTATCTCACGGATGGTCCAACTACCCGAGCCACCACTGACAGCACAGCAAGCTCCAATTTGGACCCTTCACCCAAGGACTCTAGCACAGCTGGGTTGGTGTCCCACAGAGTTTCGGATCATAGCTACCAAGAGGCTGCAGACGCCAGTATAGATCCAGTAAGAGAGCAGACTAGGATTCCAGAGGTTAGTTCTGGGGAGAATATTAGACCTTGGGATTATACAGGCAATGAAATGCACTCACCTTTGCATGGTGTATCCTCCTGGGACAGAACTCCCCTGGCTGCCACTGAAATGATCCCAGAATCCCACACTGGATATTTGGAGAGGGAACCTCAGGAGTCCAGCACTACAGATGATGACCTCAGTCGCAGAATATCTGTTAATAGCACAGTTGAGTATGGGGACAAACGGCTGCCTCAGGCTATTATTATTGGGGTGAAAAAAGGAGGCACCAGAGCTTTGCTTGAAGCACTAAGAGCCCATCCTGATGTCAGGGCTGTTGGTGTTGAGCCCCACTTTTTCGACAGGAACTACGAAAAAGGGCTGGAGTGGTACCGGTAAGTAGCTTGAAATAATTCTATTGTGTTGTATTTTTTTTAAAGAAAATGATTTTTCTTGCTTAAAATGTATCAACATTTAAGTTGATAGGAATCACCATATACCCAATAGCAGCTTGGTAAGTGTAGTTATAACATACAAGTATCACCTGTCTTGTGAAGAGGAAGAGACAGATTAGTCTGGTTGCCTGGTTATTGCTCAGTCATTGTCATTCCAGATGTTCATTCTGACTGAGCAAGCTGACATGCACAATAATACACTCTATCTCTGGACTTGTGGTTGATTTAGCATCTCTAACAAACATTGATACACATTGATGCTTTTCCTTTTAATAGCTTGGTCTGTTGTAATGCTTAATACTATTGTCCTTAAGTTTTCGCCCCTTGTCCCACCAGCTGTTACCTTGACATATGAGGAGCTTGTGGCACCTAAAGAGTAAATCAAGAACATCAGTATATTTCTTACAGTCCATTGTATCTCACTGTCTACCTCTATATCAGTTTATTCTTGCATGCTGGAATTTAAATCATGTGAAAGTATTTGCTCCTGTGCAGGTACTTTTGGGAGCATTTTGTGGAGGCATATTTTTTTAACGTATGAATGCCAGCTGTCTTTATGGTAATTATCACATCTAGAAAACAGAGGCAGGGAAAGTTAGGCTACATCATAATATTATGGCAACAGAAGATATATACAGCATGTACATAAATATCACCTGCTACACTCCATAGAACTTGCTACTCTGCTGTTTCCAGAGAATTGCAATTCCTTGGCTGACATGACATGCTGGGACTTAATCTTCTAAAAGCTTCAGGGGAGTGTTTTTGGCAAAACATGAAATGTGAACAGGTGCAAAGGTATTACTACTAAAAAGACAAGCGCTTCATACTTCATTTTACACCAAATATTCCTGTTAAAGTGTAATGTAGCTCCATACATCCAACACTAAAAAATGTATTCTAGCCAGGTAGGCTCTACAATATTTTAACCCCTGTGCTCAGGTGGCTTACTGTGTCTCCTATCATGTTATAGGCTCCTTACAGTATTTAGTCCATGGTATCCCTTAAACTTTTAATTGTTGTATAAATCAAAAAGTAACATACCCAAAATGACATGAAAGCACCATACACGGTTATGCTTTGTCTGCTGAGCAAAGATGGAGCTGAAATGTACATTTTACTCCAAATAGGTAGCAGATTCACTGTGTACACTATATGACTGCCCGGAAATATAGTTCATTAATAAGTTATTACTGCAGCTTGACCTACTTAAGTGCTGACTTCATTTTGGTCAATAAAATAGCTTATATCTAAAAATCTATTTCTGGAGCCTAATGTATACAATATATATATCATGCTGTGTAATACTATTCTGTAAATCTAAATGCAGGGTACCAATAGTATTATTTTTTTGTCTGTCACTAAATGTATAGTTTTAAAGAAATGCTAATATTATTATTATGGATTTTTGATTAAACATAAAAATAAATATACACCTAAAAAAAAAAAAAGCAAACAGAGGTATTAAGGGCTGTGAAATCTGCTTGCTAACATGGGAAGGAGAAGACCTTGTTTGAAAGGAATAATATAATGTTCACCTGGTTTAATATGTGTAAAATGTGAGCACCAGTAAATCATATTTGATAATTGAATGCAAAGGAATGCACTATATCTCACTACAACTAATAAAGATAAAACACCTATAAATGTAGTGTAGTAATATTTCCCTTACACAACCTGCTTCAAAAGCAGTTCATGCAACAGTCTGAGATTGTATAAGCCAACTTCTGATAACTAGCACTTAGGGATCATTGTCTTTTCTTCATCCATTGAGAAGGGACCATTGTGTTGTCCGTGTGTCTTTACCAGGGTCTCAGCAATGGTGGGCTGAACTTTATCTTTTACATGAACAGCTTCTGAAATTGATTAGTAATTGGTTTGTGAGGGTTTTATCATCACACTATTACACAAGCCAGTTTTACTTCCAGCTATTGGTTATATTATTATTGTACTTTGTAAATGTGCCAGCTATGAGTGGGCAGATTGGCAGAAAACTGAAGTTCATATCATATAGTATGGGGTTCTCATGTAGTAATGTATAGAGAATAGTTCATATTCCTTATTTTATTTTAAATTACATATGCAATATGGGTTTTGTATGATTAAGTCTACAAGGTAATTGTTACAAACAAATTGTAACAAATAAAGTAAAAGTAACAAAGGTAATTACAGTTTCCACTAGTTTGAACCTTTACAGCACATAATCAATAGTGTAAAGTATAAAAGCAACTTTATGAGAATGACTTCATGCCACATTCATAAAGAATTCCCCTTTTTCTTTTATCCGAATTTCTTCAAGCCCTACACTTAGCATTTTGTATTTTACCACCTTGCTTGGCATACCAGAGAGATTTCTGTGGTTCTGACACTTAATACACTGAATAGATGAAACTGGTAGTGGTCTTTGTAGGTCTATAAAACAGGTGGACCAGTTGAGAGTAGACACATGGTGATTCCTTTTTTTTCCTTACGTATGTTATACTTTTCTCTGCCTTTTCAATCATTCCACAGAAACTCATTTTGTAAACTTTTCCTTTATTAATTAATTTAGATATTGCTGTATTGTACTTTTAGATATACTGATGAACATTGATGAGCACCTTCTTAAAATATGAACAGCTGATAATAAGACTTTTTCCATTTCATCAAATGCTTTGTACATATTTGAGCTGTGAGAATCCTTAAGAAGTTACCCCAGCAGCCAATCAGAATTTTTATATTATTCGTGCTCTGTGCACATTGCTTTGCCTTACCTAAGGCCATGAGTATTCGCTTGCTGTGCCAACTTGTGTTTTCAGTTTACTGGCACTTTATCTCAGAAGAAAACTCTTAAGGCTGCTTGCCATAACCAATGTTGCTGTATTTATCTAAATGGATGTTCTGGATGACAGCGCTGGGTGTTTATTAAAAAAAAAAAAAAAAAACAGATGAAAGCTTTTTGCTATGCTACTTTGGAAATGGCAAGTGGTCCATGGCCATTGAATTTAAGTATAAGATATTTATCAGTTTCCCGCTTTAGCAGCAAGACCTAGTAATGCATCTTCAAAAAGGCCCTGTGTGAAGTGCTCAGGAGATTTATATCTTGTAGTCAGCTAAGAGATAGCAGGGTGTATACTGTGCAGGCACTCTTGTAATTTGTCCATGACATAGTGTGCTCATAGGTAACCCTCTGCATGCCAATTAACTGATAAGATGTCCACCCGGGATGGTTTTTTAAGCTAGTAAAATCAGAGCAAAGTTTTATCAGACCACATATAGAGAAAAAAATCAGAAAACCAGTATTGTGGATGTTTTTTTATTTGCCAAAATAATGTTTACTGATCTCTCCAATCAGTAAGAGACTTTGGATGGAAAGAAGCTAAATAATTGTCCAAGTCTCTGTACTTGGTTGAAAATTGAAGTTAGATCAAACAAATCATTATCAATGTTTTACTGGGATGTATTAAAATGACAAGAATGTATGAAAGGTACCTTCTAAGGATTTATGATGATTGATATTACTTTCTGAGACCAGTTTCTGTTCTACCATGAACTGTTCTACCAGCCAAAATGATTAAAAGTTGAACTCCAATTCTTACATTATACAGGATCCTCTCTTGTACTATAAATAATTTCACTGGACACTGTGTCAGTCTCACAGTGTTCAGTCCTCCAGTTGAAACTCACCCATCAAAGCACTTGGATAATTGCAAAACTCCCTTCAACTCCCACCATTTCACTGTTTAATTGGGGCTCTGGGACCGATTCTGTGGTGCTTTCCATAGGCTATGTACAACACCCTGCTTGCCCCTTCTGCTTTTGATTCTAAAATATGGTATGCAGTTTAAATAGAAAGGTTCTATTTAAAATGTTGATGAAGGGGGAACCAACAAGGGCAGAAAAAAATTCAGCTTTACAACTTGCAAAGTATAGATGGCTACTGGTTGTGCCTATTGTTCACTATGGTTTTGCAGTCTGTCTTAGACTGTGAATTTTCTTACAGGATAGGAGAATGAGAATGGCCTCATCAGCATAATGCTGTTTTTCTTTGTCCCATCTTTAGGTTCTTAATGAAGCTATACTGCCTAACTGCACTGTAAATCAGTGACTTGCTATGCTGTCTAGTGGGGAAATCTTGAACAGTAGCTTAAAATTGAAACTTGGACACTGTGTGAACAATATTGTAAATCTGTTGGCAGGTAGGACAAGGAACAGTTTTCCCGGAGTTGTTGTCTTAAGTACTATATCCACAAACACAATGTTAAAAAATACTACACCTCTCTAACATACAAGTAAAAAGAGACCTGTAGGGAAGAAGTATGGTCATTGCTTGACTCTCAGGATACGAAAGTATTAAAGTATAAAAGTATAAAAGCTCTGGATAAAGTTTACCTATGTTCTTAAAGTAGATCTATACTGTAAAGTTTGGTGCCAAATTTAGGTCTGGGAACAAGTTACCACTATTGTATCTTAGACTCCCTGCAGTTGATCTTCCCCTTAGAACAAATGTAGCATGTCTTGTTCCATGCTATGTCTCTGATGGTCTCTTATCTAAATGGGGGTTTCTGTACAAGTGTTATTGACACAGGTCAAGTATACATGTTGACTTTCCCCATCTGCTTGTTGGTTCCAGGACAAAGAATTAGAATATATAAATACATTTGAATCCACATAAAATTAAGGCAAATCATTTTGGATGGCTGTTAGCAAAATAGGCTTCCATAGTCTGTAAATACAAGTGTTCTCTAATAAAATTTGATTCCAAGCATCAGCCTCAGATAATGAGTGAGATAGTGTATGGCCTGGGATTTGGAGAGTTACCATTAATGTATTAAAGTAATTTTTCAGATAAAGTTACGTAGACATGCTAGATGATTGTCGCATTGGTGTGCCAAATATCAAGCATGTGTCCAGTGGTCGCCCAACCTGACAGATTGATGATCGAGTGAGTGGGGATGACTGCTGTATTTTCCTGTAGAGAAGAGAACAGGTTGTCATTCACTCTTCCTCCCCCTCCCCTTCCTATAGAAGAGAACAGTACTGTGTGTACAGCGTTTGTTCTTTCTACTGTCACTGGAAATTATCACAAAAGTTCATTTCCAGCAACAGAAATCTGACACCTATCTGATGTCTGTACAGGGCTTAAGTATGAAAAGCCACGACAGATTCCTCATTTACTGCAAAGCTTATCAATGATGCTACAGCTGCAAAAAGTGTGACTAATTGACTTACAGTCTACTAAATCTGGGACCCAGCATTACACCGGCAGGATTGAAAAATCTGAATTTTGCCCATTTATAGACTTGTTTTGTACATTAACATTTTGCAGGAGATTGAAAAGTGGCTCAATTTGTGATTTCCTACTGAGTGAGCGACAGCCTAAAATGCGCACAAATCGGCTTGATTTCTTTCATGTAATAATATATATTCTTAATGATTTGGCTCGGCATAGTTACATTGTCTCAATCACATTTATACTCTGAAAAACCTCTATTATAAACAATGTTGAACACTGAATTGTTGGTTAGGTGGGAACTAAAAGAGTTCTGAAAAGAAGAAAAAAAAAAAGGAAAAGAACCCAGAGCAATTCATTCTCAGTGATGGTTGTTCTGAAAGTAATATGATTACACTAATATATTTAGCATGCAAAAACACCATTTACCTGGGTGGAGATAAGTGGAAGTCACACTGAGCTTGTATGGCCCATATTAAGCTTGCTTGATTGCTGAACTTTAAGGTTAGTGCAATTTCATTAGTGCTATCAATCTTTCTTTTACAGTAATACTAAACACTTGTAGAATTGCAATTAAACCATGAAATCATAACCCTAGAGTAAGGTTGTTAACTGCTGCACATGAAATTGGTGTTTTTTGTTTTAAAGAGTCTTGATTATTATCATTCACGTCTCTTAAAGTGAATAGCTAGTTTGTTCCATAAATGTTCTCTATCGTGGAATTAGGTTACCTGGTAACTGTATACAAACTACAATAAATGGGATCACTGGTATACTACAGTGATCCCAAGTATACCAGCCTCATAGATTGTATCAGGACATGGAGCAGAGGCTCCCGAAGAGAATCAGTAGGGGATCCCTTACATCAAAGTGGATTGCAAATACCCCCAAAGACAAAACATGAAGGTTCTCCCTTATGCTGATATTATTTAATTATTGATCAATGTATTTCTGTTTAGCAAACCTCCTCAATGTTAATTCTACTCTCAGTGCCTTGATGAAGCAGTATATCAGTGAAATGCGTCGGACACATTTACACCTATTAGGTTTTCATTTGTATGGGGCCCTGAATACCCCACATTTTGATGATAAACTTTAGGACTAACCTGCCATCTCTAATAGTGCTTTTGTGCTAGCCCTTGTATTTTAGAGTGTATATTAGAAAATCACTTCACCCAATTGTTGGCAAACAATTTTGGATTTTTTAATTTTATTGTATCATGAAATGAAATGTATGCGTTTTTCTTTGCTAAAAACCTTCTTTTTTATGGCTGCCATACAAAAAATAAATGATCTGGCAAAATGTATTCATTGATAACAGTGACCTCTTTGGCCACCCATGGGAATACTAAAATCAGATGGCTGTGCTGAGTTTTACTCGATCATTTATAGTTTTCTCAGGTTAATTCAGGAACCCGGGAGTGATGATACATACAGTATATAGGTGGTTATGCATAAGCCTGTCAAGTATAATTTGACAATTGCATGGATGTCTCAATGATTTTTATTGTTCAAAGTCCACTTGATTCTTTATTTTTGTTTTAAAAATATTTCCATTTGCAGGATCCTTATATTGTGAAATGCCATCTATAGTACAGAATTTGTTGTCACCACAAATCCTCCAAATCTTTTAGTAATTGAAGATATTTTAGACAGTTCTAAAAATTTAAAGAAGACAATAAAATTGTGTAATGACTAATAAAGATCAGATAGTTAAGCTGTAGACCAAATGCTCTTGCTACATATGGGTTGCCACATACCAATAATATGTCACCATAGGATTAATTTGTTCCCTGAAGAAGAGAACAAAATCTGTGAAACGTGTTGAGAATAGATTAGGCACTTTTGTATGAGAACATGTTGAGAAGGGATTGTTTATACTCTAAGTATAATGGTTAAAATGATACAGGTCTGCACTTGTTACCTTTGTTTGAGGGCATATTGGTATATGTATATATGTATATTGGTATATGGCTTATCTTCTGAAACCTTATATGGTCACAATGCACCACTTTGTAGAATGAGAATTTACATTTAGGTGATTGTATACTATTTTTAAAGTGTGCTTTAAGAAATATACATTTACTATTTAAGTATACTTGCTGTGAAAATCAATTATTCAGCCATTGGACAAAGAAATTCTTCCTATTCACAATCTTTGTAATGGACAGATATATCTTTAATCCTTTACCAATGTAGATTATATTTACATTGTCTGGAGGTATAGGTAATCATATAGGTAATACATTCATTTATTGTTATGTATGTTCCCTTGCAATACCAGGATCCTATATTCCATATGCACTGGATCTGGAGATGCATGGAGACTGAAAGTGTTTTTTTCTGTGTATCACAAATTTCCCCCACTACCCTAAAACAGTGATAGGTAATTGCTATAAATGAAAGGCCTTCAAGTGTATATGTCTCTGTGTTCACTTGCTAGGACCAGGACCAAAGGTTAATTAAAAGTACCCTTTAAAGTGGTTGAAGTTTTATTTATATCAAACTAGAGGAGTCAAAATACCAGATCTCACCAGTAGCTGGTACTGTAGGGAAGTTCTAGGATTACCGTTCATGGTACCAGTAAATGAATGAAACAGAGCACTTTTCTGATAACAAGTAATCTACAATCATGTGCAAACTATAGCATAATATTCACTACTTTAGTAGCCCAACAAGAGGTGTTTAATGCCACACAGATTCTATTTCCTTAAATAGGAAATAAATCACCTTTAAAACGGACGTTAGAGCTACAAATAACCCCAATGCCATATCCTACTTTGGGCCAAGCAAGGTTTTGACATTTTATGGAGAGGCAGTGGGCTAAACATTGCATGCGTATTGTAAGCTCTTCGGGTCCTTTCCCCTTCCTGTGTCACTCCCAGTATCAGTCTGTCATTTGCAACCCCTATTTAATGTACAGCGCTGCGTAATATGTTGGTGCTAAAAAAAATTATTAACTTAAAATGGAAAATCTGCCTTGCTGGGTTTCTATGAACAAATATCTGATCTTGGATTTAGTAAAACTTTACATATTCCTGTTATATTTAATTGGCCCACCACTACTCAGGAATATTTAAATTAAAAGCAAACAACAAATGAACATAACATCTCAAACAATTGGATGATCTCTCCTCTGCTAAGTAAAACTCTCCGCTCAGCATTTTCTTTCCCCTGTAGCATAATTGTAATAAACGCTGCACAAAACATGAGGGTGATAGTACTGTGAGCTGAGACTTTCTAATATCCAGCTGCCTATATGAAGGTACTCAATGATTTCCTCAAGTGAATTCCCGGAATTATAGAATTAAGCAGAGACACGGACAATAGATACACAATAGATTTTCCCTATCACAGCCACGACTCAGCACAAAATTTCTGCCTAATTTCCAAATCTAATTGTTTGGGAATCCAGCCAGTATTATGCGATATAAACTGTATGTAATGCAGGGAATAAAATAGTTGAGATTCATATTTTTGTTTCTGTTTATGATCATTCTGATTATTCCGGTGGATGCAGGCTGATGTTTAAACTGGATTTCAAAGAAAAATAAAAACGTGCGCCTCTATATAGTAACCCAAGCTATCCAATATCCAAAAGTGGGACCCCTATGCAGCAAATGGATTTTCCACAGCATTAGATCAGGTAGCCATGCAGGTGTAAGGCCCTGATCAGCACCAGTCCCCACCAGACACCAGTCCCCCAAACTAACACCACAGTCCTCACCTTTAGTAAGCCCTAGCTCAGCCTCGGGAGACTGGTTGTGTCCCCCAGCACTTGGTTGCCCCCGGGACTTACTTCGCAAGGGATGGTGTCTGGGAATGGGCCAACAGATAAAGCAGTACCAAGATTCCAACAGAGCCAAGTCCAGAATACAGAGCAGAGGTCATACACAGAATATCTGTCCACTAAACGAAGTACAAGGATAAAACACAAACAGAGTCGGGGTCACAAAGGTCAGGTCGGTCCAGGCAGCATAAACTGGCAATGTCAGAAACAGGCAAAGTCAGCAACAGTAAATCAGACGATAAATCTCCAGCACAGATTAGCCCAGCTAAACGCTACAACAGGCACTGGTAACTGGGAGCGGAGAGGCTATAAAATCCCAGCAGCCAATAGCAAGGCAGGACTGAATCAGGAGCTAATCGCCTCTGAAATCCCCATCAGCTGTGCACAACCTCACAGAGGGGTGCTGGGGATGCCAAAATATATCAGGCTGCACGGCTACAGGGAAGCAGGGGCTGCTATCTTAGTTCCCCTGGCTGCTGCAAATGACATCACTGAACAGAATAATCAGTGTTTTATACTGCGATGGCGTACAGCACAGAGTCACCGAACAAATGAGAATCTCTTAACAGCAGGTAAACTCTATACCATGGATCCCTGCTCTAAGAAATTTAAAGACTGTAAAAGGATCCTTTGGTTAAGTAACAAACAAGACTTTAACTAATATGGTAATTCCTTCTGAAAAGTAGGTTTGACTAAGGTGCAAAGAAAAGGTGCCCAAACATATGGTCAAGCTACTGTGTATAAAAGCCTAAATCAAGTCAAAAATGGAACCGATGCCTTGTTGCCCTGTGCTCAACAGATAAAGCAGTTAAGGCATCCAGTATGCAATGAGTGATGTGTATACCAGGGCCATGGAGTGGGAAGCTAATATTACCTACCTGGAGTCCAATTGGCAAAATTCTACCAACTCCAACTTCACAGCCCTGGTATATATAACCCAGGTCAAAACAGAGCTTCAGAAAGTCTGGTCATTCCTAAATGGACGACTTATTGATTTTAAGGCCTCAAAGGGAAAAACAAAGCTCTAACATCAGCTAAATTTAATTCTGGTTGGGTTTATTAATAATAATATTATTATTAATATTATTATTAATAATAAACAGGATTTATATAACGCCAATATATTATTGTGCTGTACATTAAATAGGGATTGCAAATGGCAGACTAATACAGACAGTGATACAGGAGGAGAGGACCCTGCCCCGAAGAGCTTGCAATCTAGTAGGAGGGGGAATTTCACACACAATAGGATGGGAGATAGAAAGGAGAAGTAGAGAGGCACTGGTGAAGTAAGTAACATTGAGTCAGAGTTGGGCTGGAGAGGGGTTACAAAGACACTTCCCTAAATAGTAGACAATGGGCCTGATTTAATAAAGATCCCTTAGAGTGTAGAAGAAAAACTATCATGGGAGAACCTAGATGATCCAACATACATGGAATGGATCTCATCCAGAATTGAAAACATTTGCTAACCAATAATAAATATATATAATGAAATCCATTCCAGGTTTGCTGGATCACTCGTGTTCTCTGATGATATTCTTTCCCAGTCTTGGAGATCTTTAACTAATCAGGCCCAATGCCTAAAGTTATTTAATATGGTTTTCACATTTTTTCATAGTCCTGACTTTTAGAATAGCCACCAGAGGGAGCCATTAGTAGCCTAGTGCTATTATTCTTCTTCTTGCCTAAGAGCAGCTGAGATCAGCCACATACAAGGTAACTGGTTGATGTGAATTCTTTGAAAATCAGTAAAACGTAATCATCGTGCAGCAATGCAAACCAATAATCAGAGTTGGGCTATGTAACATCTATAATAAGCTGCCCTGGGTTCTTGTGTACAACATGATTCTTAAAACAATACCACATGCTGCTAAGACTGTTTAAATCAAGCTGATCTCTTTTACATGGCTAGGAAATAAAAACATGGGAAAAGCTTTATTTTTTTCAAGTATCCAATTCTTTTCCTTATTTTATAACAAGCTGCATTTGTCATCCTGTGTATTATTTAGATTTGAAAGAGGCGCAGAAAGTCGACATGCAGATTTATGCATAGACATTCCTATGAAAATAGAGCAGAGTTGTGTCTGCCCCAGGCTGATTTTGTTAAGTACCGTGTACTTCTGTCTGATCAGACTGTGACTCTCCCTTCCTCGGTACTTTGCGTTTCACAGACATATCACTGACAAACCAGAGGAAACTCTGAATGATGTAATACAATCAACACGCTCTTATACTTATCTATATTTGTACAACGGCAGGTATAGAGACAGATGTGTTCAAGCCAAGATTGCTCAGCAGTCAATAGATTCAAAAAGTACTTGTCGGCATGATGAAGACTTCATGCGGCTCGCTCCTGTACTATAAGCAAGACATGAATTTCTGTGGACAGCTAAGAAACCAATTAAATCGTACATGCTTGCAGATCACATCAGAATCAGACTAGGAAAAAGGGGAAAAAATTACAGACAGCGTGTTCTTCTCTGGTACAGTAATTAAAGTGCACTATTTTCTTGTTAAACAAATAGAAAAGTCATTTATGAAAAAAAAAGAACCATCTATGCTTTTAAGTTGTAAGGGGTTATCTAAAAGGCATTTCAGATCATTTGACCCTTAATAACTTCCACTTAGAGGAGAGGAATATAACAAAAAATATTTTAGGAACAGACAAATCACCAAATAAAGGACAAAGTGGGCTTTGCCTAATTTATGTATAACTTGTTAACTTTTTATAAAAAAATTCTAAAATACCAATACAAAAAGTTTAGCAATACCGCTCTATATACTATAAAAAATGCTTCCTACACTACTCCATCAGAGGAATGATCGACCCATTCTGAATGCAGAAATGATCTTCTGATCATTTACAGTGAATGTTTATGTTGAGGCTGAGTTCCACTCAGTTTGCAGGTTGCCCTATGATAATATATACAATTATTTTAGGAAGTTTGTCCCCTGTTGAAATAAATTGAACCATGCTTTATAATGTTTTTCTTGCCTTCCTCTTGGTCATCTGTGCATATAGGTTTTTATCTAGATTGTTATTTCTCAACCAGGGTTCCGTGAAACTTTAGGGTTCCTCGAGAGCAGGCATGTCCAAAGTCCGGCCCAGGGGCCAATTGTGGCCCGTGTTCAGATTTCTACAGGCCCGCAGCCTCTGTCATAAAATCCATAATATGCGGCCCACCAGCACTGTTGACCACAGTATAAAATACACTCGTACAAAAAAGCTATTTTATATTTCATTAGGGTGGATCAACCACCTTGCAATTATCAGTCAGCACGTACTCAGGGTTAGTGTGGGTGTGGTCTGGGCCGGTCCTGCACAGTACATGGCCACACTAACCCTGAGTACATGCTGAATGGTCGGCCCCCACACATTTTCACCTCATCAAATCTGGCCCTCTTTGCAAAAAGTTTGGACACCCCTGCTCCAGAGATTAATAGGGCTTCCTTGAGCAATTAGTTCCTCTCAGGTCAGTTACTACTGACTTAAATTATCTTTTTGGCTATCTGTAAAGCCGCATACACACCTGCAAGTATTGTCTTTCACGATCCTTTCCAACAACAAAAGACTGAAAGATGCATGAACGAGTGCTGTACGCACAGCACCGTTCTGCTCTATGGAGAGGGGAGGGGGAGAACGATGGAGCAACATCCTGCTGCGTGCTCTCCCGCTTTTCTTGCATTGTGATCGTCTGTTGACCATCGTTTGTGGATCCGCCAGGACAATGGACGACGGGCGCTGTACACACGCCAGATTCTTGTCCGATATCGGCCCTGACATGATTTTCGGGCGAGAACCATTGGACGTGTTTAAGAGTTTCATTGTTGCAATGGCCAAAATTATTCTTCCCACTGTGGGCTGTAGACATATAAATGATAAAGATTAAATAAGTAATGCATATCTCATAAGGTCAACTATTGCTAACACATAATTAATATTAGTGTAATTATCTAGAAGACTCCTTCACTCTAAATAGGTAAACAGCTATCATTGCAAAATTGGATGTGATTTAAAAACAACGTGTATACATAATAGCTCCTAGAAAAATGTGGATTCAGGATATTGCACGTGAACTGATATTACCTTGGTTAGCAAGGTAAAAAACAACTGGGAGTCCTTTAACTATATAGAGCAGGTCTGTTGTGTACATTACCAATGGCCTTGCACTAAATTGTACTAATGTAAAGGCTGTGACATATACAGTGCACAGCTTTTCCCATTGGTAGTTGTCACAGGTTTGCCCAACCCCTGAGGACCTCTAGTCACCAGAAATACTGACTTCTAGTTTGGACCTCTGTGCCAGGGCTTTTTGGTCACATAAAAGCCATATATGTTTATTAGGATGCAAAACCTACTTGAAGCAGTCCAAATGCAGGTAATCAGGTCAACTGCAGGTCATATTCCACCTGCCAATTAATTCTGAATGATCTCAAAAACATCTAAGACTGATGTAAAAATGTTCCCATTAACACAAGCCTAAAACTTATTGTTATGGTCTTTAACAATATCTATTGTAAATTAGACCTTTAATTTTTAATAGACAAAAAATAGTTTTTTTGTAATTCTTGGGATTAGACTTGCTTCTTTATTATTAAAGTCATAAAACTACATATAAATATATGAATACACACAGGATGAAAACTCTACTTTGTAATTTCCCTGCAGAACAAATAGCATGATCAGCCTAATAAAGAAAGTAGAAAAACAACAGGTCTACAGCAGGATCAACAGGTATTAAAACTGTTACAAGGGGAACTCAGGTAAACAAAATGTGCTGTTAATGTTAATGACAGACTATGTCATGTATGTACTTTTATTTCTTCTATACCATAACTTGTAATTCGTATATAAGCTTCATGGGGTAAAGTGGCCTATATCCTGCTGAAACATTGGTGAGCAATAAAAGTTTTGTTTAAGTCAACAATACTTCTTCAAGCTGTTCTCTGAATCGGTATAACAAGATACATATTTCCAAAAGATAATGAGATCAACTGTGAACATTTGTTGGAATAAGTTCTACCCATCAACCTATCAAAATAAATTGCTCAGATAAGAAAGAATATAGTAGGAAACAAATGTATATTTTGTTATTTTATAAACTATATATATATATATATATATATATATATATATATCTGTGATGAGATACCGAAATGTCACAAGTGCAAAGGCAAGCCCAATTATTCTTTTATAAGATCCAGATCAACATTAGCAGAATCAGCTCTGGATTTGATAAAATATGCTCTGTGTCTAACTAAGCTAAGGGAGAAACAGATAATTGCAGGTGGAAAGTCAATTTCTACTGTATGGCAGCCTTTCCCAAATAAGAGGAACCTTTGGAACCCTCAGGAATTCTCAAAAAAGTTTTTAGTTCTTAGTGACTGCTAAAACTTAAATATGGAGCTAATGGTATGTCATGAATATTGGTAAGTGATCAGCAGAAGAAGAGAATGAGGAATTTGACATACTATTAGTATTTATCACTCATGGCGGATCAAAAAAAAAAATCTAAACACAAAATAACTATTAGCAGTAATCATAAAATCTGTGGTTGGTGCCTTTATACATTGGTGATCAATGAGAAATTGCCACCCTTACAGACATCTGTAAAGACATCCTGTGATGTTGGCCCAAATCTGTTCAAGCACAGATCAGAGGGGTCAATCTACAGCAGCTCGAGGATCTCTGGAGGAACCCTCAGGCCCTGCAGAACCCTGGACTCCCAAAAGGGAATAGATATTGGGAATGATTTGGTAAAGGGTTATAGGCTGTTAAAGGGACATATGTGAATGTATTTTCCCCCGACTTCAGTTGCAGTAGATAGTGGCACAGTTCTGAAAGCAACAGGCCACCTCTAGTTTTGTGGTTTCTTTTCCTTCTTTTGCGATAAAATCACACCTCATCCACAATTGCTCAACAAAGTGGTTGTCAAACACTGTTTACACCCCTGCAGAGGCTAGGGATCTACTTTGGATTTTTAAAAAATGGGCTTCCGGAAAGTTACTCTCTTTTCTTCAGTTTCAAGTTCAATTTGGAGCCTACAGTAACAGGGCCACATTAATGTGCAGATTAGAGCCATAATCGGTAATAAAAACCTATTGGAGCATGTTACTCTTTTGCTTCCCATTTTAGCACCTCCACATATATCATTAAATGGTAACATAGGCTGATGTGAATCTACATTTTGCTAGCATTATCACTGTGTTAGGGACTCATCAAGACGTGTAAAGATTATACGCTTTACACCTTCAGAAATACCACTTGTCTGCAGAAAGTCTTTCTAAACTCACTAGTAATTCATCAAGTAAAGAATGTGACCTTCCATCCTCCCCTTTTATTCTATTTTTTGTTATAAAAAATATAGACTTAAGTATATGGCTGGAATGAAGCTAAAATAAAATAGGATACATACAATGGAACAAGTCAACATCTGTGATCGTCGTCAACTCACACAGTCAGGTCATAACTAGCAAAGACTATTATTGACTCGATACAAAAGTGTTTGTTCCCCTTTTTTGTATGATAAGCAAAGGATTTGTGTTGGGTGGAGAACAGGCTGAGGCTGAGATGCTCAGGTAGCTCCAACAGATCCCCAGGTGGTCTTAGTTAAAGGAGCTTTCTCAGGAGACTTTCCAGATTCCAAGCTTGAACCTGAATAATTATATGTATATGTTTCATTGGACCATACATTCTAAGAGTCCAAAGAAAAAATGGAAATGGTCACATGTTACCTAAAATAGATGTAAAACCAATCAAATTCTCAATGTCATTTCAATTTGATCCTGACTGCTGTTCCCCAATTGTGCTACTGTATTTTCTCCTTGTTGTCTACATGACTTATTGAGATCACAGATGTGGCCTGTTGTATTCATATTCAATAAACCGGTCCATGCCAATGATGTGCAGCCCGTGCTTATGGATTGGAAATGGCTGACATAAACTGGACAATGTTAACAGAATTAAAATGCACAAAACCTATGAACGGTGTCCCTGCTAGAGAGATTCACCCCTTTGTTTGTACTGATAGCTACTCCTTTGCCCAGGCTAATTTTTTCATCCACTGATCAATGGATTCAGCTATGGAAAAACTTGTGAGGTCTATTTATAAAGCAGTGAGCCTGATATTCTCTCTGGTGGAGAACTAATTACTGCTATTGAAACACATGACAAATTCCCCTCCAGTGAATGTTTCAGTGAATGTCAGATTCAAAACTTTTTAAATAGACCTATTTGTGTTCTTTGACTTCATTTCCTAATGACACTGTTTATGAAATCCAGTTGACGCAGCATGAGTGGTAACAAAAATAGAAAACAAAAATAAAATAATAGTTTTATTATTAATAAAAAATAAAAAATAAAATAATGACTGTAAAATACAATAAAACAAAATAACTATAATTGATGTAATAATAAATAAAATATTACACTTAATAAAACTGATATGATAATATTATAACTAAATAATAAACAACAATAATAAAAATAAAATAGCAATAATTGTATTATTGATGAACAAAAACATAATACAATATTAAAATACTGTAAAATAACAAATAAAAAAACCAAAAAAACAAAATCTGGAATAATAATAAATAAAAATGATAATACTATTACTAAATAAATAATAACACTTAAATAAAATGACATTTTAAACACAGTATTTAAATCCTGAATTAAAAAATAAAATGACATGCACTACAGAAAAAAATATCCAATCCTTCTTAGCCTGTGCAAGTTTTTTAAATAGTCACATTATGTTTAGCATTTCCCTTTTTTGTGAGTGTCTGATTCTAACATCACCAGAGGAAAAGCTTCAGCTCACAATAATAAAAAAGGCTTTGATATTAGATATCATCATACATAATTCCATAATCCAGCGAAGAAATGCTGCTTCCGATAATTCTTCTGTTCAAACACTGACTTTGCATGCCGAATGTCTATCGCTGTATTTTTCTGATTAACGGCGGCCTTTCATAGGACTTGGCAAAATACTTCATAATTAAAGTAGACCTATCCTTCAAAATTGAAAAATCTGGAAATAATACTACACCATGGAATACATTCTGTTATTTCTAGTTCCTAATCTTAGGAAAATTGCCTGTTGTAAAATTCTTCCTTAGCTATCTTGTATATGAGATACTAAGGTAAGAGCAGATACATTAATTGTAAATAACCCTTCAGGGCCAACTATTGGTGCATGATGAGAATTTTTAAAGGTTGCTACAGGCACAATGAACGTATTCTATAAAACTAAATGCGAAAGCGGTAATAACAAACTGATAGTGAAGGGCCAAGTACACAATTGTAGGCGAAGATTTGTCTTATAATAATTGTTCAAATTCCAATTTCATTACTTTTGATAAAGCTTCCTTGCCTTTTCTCCTTTTGATTGGTGAAGTCTTCTGTATCACCAGATGGGACCGATTACTGTAGTTATTTGTGACGTGCCTATAGAACTAGAAGGGGACAATAAGGAGTCCGGTCACCTAGAACATAACAAGCAGGCTGGGGTGACTGGTCTTCAGGACACCGAGTTCTACCCCATAGCCAATGGAGGGGTATTTGTAGCAAACATTTTACTGGAATGTTATTCTGAGAAATGGACACACAATTATAGGGGCGAATTTGCCCACTTTATCACTTTTCTTATGTGCTTGGAGTCTTCTTTACCCTGTGGGCTACATCTGCATGAGTAACAGACACCCTGGACAGGTAGGCTATGTTCCAACTTGCACCAGAGTTTCAAATTATAAGGGGTTCTTTGCAAATCAATACAAAATACTGTTCACATAGCAAAGTGAATAATAAATGAGACAAAGCTCTGCTGACGTCAGCTACCCAATAATGTGCAAAGACTATTTTTTTAGATTTCTTTCATCTGATTGGATTTTCTGTGCAAAACGAACACTCACCACATTTACTAAAGTGACATATCCATTGTAGTCTGATAATTCACCTTGGTGGGTGAACAACCTAAATTCCTTCACTGATTCACCTTCAATTTCTGCCATTGACACATCCACTTGAATGCACAAACAGTATATTATCAGGAATTTCTTACCTTATCCTCAAAATGAATATGCTGATCCCATCACAACATCTATATATACATGAGTGCCAGCTATTAGAATAAAACATTATTACCATTTGTTGTTACTATATTTAATTCAATGGTGTTAAATAATTCAGCAGCAACCCTGGGAGGTCTTGATGAGGAATAGATTTGAGGATGACAATGTAAAGTGTTTTACAAGTACAGATACATGTTGTGTGTGTGTTTTTTTAACACACGTGTGTTTTATTTGATTTGGACATACAGCCATTGGCAGCCAACAAAGCCAAACAGCCAACAAACACTTGCAATGGTTTTGTATAGGGGGTGTAGAATTGAGGTAAATGACCACATAGGTTTATCCCAAATACCTTCCTTGTTTTACCAAGCCACAGCCAGGAGAAGCTTCATGGAGGAAGGACAAGTCCAGTTGTGAACTTGTTGCGCTGCACTGCATGAAGCATGCTAATAGCAAGAAAAAGTGATAAAAAAAGTGTGCTTCTTCTTGCAGGGGATGGGGCCTGTAAGTGTTTTTTAACTGCATGCTTAGCCATGCTCCAAACCTCTTCCATTCAACCAAATGGAAATGGGTGGGAATAGTTTTTTTCATTTGCACCTGGTTGTGCTTGCATTGCGATTTGCACTGGAGTTGCACCATGGTTCCTGGAGGTGACATCTTGTTTTTAGTTATCCAATTGCTTCCTCCTCTAAATGATGAACTGCACTATTACCACAAATGCAAGGCATGCAAATGTTTGTTGCTCTTGGAAGCATAGCAGTCTTGAGTATGCAGCTTGTTACCTGGATTTTAGTTTTAAAATTTAAGATGCTTTGAAACGATTCTTCAATATTCAGCCCACCTTGGTGGTTGTTTAAGTCCCTCTCTACCTTCCTATCTCTTTGAAGGACTTAAAAGGTGAGATCTTCCAGCTGGAGATACCCACCTATCCCCCAGCAACCACAGACTCTCACTTCTCTTGCTGCAGTCAGATGAACCTACTTCCCTAATGGAACATGAATGAAAGACTGTGAGAGTAAAACACCTTTGTCACAGTAACATCTAAAGATGGGCTGACTTTCATCTTATCAAAGCACTTGTTATTTTTTTTTCTTCTTCTGACCCTTACACTATCCAGCTATCATGCTGCTTATTTCCATCGCTTCTAAAAAAGAAAATATAACACTGAACATAATATTATATTGCTCCGATCACACCACTTATTTTTGGGCCCGTAAAGGTTTACGCTGTTGAACTCACTACATTGTTTTGATTTATTGATTTGCCATTTGTTCCTCCAAAATATTTCTCTTATTGATTTTCTACCAAATTTCTGAAAATGTCCATGAATAGTCTTCTACTTCTAATGGATAAAATGTAGATTTTTGGAAGGTATGTGACAGAGGAACCATCAATGTTCCTGTAGCTCTGATTTGGGGGGCTTTGGTCAAATGGGTGGTTTGGCCACTGTCCACCAGACCTCAAATGCCCCAAAGTCCTGGTTATCATTCAATCGGAGCAGTTGAGATCCATATTTGTTCAGGTGATTAGTTGCAGTGCAGTTTTTGGTTGGGGGCAGTCTGCCACACAAACTACAGACTTCCAGTCTTGGTATTATTATCTCCTGTTTTTATAACAGAGACATATTACTCAGTGTTCTACATAACCACAAACTTCCAGTCATCCAGGTATTATCTTCTGTTTTTATAACAGACATATTACTCCATGTTCTACATACAACTAAGGCATAGACATGGACGTCTAGTAATGGACATCCAACTAAGGTCCTTTTCATAGCTGCAATGGAAAACTGCACAGTCTTCTTCTCCCAGGTGCATAGGTGTCTGGAATGGCACTGCACAATTTTTAATACATTTGCACATGATTGTGGCTGTGGTTGTAGTGTGGTTTTTACAAAGGCAACCATGCAGCCAAAAGCACTTTGTTCAACCAATCCACAATCTGCTGCCTTAAGCTACGTACACACTTCCAGTTATTATCGTTGGAAAACGAACGACGAACGATCCTGCACGATATCTACGAACGATCGTATAGCACCAATCCAGCACATAGAGATAACGACACGATCGTTCGTAGATATTGTACACACAATAGATACGATCGTTTGAGCGACGGAGGAACTATGTGCACGACAGGAAAGTGAACGAACGTTCGTTCATTACGCATGCTCAGANCATGGACGATCAACGAACGATCGTACACACGAACAATGTTCAACGATCGTCGTCCAATCCGATCCGCCGGTCCGGTCGTTCGTTTCCAACGACTTTCCTCGTTCGTCGGCGTCGTTGGTTACTTTTTTTACGAACGTTTTTTGCCCAATCGATCGTTCGTCGTTCGTTTTGAACGATAAAAATTGGAAGTGTGTACGCACCTTTAGTTTCCAACTGCCTTCGTTATCAGAACAGTGGGGTTTACTATGGATTGGAAACAACCCTCAGATGGACTCACAATCTAATGTCGATATCATAGTCTAAGGCCAGTTTCAGTGTAACAACACCATTGTACTAGTATGTTTTTGGTATCAGCAAACATGAGGAGAACAAACTCATGAAGGTAGGGCCCTTGGCAAGATTCAGACCTGGGACCCTAGTGCTGCAAGACCTGGGTGTTAGCCACAGGACTACCATGCCACCCATTGAATGCCTGCAAATGCTGTTGAAAGTTTTCAGACTTCTAGTGGTTAAAATGGGCTCCTGGGGCGTAGTTAGCCATATCGTTGACAAACACCCCAAAACTTCTCTTGTTGTGGGCTTTATCTCTATAATGGGAACCTTTATTGTTGTTTATGTAGAGTCCAGCAAGTTCTTCACCATTACTGAAGCAGAAAACAGTACAGTGTACAATGCAAGGAACTTCTTGTGGGATCCTCAGCCCCTTTGGGCAAATATATATATATTTATGTGGGCAGACATGTGAACTCTTCCCTTCTTGAAATGTTCAGATTTTAAATTTCAAAGTAATGCACCTTCCTCCTCTCCTTCTGAATATTTGTTGTGGTTCAGCAAATGTTTGCCTCTTCTTACAAAATATGCCACTTTTATCTAAAAAAGATCACTTCATCATTTTTCCGGTACACCAGTTAGCTGCTTTTTAAATGTGCTGGAAAAGGCTTGAAGTATAATAAAATCTTCTATGAATGTTAGTATTTCAAGCAAAGTGATTGGCTGCAGCAAGAAAAAAACACAAAAAACACACGATACAGCAAGCATATAAAAACATATAAAACTAAAAATACAATAAATCTGAACTCCAGATGGATAAAACAAACACAAATTAACACATCCCTATATTTTGTAATACATTGTTACATGCATTTTTAATGCAATCAATGTGAGTACCTTGGTTTGGTATCAGCCTCTTTTAGCACCAGATGGAGAAGAGAGATGAAGAAGCAGCACAAACAGCCACTCAGTGATCATGTGCACTTATTGTGTGCTGCTTTGTCTTTCACTGTCCAGGAAAAGATGGATGAGGGACTAGACCTGAAAGTGTTACTTAATTGCTGCAGGGAAAATAAAATTTTCAGTCCTGCCAGATAGGCCAGTGCTATATGGCAGAACTGTGTAAATCTTAGGACTGCCTATACATAAATGCAATCCTTTGGCAGGTAAAGCTTCTCCTTTATATGTATATATATTGAGCTATTGTCTGGAGTGAAAGCGGATGTTTAATCTGATTATAATTTGCCCCCCCCCACTAAATTACCAGGCTAATAACATTTTATTACATACCTTTCTATAGACCATGTGATGTCACTACTGGGTCTGTTTGCTTCTCTTTTCAATGCAGGAAGATCATGGGGCTGTACATAGACTGCATTGGTTAATGTATTTGATGCCGTACGCCCATGATTGAAAGGTGGAGCCATAGACTGGGGAAGGAGAGGCTAGACGAGGATGGGCGTTGTCCAACCAGGAAATGAGGCGGGCTCTATCTTATTTGCTGCAGCTTCTAATGCATTGTGATAAGCTTAGAGTAAGAAATTTCAATACAGAAAAGAAGCTGCTACAACTGCAAGACTGACAGTAAGGCTGGAGGTCATCTGTAATACTTATTTCTAGGAAATGTGCAGGTAGTATGTGCTCACTGAAAATACAATTTAGTCATTCTGCATTTCTGAGTTCTTTATACCTGTGCCTCTGCAGTATGTTTCAATATTATATTCCTATACACTGTATGTCTGCAGTTATGAAGACATCTTTTGTAGGAATTGAGCTGACTGTATCGGTGTATAAAAGCGGCAATATTCCATAACTAACTGGCAATTTATAGAGTTGTGTTATGTCCCTGTATCCGGGAAATACTTACATGTGTAATTGTGTTGCTGTGTGGATGCAAATACCTTTATAAATCTCTAATATTTGCTACCATTGTGGCTGATAAAGTGTGCCCATTGTCAGCCCGAAAATGGAACATTTAAAAAAAAAAAAAAAAGAAAAGTTACCAACAGAGAAAGAAGAAATTCAAGAAGATTTAAAAAAACACATAAAAGAAGACATAATATCATTTTGGCAATGAACTCAAGAAAATGCAAATGTATTTCAAAATGTATTGTAAACCAGAATAATGCATTAAGAGGAAGGAGAGCCCATTCATTGAAGTCTCCATATACTGAGCACTGAGAATCGGAGAATAGGGGGCTGGAAGCAGAAGAATGGCTGGATGTGGGGAGATTTGTTACATGAACACAATCTTGGACTGGAGGATGAAGATAAAAAGAACAAGGGGATGGAGATGAGAGATTATTACTAGATATACTCCTATGTTTATTAACTAGGTATGCATTGTATACATTGATCATTGTATTGTATGATTACATACACCAATCAAGTATACAGCTAATCACCGAATGATGACTGTGATCAATATCTGATAGGTATCTGTTACTTATTAATGGGAGAAATGTGAAATGATCATGGGGAATGGATGGAAAGGAGAGAAAAGAAGGGGGAGAAAGGATGGAGGGAGAGGTGAAAGAAACAGGAGAAAAGGAAGGGAAAAAATGGTGGAAAAAAAGTGAAAGATGGAGAAAAGGAGGAAAGGTAGTAAGAAGGAATAAAGGAGAGTGAAAGGAAAGAAAGAAGACGAAAGAAAAGATAGAATGGGCAAATAAAAAAGGGAAGACAGGGACAAGGGAGGGAGGAAACTACAAAACTGGAAAGAAGGTAAGGGTAAAATATCTAAACTGGATTGCCTGATATACATTTTACAGTACATATGATTGTTTAAGGTTCTATTTCATTTAGAAAATTGAATGTGATATATATATATATATATATATATATATATATATAGTGTTAGAAAAATCAAAGGAACATTAAGAAATGTAAAAATATCTAAAAATATCCATGGTCTTTAAGTATTCTAGAATGGTGCATAAAATCTTGAATATTGTTCTGTGCATTTTTTATTTTGACTTTTGAACTTGTAGCCAAAGAAGCTCAGAGCAGCATTCAATCAGTGACACCACTTTTGGTTAGAAGTATAAATTTCCACCTACACTGATGTTTTGCCATTCATACTACAGAAGAATTTCTCCCTTTAAAACCCCAGACTTTCCCCAGTATGCCACTGCCAACATCAGAAGAATTTACATGGGAGGGCACTGCACATACAAAGGCTGTTGGTAGAAATCTGCTAGAGTGACAACCTTCTCTGCTGGTGGCAGCACAGACAGCGATATTCCCAGTTTGTCCAGATTCCCATTCCCACATGCTATCTATTGCAAAGCAATCAATAAGATCCTTTATAAACCTTCACATTTGGAACTTTTGCTTTATGTAAGCCTGATATCTAGGTTGTTGCTGAAGCTTTCTACAAATCATGCAACCATTATGTGAATCAATCCAAATGCCATTTTATAGGATAAAATCAATATATTATATATCACAAATGATTTTTTATATTTTAAGTCATAGGGTACATAATGTTTACCACCTCCAATACATCAACAATCTGCCTCTGAGCTCTGTCTGCTAAGAATTTCCACAACTGAACTAAGATAAATGCCCCGTTCCTTAGCAGCAAGTTGTGTTTGCTGATGAATTGCAGTTTCTCTCCCTTCATACAGTTTCCATTGTGCCGATAAAGCAGGATGATGGCATATTGTTCTGAATAGACATCTATTGTATTGCCTGCGAGTCAAATCCACATTAAAACTGAAACTGCTATTAGACTGTAGCTCAAGGTCTCACTATACTGCATTCTGCAAATATTTCATATTTTCTCAACTTGGCACTGAATAAAGGAATAATAACGATAACAATATGGTTTGTTTGAGACCAACAATTGCTGTCACGCTGCATATATGTAGTTTTTTTTCTGTTTTGATTTATAGTCATATCAAGAAAATCACAATGTACAAGGAAGATGGTGTACTGAAAAATGATACATGTGGCAAAATTTGACAGGGAAAACCCGGAAACCGTATATCTATGGCTAAATGAAGTTTTGGGTGTCATCTGATGTTCTGAAACCACACTTTCCTGCTCTGCTCCCAGGTCTCTGCATGTGAATTCAGAATTAGAGCCTGGTTACCGCCTAGTGTTCTAATACTGCCCCTTCTTCTTTTAATTTCTATATAAATGTCGTGGGGGTTTCTCAGTGACACAATAGAAAGTGGAAAGATATTTCTCCAAAGTGACAGTAACCCACCTCTTGGACAATTTACCATGAACTCAATATTCCTAATAAAGACTTCCCCTTACCTTATCTGTTGGTGTCATTTTGGACAATTTGGTGGTAATAGTCAACAGTCAAAACCTGACAGATGTTACAAGTCTTTCCCATTTGTGATAATCTCTTAGTAATTGTATTGTTGCTACATTCAAACAAATGAAGCTAAAGCTAATTGGGAGTCTGTTTTAAAGAACTCCCCATTACTATGAAATATAATTATTGTTTCTCTGCATTTAGGGTGTTTAAAGAAGACCTGTCTAGAGGTAAAATTGTAGGTTGCTATTGCTAAAATTACTAGTTGTCTGGCTGGTATGATGTTGATTTGGTAGAATCATTGATGAAGGTAGTATTGAGGGCATCACACAGTTGAGTCTCTTGCTTTCTTGGGATGCCTTGGGCAAGAAATAGAGTTTTTGAATCTATCAAGACTATGGGTGTGTTTATAAATTTTGAGTACATCTAAGTTATAGAGATGCCAGTGCAGGAGGTTACATTCTTTTTGTCCTATGTCATGTCATAGATGATGGAATTCCTAGTCTTTTAAAGAATTATTGGCAAATCAGAGATAAAAAGCCAGAATTAATAAAGCTCTCCAAGACTGGAGAAGATAGACTATCATGGGTAAACCTGGAATGGATGTTTATGGGTTTAATGGAACATCCAGGTTCAACCATGATATTTTATCTTCTATAGTCTCGGAAAGCTTTAATAAATCAGGCCCCATGTGTAAAATGTATAAAAGTTATCATGGCTATAAACATAGTAACTCAAACCTTGATAAGAACTGGATTCTCTGCTGAAGAAGAAGACATTAGGATATCGGGTGACAAATGTGATTCAACTGGTTAATGCCAAGGCAATTTTGCCTTTCAAGAATGAAGAATTTGATAGAGAAAACACTGATTGGCATCACTGCATACCTTTATATACCTAGATAAACTCATGTCTTGATAAGCCCAAGGTTGTATTTTCAAACAAAATTCTTACTACATGTTTGTAATCTCTTTTCCATGAATAACTCTACCAATATGTATTGATGTCCTAGAATCCTTGTGGAATTGCCTAATTTGTAGTTGAGTTTATTTCAGTATTCAACGAGAATTCCATTTTTATTTTATTAAAAAATAATTGCAATTATAAAGTCATAGTGGAACAAGCATGTAAAATATCTGTCATATCCATATAAATCATACTAGAAATGAATATACGTAAAAGTGTGTGTAATGAATACATCAAAATGAATAACACATATTTTAAATGAAAACACTTGTCCTTCTTATAGAACGGTCATTGTCAATGTCAACTGAATTATCTGTTTGTCTGTGGGGAAAGTTCTAAAGCTTGATATTCATTCTCAAGATTGCTCTTCCTTTTAACTTCTATTTGCTCTGACGTATTACGTGTGAGATTTTGTGGAACAGTTAGGAAAGATCAGAGGCCCTGACCACGGCTCTCAGGAATCACAAACACAAAGTAACAATGAACCATCAAAGTTATCTTCGAGCTTGCAGCCCAGAGGAGTCCATCACTAACATGTGTATACCTTGCCACTTGAGATCGCTGATATTCCTGCAGTAGCGGCTCAAAGAGACCAGTGCACTGGGATTCAACAGGCTACAGCCCTTGGTTCAAATGAGGACTAAAAACCTTTCATGATTCATGACAAACCCTTTAACTGAAAATCAATGGCTTGACGCTCTGTTCATCACATTCCGGCAGGACAGATCGGTTTGAAATATTTCACTTATTGATTGGCTCACAAACGACATCTCTCCTTATCACACCAACAACTCAATATCAGTTTACAAAGAGGGCAGGACACTGCCTTGTAAAACACACAAACAATACATATATATATATATTTTTATGGTAACAAACAATTAAAATATATAACAACACCCTCTGTTAGCATTCTTTAATTTGTTTTCATTCAACAAGTATGCTTATCTGCAATCATTTGGAAAAAAATGTTGACAGACATTTTTGGGAACTTGAAATTAGGCTTGTAGAGGTGGGGGAAGTACGCAGGTGGCCTAATGTGAACCATCCGTGGCCTCCCAACTGTGATATTTTTTCATAAAACCCAAATAAAGTTTTTTCATGCTGCCTAAATAGTATTGAATGCAGCTGAATTTTTTTGTGATATTTTGTATTATTATTATATTTTGTAATATTGTGCTATAGTAAAAGTTAAAATGACTGTTATGCTTGAGAATGGACTGCTGCTCAATGTAATGGTCTAAGTCTCATGGATCCAACATGGTCTACCAATCCACAGTAATTCTCAGGGAGCAACAGGTGTACTTTACGATAGGGACATTTCATGACTGCAAAATATTCTTCTTCTGCAATAAATTTGACTTGCTGGATGAAACTCAGTTACATAACACTGTGCATGGTTGATTTTTTGGCAGTTTAGGAGCCAGGTGTTGAGCTATGAAGGGACGGAGGGATGCTTATTTCCCCAATATCACCAATGGGAAGGTGAATGCTCCTTACAGTCCCTACATAAGCATACTTTTGCCAATAAAGGCGTAATACTGGTTCATCAACGTCTCCTTTATTTGCCATTCCCTGTTTTCAGTTTTGTAAACTCTTGATCTTTTTGGCAAAATGATTTTTTTTGTATATATCCGTTTTTTCAATATCCAAACCATATATAAAAGTTCCATTTATTTTGTAAGCGCACTTTATGCAGCTTTGCAATTATAGTATTTATATCTTTTTGTAGAGAATGTTCCCCTGAGCATACTATTTACTTTTTCATTACCCCTCAGGCACACAGCTTTATTCTTTTCCACTTCACTTATGTGCCTTTTGTCAGAGCTGTTTTTTTCCATGTTGTGTTATTTATCAGTAAATTTAAGTAAGTCTCTCGCTATCATTCAAACAGATGAACCAACCTTCACTGGTGCCAGCTAGAAATGAGCTCACGCTACGAAAAACCCCAACCAATATTTATATTATTAAAAACAGTTAATAATATATGTTTACCTCCATGATTTTTACCAAAGTGTTTTAGATATACTTCAGATATATTTTCAAAAGAAAAAAAAAATGTTGCTGAACTACTCACTATACTATATTTACTTTATTATTTATACATTTATATAACACTGATATCTTCCAGGCTTCTTATGGAGACCATAGTCATGTCACTAAATATAATCAGAGGAGCTCAGGATCTAATGTCCCTACCATAGTCATATGTCATTATGACAATCTAAGGATAATACAGGGGAAGCCAACTAGCCTATCAGTATGTTTTTTATGTTGGAGGAAACCAGAGTGTCTGGAAGAAACATAGAAAACATGAGGAGAACATACAAACTCCATGAAGATAGTGTCCTGGCCAAGAATGGAACCTGGGGTTCCAATTTAAGGGTTCTGGTCCAGTGTCAATGCAGCCCATACACCAAAACCCCAATCTAACACCACTCAATTTGCCTATATTTAGGCCCTTTGGTCAACCTTAGTTGGCTTGTTGCTCTGTCCCAGCACACAGATGCTCCAAAGACTTAAGTTCACAAAGAATAGAAACTACAATTAATAAAGCCAAGTGTGGTATCCAAAAAGGTCAAGCAGTAACGTGGTCAGGATCAGATCAGGTTGATCGAGGCACCAGGCATAAGAGATTGGGCTAGGTCGGT
Organism: Pyxicephalus adspersus; assembly: GCF_032062135.1. Lineage (NCBI taxonomy): Eukaryota > Metazoa > Chordata > Amphibia > Anura > Pyxicephalidae > Pyxicephalus > Pyxicephalus adspersus. The sequence continues at coordinate 21,827,568 of NC_092864.1, read as the reverse complement.
GATGTATACATAGCAGAAATCCATATCTATGGAGGGTGGACTGGACTGGTGTAGCTTTATTTGGCCATGGACATTGGTAGGTAGGGGGCAGAAACTGGGCAGCTGAATCCTTATTAAAGTTAACTCTGCCATATAAGTTAAAGCTGCCATATTGAACTGAAGAATAATTTACCTTTCTCTCTCTCTCTTTCGCTCTTCTGTCATTTTGCTTTATATATTACCCTGATCTGTCTTCAACTCTAGACTTTGAGGGATACATACAGGCCAGAGTTTGGTATAAACAGAGTTGATTTTCTGAATTTTTGTTGTCAATTAAAAGAACTACTAAAAATGTGTGCATATCCTGACCCTCAAAGACTGGAGATGACTCCTGGTCTGGAACCACACATGATGACAACATAGTTATGTTATTGTAGCATGTGTTACCACCCTGCTGAAGGAAAGTAAAAATAATGGAATTTCTATTGACAAGCTGCATAATCTATGTTATGATTTCCTTAGACCATAAGTCTACTGTTATCTAGAATATTTAGAAATCCAACTAGTTTTTATGGGTAACTTCACCTTTGGTTGTTTCCTTTCAATAAATCAGCATGACTTGCCTAATGAGCTGTCCCTGAAGTTCCTGATATTGGTGGTCATGCGGTGAGGCAAGCTTCTTAGTATCTTTCATCAATAAAGAGTGACTTAGCTCAGTCACCCACGTTTGCTTTGCATACAGTATATGGGACAGCGGGGGGCTGTCTGCACTGTGCACATCATATGCCATTCAGTTGCTTTCAGTGCAGAGAATATCTGGATGTCATACCAGTCACCCACAGAACTACTGGCCTCCTTCTATTCTCTGGGCTGTCTGAATGACTGACAGAGGAACTGCTTACTAAGTTTCAATAGCTCTTTTGTCTGTTGATGTAGAATTTTTTTTCCCCCAAGTTAGGTCTTGTAATGGGTATATGGTAAAACATTGTACTCTTTGCCAATGTAATAGTTTTTTATTCTACATGTAATTTTGCATTTTTATAGCAAAAAAATGTAATTGCTGAAATAATATGTAGACTATCATTGGTGAATATGTCTATCTGAAAAAGACAGTTGCCAAACCATCATACTGACCCAATGGCTGTCATAGTTTCCAAATCCCTGACCTGGAACAGATAGATCATGAGTTATGGCTTCCCACTGACTTTCCTTGCTAGATACTTGGTTTCGTGACTTGAAATGTTTCACAGCCACTGCATCAGTTTAACAGCCAACTATTTACATTTTCAGAAGGGGGTCAGCAATGGCAGGCCTGTTGTTTCTTTCAGTACAGGTTTCATTCAAAGTCAATATGTGAGATTAGTAGGGTGGTAATGTTAACATACAGAGTTCCTAAATGTATATACTGTAACAGCAACTGCATTTACTTTACAGGAAAAGCCATCGCTGATCTCTAGAGGGACTTTGGCTAAGCTGAAAAGATGTCACTAGTCTTTGTAACTTTTTAGCAAGTCTCAGAGGGGGAGGCTGCAGCAGGGGCATTTAGGAACCTCAGCACCGGAACTATTATATACATGGCTGTGTCATCTGTCAGACACCATCTTACTTAGTCTCTTACTTAGTCTAAAAAGTAACATATATTCTTGAGCACAGAAACATTTTATTTGACCTGAAAATGCTATTAGTTTATACTTGCGTGATACCTAGTGGTATTTCCTGAAACTGCATTTGTCTCTGGTTTAGCAAAGCAGAACTGTCAAAGACAAGCTCTTTGTAAGTGAAAATATATATCTTTTGTAGAGCTTTAAATTGCCTAAGTTACTTTGATCTTAGCCTTACTAATAGGCATTGGTATTGGTTGCACACATTTACAGACCCAAGTTGAAGCTGCACACCGCACTGTGCGCTCCTACTCTTGTGTATAGAAGTTCAGAAGAACACTGAGACAAGTAATGATTTTAATAAACTGAAGGCAGGGTTACCTGGAAGCTAAAGTGTTCCTTCCTATGGTGCAATAATGCACATGAGCTGAAGACTTCTGGTGTGCTTATCAAACACAGCAGAAATAGAAATGGCAGCCCCTAAATTAGATAAAAATTTACTTGGCTGGTGCACAGCGGGATGGGTAATTTAGCAATATCAGGATCTCAGGCATCTGGGCAAACTCTGTACACTTCTTTTGCCCACCTTAGTAACCATAATTAGTTTCCCACTTTGCAGAGAAGTGACTCACAGGCCCCAGTGAGACTGCTACAGACTGCTACTGCTAAGAAACCACAACAAAGACTGTTACATACTCAGTGTATCAAATATTCAGTGTCAGGCAAAGAAAGGTAATACATGATAAAAGACACATTGCTCCAGTACCAGCTTCATTACAAGAAATCTGAGCATATTACAGTATGGGCTAGATTACCAAACCACTGTTGCTCCTTTCCATATATATGTCTAGCCTTGGACACTAAATAAGGGTTCCCATGCCTTGAGCAACCTTACTTGAAGCTAATACAATTATTTAAATAAGTGTATGAGTTGCCCCCATTCTTTCATTTTGGTTAGGAAATAAAAACAAAATATTGTATCATCATTTAGATTTTATGTAAATGCAGCCAACATATAGGAAACATCCATGATGGACCTTTAGCAATAGGGCTTATAACGGTGGTTTTGTGAAGCTTTCTTTTTTTTATATTCCAACACCTTAACACCTGATGCATTTAGAAGACCAAATACCCATTATCAAGTTGATTGTGTATATCAGGCAGAACAGGTAACTGGGTAAAGTTGTGTTGTTGGGCTGTTCTATAAGCATGCTGGCCCTTTCAGCAGCCTAGTTCCCAGTTCTCTCCCCTGACACTTCTCTTGCCACTTCAAGCAAAGTTGAATACGTTTTTAGTAATGGATACATAGGGCTCATTACAGATCTTGTGCTTCATAGTTGGCTATTCAGACACATAGGAACATAAGTCCTCAGCCCTGTGTAAACCATGTCCTGGAACTAATAAGTTTTGACGTAGATCTGTTTGCAGCTTACATGGAGCTTCTTACTTCCAGTAGTCAATGGGGTGGCAGGGGAGGAAAGGTAAGGTAAATGAAAGTTGCTTGGAGGGTAAGTTTTACAGGGAAACAATGTGACAAGTGACAGTGTTTGCGTACAACCTACCCCTCTAGTATTTCCCACTTTTCCACATTTCCCACTCCCCCATTACCACTCTTTCTTCTTCTGTGGCTACCACCAAAGTTCTTGGCTGGTAACAAAGCTCAGAGTAAGTTCTAATGTTTTTTTTTTTTTTTGTCCATGATATATTAATTCTTGGACCTAGTGTGAGGTGCTAGGCTCAAGTTCTTCATCATGGGAGGAGGTCACATTCTCTTCACTACCCAGAAGTATTAGTATTGATAAACAGCAGGGACCAATGGGTAGATGAGTCCAAACTAAGTAGCGCTTTACACAAATTCCTAACCATAAAAGGACAAGGTGACACTGTCTCTTCAAAGTGAACCTGGGGTAAAGGCAAAAGCAGGTTAACTTCACGCTATAATGGCATTCTTATCTTATTTCTGCATCTAGCAGCAGTCCTGAGCAAGGGGCTCACTTTTAGACCAACATGGAAACCCCCTTAAAGATAGACACTATAAAGATTGTGGGAAGTTTTCATCACACCTAATGTGCTAATACTATTTTTATTCTAAATTCCATGGGTTCCGTCAGTCAGGAGACTAAGCTCACTATCAGTTCTGAACATTAATCTGTCTTTAATACAATGTATTGCTTTCTTTGGCTTCTGCAGTGTTGAACGTTCTCTCGTGGGATAAATGCACACATCACACAATGTGTTACATCCAGTTCCACAGCCTACTGTTAATTTAATTTCCCATGACCCCTGGGAGAACTGCACATGTACCTTGGCACTTCAGACAATGTACTACTTGCACAACACAATCTGTAACCTTTGTGGCAGCCCAGAATCCTGCTCGTTATTACTGAAGCCTGCTAATGAGACAGCTACAGTTATGGCTTTAAATATTTAGCTGCAATCGTTTCCAGGGAATCCTTCTAGGGCTTCAGGTAGTCGTGCATCTAGTGTATCTTCTCATTGAAGAGAGGGACATTTTTATTAGGAAAACCCACTTTACAAATGATGGAATTAGCTTAAAATAATCACATTGATTGATGTAAAGAAATTAATCGATAGTTTATTTACAGTTGGCCAGGTTGTCACAAAGCTACTGTTTCAGGTCTGTTCTTTGCAGATTTAATTTATTGAAGAAGATGTACCTCTTAATGCTTGGAATAAGTTATTTGTAGGCGTGTCTTAAAGGAAGATACATGTGCTGGAAGTCCCAGATATCAGCTTCCATTTTCACACTCCAGAACACTGAATTTCTGTTCAGCTTCACTATAGGTAACCACCATGCCAGTGTTCATTCTAAATCTGCAAAACCAGTTGAAGTTTATAAGGAGTGATGATGTCATACATCATGTGACAGTATTTGGACCTGAAATATGATGTCACTTGACCCCCACATGATCACTGTAATGGAAATAGATATACTTATTCTTCGTGTTCTACTCAAACATTTATGAATAATCACTACGTCCCATTAATTCATTATATTGAAGAAGAAAAATAAATTAAAATTTTCAAAGATACCACAGACTTTAGAGGCATACAAAAACCTTGGGGACAAAGCAATTCTTTTTTTAAAGCAAAACCTTTAACATCTTAATTCAATCCATATACAAAAAAAAAAAGAAAAGAAAAACATCCACGCAAGACAATAGTGCATATTAAAAATCATCAATCATTTGGTACTCTCAATTTCTCACATATGTCCTAAAAACATGCTCAACGCGTTTCGCAGACCATAATGTCTGCTTCTTCAGGAGGCCTTTAGTTTTTGTGTAGTGGAGCTGTGCAGACACCTGATATTTGCAGCAAACTTGATTAGGGCAATTAAGCTTCATCATTTCTGAACTGACAAAAAGTGTGGTTAACCTAAAATGTAGCACTAATTATTACACTTCACCGATGCTGTGGTTGGATCGACTTTTCCCCATCTGTTCTTTGTCGAGTGGTGTGCTTCTATCGTCCTCAGCTATGGGCCACATATGGAAGGGGCAATATGTATTTCAATTAATTTTATTCATGTCAGTCATTAGTGACATAACACAGTTGTGATATGCCTTATTCTGCTCCTGAAGAAGCAGACATTATGGTCTGTGAAACATATGTTTTTAGGAGATATGTGAAAAATTGAGACTACCAAATGTTTGATGTTTTAATGGTCTTGTGTGTTTATGTTTTTTCTTTCTTTTTTGTATATGTATTAGATGTTTATTGTTTTGCTATTTTTTTTTATAAAAAAGTTTTATTTCCTTTTTCTTCTTCATTTACTGCCATGAAAGACATTTGGCCTGATATATTAAAGCTCTCCAAGGCTAGAAAGGATACACTTTTATCAGTGAAGCTGGGTGATCCACAAAACCTGGAATGAATCTGGTCCACGAATCAAAGCATTTGCTAACAAATAGCAATAGGAATACCCAGGTTCACTGATAAAAGTGTATTCTCTCCAGCCTTGGAGAGCTTTAATAAATAAGGCCCATTGTGTTGGAGATGATCTGTGAAGATGAGTATAATTGGACCATTCTTTGGAGACCCTATTCCTTGTTCTAAATAAGCAAAGTGACGGGGGCTTTTTAGGCTCTCTGAAACATTGATATTGGGATGAATAGCAGCATAAAAGCTGTATCCTTCAGTATGCTGAATCCTTTTTATATACAGTAAGTATTAAAACTGGTACTACATTAATCTGCATGTTACTTTTTTTTAATAAATATTTCATCAAGCTCAACAGCTGTCTGGGATAATTTAACACAGTTAAATTAGCTAATTTAACACAGTTTAGCTGTGACATTATTATGTTATAGCAAAATATTATAGGAGGCTACACAGGCTTATAGAGTCATTCCATTTAAAACTGATATTATACCTTCTAATATCCCTGATGGTAATATCTCTGTGCTTGAGTTCCCATATCTAAACACATGCTGTGACTATAATGGTACAATCCTGCTTTCATAGTAGATTTTTAGGACCCAATCACACTTGTGCACACATTTTCATGCATGAGTAAATGTGCATTTTTCTGCAGTTTAAAGTCCTTTTATGTCCATGGACCAGAAAATGTCCTCACTAGTTTTTTTTTGTGCTGTTAGGTAGTACTCAGGTGCATTTGGCAATGCATCCCAGAATACATACACCAAAAGCCCGGAGGTCCAAAATGGTACAAATTCTAGTGGATAACTTGGTTATTTAGGCTGTATCGACCACATCTACTCAACAATATACCAAGGTATTTATTTTTACAGAAAAATGCTTTGCTTGAGTATAAATGCTGCCATCACTGCTAACATTGAAAGCAGTAATTAATACAAATGCAAACAAAATATATGTTAATAAATACATCCATGGAGTGTTATTTTTAAAACATTTATTTAAAAGAAGAAAAGAAGAAAGTCTGTATATCCTTTTTCCCACTTTTTACAGGTTACTTTTGGATTTGTTATAGCATTTCACTTGCTCCTAAATGGTCTTTTGTGTGTCTTTTGTGCATTACTGCTGGTCACCAGTAGATGGTGATGTGCCTTCATGTAAAATGTACACACTTTACATGAGGACCCAGCACCATCTAGTGGTGTGACACGAATTTAAACCAAAATTCTTTTTCCACTGCAATTTTGACAGAATAGGAAATCTAGGTTTATACTTTTGTATATATGTTAACTTAAATATTACATGTCAGTGATTGGTGTTATTTCCTTTTGTTGACCCAAATCCTTTTTAATTGCACCCTTAATGATTAGTGACGGTGGAACAAAAAATATTTGAGAAGCAGTAGGGGAGGTGTAGAAAACACCAATCCACAGAATAGCAGAAGAAGGAAGATCCTTGTACTGCAGGGAGTCAGGTACAGCTTTTCCTCCAGCAAAGACAACAATGAGCAGTGCAGCAGTGATATTGTCAAATCACACAAGACTAGCAGTGCCTTAGATATACACCTATTCGGCTCAAGGCATGTTTACACACATGAACTGCCATTTTATATAATTCATGACTTTAGGTCCACTTTAATTTATTTGTTACTGAATTTTGAGCTTGGCCCACCTTTTAGCCTAAAAGAAATACCTACATTTTTTAAAGCTAAAGTATCAGTGCCCTCCTTGCTACGGTAAACAATCCACGTATTCCAGTGTCAAGATGACAGAGTGACTACATAACAGCCTATGATGTATATTTCAAGTGATAAAAATAAATTGAAATTGCTAGCATTTAATTAGAACTGTCAACGGTATTTATTTAATTACCACCATCATTTATATTAATACTTTTATTTTAAATGCCAAGCATGCATTCAGTGTTAACCACCATCTAATGACCCATATTTGCAGTTAAATGTTCTTATAAATAGATTACATTTATTTTACGTTACTTATCAACTAATGGCGTATTACACAGCCATTAGCCATACCAGGGAGGTGTCAGTGAAGGGTGACCTCTGTGTAAGCAGATGTTACATTTAATGCAGTGTGTGGTAGGGTATTATCCTGATTATCACACCATGTACGTTACACATATGTTATCTACTTCTACTGAGTAAATGCATAAGTAGGTTCTGTAAACTAGAAGCTCAGTTTCGGCTTGGTTGTCTGCAAGTTGAATCACAGGCTGTGCCAACTTCCTAGCTCAAATTTGTGTTTCCATGATAGAGAATCTGATTGGGCCATTTCTGGGAATTTTGATGCCCCAAACAAGACACCAACTCTTCTTCTTAAGCCAGCAAGATACCAGCAGTACTCCAACACTGCCATATGCTACTAGTGCAAGGAAAAAACGTTGCCTATCCATCCTCCCCTGCACCAAAGATACGTCCTGATCTGTCCTACTCCCACTTTCTGGCTTGGGCCTCTGTGACCAATCTGAAGTTGCCAACAGCTCTATCGGTGTTGTTGAGCGACAAGATTAGGTGGCCATGAGAACAAAGGGCAAAGGTGATTTGAGGAGGGAGAGAGGGAAGGAGAAGTAGTGACCAGCTGGCCACTTTTATTACTTATTCCCAGAAACAAACCTAAATTTCCAGCTTTTGGCACTCACAGTAGATGCCTGTGTTTCCCTATCTATGTCTACCTCCCACTGTCCACTATGTCCCTTGTGTTTCTACAGCTCTCACGTATCCTGTACCGCTGGCTTCAGAGATACCATAAGAGCATATTGGTGGGTGTAAAACCAGCTAACTTGACTTCAAGTCTTTTGATGAGTATAGTGGCGTTAGCAACTACAAAAAACTAAAAATTTGATTCACTGTTGAGTATATTGTCTGTCCATTCAAAGTGTTGCCAGGATCTTTTTAGGCTATTCATTGATATATACAACACCCTGATGATCCAAGCAATTCCTTGAGGAACCAACGAGTGCGGTTAAACACCCCAGACACTGGCCTTATCTCAGTAGAAACAATGGTAGTGTAAGGCTCAGGTCGGTACCAGTATTCTCCAGCTAACAGTCCCCCAATCCTTAGCCGCAGTCTTTGCCTATAGCTGCCCCCACTCAGCCTCGGGAGACTGGTTGCGTCTCCTAGCACTCGGTTGCCCCCAGGACTTGGTGCGCAAGGGATGGTGTCTGGGGATAGGCCGGCAGCTGACCAGGAGCCCACAAATACACAGTAGAGAAAATTACCAGGGAATCCAGAAATAAGCCAAGTCAAAACACAGGCTATCAGTCCACCAAAAGAGGTACAATTGAAAAGGCGCAAGCAGAGTCGGGGTCACGGGCAAAGGTCGGTTCAGGGAGAATTCAAATGGAAAGCCAGGAACAGGCAAAGGTCAGTAACAGAGAACACTCAAAATCACTCCAGTACCGGTAAACCCAGCAAACGCTACAACAGGCACAGATGACTGGAAGCAGAGAGACTACAAAGCCCCAGCAGCCAATGACAGCATGGGATTTCACAAGAACCACTCTGCAAATCAGCTGCACACAACTCCAGTTCCAGTCATCTGTGCAGCCTCAATGCAGAGGATGCCGAGGGAAAAAAACCCAGCTACAGGGAAACAGGGATGCTGCTACCCTCAGGGCACTGATCCTCAAACCCCTGTGCTACCACGAACGCAGCTGCCAGAGGGAATAGACTGCGCGCGCCCTCCTGCGGTGGGGCATTGCCTGCGATTGTAGGCCCAAAGAGCGCCTCTTAACAGGTATTAGATTGAAAGATCCATCCTGGCCAATTAGCTGGTTGTGTGCTACTTCTCATCAACAAGAAGACATTGGTCCTTCAGAGAAGATCATTTCATATCTGTGGGTTGGAGACTGGAGCATACATCCAGCTTTCTGCAGGCCAGTGGAAAAAAAGACCTAACAATTGTGGTTGAAGAAAACTTTATTTAATCTTTGCAGGTCAGGAAGGGTTACAGCTTTACCTTTCTTAGTTCTTTTCTTCTCTGGAACAGCAAGATAGCTGTAAATGCTTCAACACATAAAGTAACTCTGCAGCTATAACATTTAGCTTTAAACTCGGATACAGAGATTATTCTCAAGAAATGTTCACTCTGAGTGATACTTGGATGTGAACATAACAGTTTGCCCCATCATATTACTTTAGTATATATCTGTTATAACGGGATTCTTACAAGTCAAAATTTAAAAGTCATTTCCAGCTATGTATATATAGCATAGGGACTGCCAGGTTTTTACTGACGTTCTTCACTTAGGTGGTCTTCATGTGAACACTTCTTTAACACAATTTAGTAACATATTAATATCAGTAATACCATCTTTTTCTGTTGCTAACTACTAGGTATATTTAAAAGGGGTAGAGGCCAGGTACTCGAATCTATAATGCAATGAACCTCCAATTGGCATTACGGGCTAGATGATGGGATAGCATGCATTCTAGGCCAGGAACCAACAAATTGGCAATGGAGTGACTAGTATTATAGTCCACTTCACTGGTGTATTGTCTGGGCTGCAGAAAGAAAGAAGAACGAGGGTAACCCCATTTAAATTACCAGTGTAATCCTCTATAGCCAATATGTTGAACTCCAGTCCAACAGCTAAAAACGCAGAACAAATACATATAAATGAACCATTCTACATGCCAAAGAATTAGTCATTTTGTTTGGTCAGTCTTTTGATACATAGGTTGGTAACCTCACTTTTCTCCACTTAAAATAATAGATTAATAAATAAATAATAATTAATTAATTAATTAATTAATCAATTAAGGTTGGCCTGTGATTGAACAGCAAAGAGAAGCATCACAGGTTTAACACAATATTCCGTATGCGTGCTCACTTAGTTGATTGGGTCAAAGAGCTGTCCATCTTGCTGTGTAGGCAAGGGTTTTTTTCTTCAGGACTTTAATCTTTTTAAAGTTTTATGTGTATATGCTAACTTTTCTAAAGTTTTATGTGTATATGCTAGCCTTGTGTAAAAAGTAGGCTGTCCATTTACCAATTATCACAGGATGATTTACTTAACTTTGTGAAAATTGACTTTATGAAGAATACCCAATCATGCGCAAGGAAATCTAAAAACACCGGGTTTTTCTTTTCACATGATTGGATGGCTGAAGTCATCAGAGAAGCATCTCATTCACTAAGTTAAAGGAAATATCCCTTACAAGGAGGTAATTCACTTTGTTGATTGATAAGCCTGTATCCCTTTAGTAATTTAACCCAAATGTTTTCCATACATACGTTATATAAATTGTTTTTTTTTAATATAGTTGCTTAAATATATCCTAATATATGGGCATCTTACATCACCTGGAGAGAAAGTCGGAGCTCTGTTTAATTTTAAATGGAAGATTAAAAGCGAGCTGCCTCGGGGAAATAAACTCTAAAGGGTGGCCGGTACCTAGGTCACCAGTTTCAATATGTTCTCCTCTCGCCGCTTTTATTGCTCTTAATAAAAGAGTGATGTGCTGAGGGTACCAATAATGCTCACCGCTGAATTTTAAAACACTTTGGGAAAAATAAACAGCTAATACCTTATCATTTGCTGCTATTATGTTTCATTTGGAGTGAAATTATTTGATAAAGAAAAAAGGTTTTTTTGCCATGATGCAAGTAAAATAAGTGGGTGAGGGTTATTATGGACTGAAAATTTGTCTAGTCTGCGCATTAGGATGTGAAAGTAGAGCAATAGAATTATATCATCTTTTTCTATGATTCCCTATACTGCTTAGATAAATCTGCTGTCTGAATGTGAAGAGGACCTGTTGCTAGCTTTCATCAACACATTAAAAAAGGCAAAGACAAAATACAATTATAAAAAATATTTTCATTCTGATTAATATGAAATGTTGCTTATTGTGTATTTTTGTTATATGCCAGCAGGTGGAGCTCATGAGTCTTTTTTACTTGTTTTCCGGTTTCTTTGCCAATAAAAACCTGCTGTTTACAGAGCTCAGTAGCTTAGGCTAAAAACACATAAGTGAATAAGCTGGGACATTTCCCCTTTTCTGTAACCAGTTGAGTCAAACCTGTAACTAAATCGGATACACTAAAAAGGGGTTATCTTTCAAGACAGGAATTTATAACTTTAGTGGTTGACAGGTGCACTTCATCACCAACATTTTTGCATGAACTTTTTTTAAACACATCCTAAATATCTGCTGCGTCTATCCTTCATATATATATATAAAAAAACAACCGTGATTAATATGTTATAATAAACATTTATCTAATGCCTGATTTGCCAAAGGGAAAGCCCAGATATCTTGTAAGGGTTGAATAAAAAAACAGTTTAAGTTTACTTGGCCACGATGAGCAGCAAATTATAGTTAATTTTCCCTTTTAGTTTGTGACAGGCTTAAAGAACTGGAAAACTTTGCGTTATGTGACACTGATTTGCTAAATAATCAACTGCACTTGCAAACTTTATAAACACTGCAGTTTAATTAATTAGCATATGCAGATCTCAGGCTTAATTAATCACTGTTTAATGGAGGCAGGCGACATTGATCACTCTACAGTGTCTCCTGTAGTCAAAGTTCCCCTCTCGGTGGCTTATAAATATTCACATCTGTATTTACTCTTTCTCTTTTTTTTTCTATCAGACTGATTTGGTATGTATTTTTTCAATAGAGTAAATGAGATGGACTGTTTCCACAATAACGTGATTACTTAAATGTGACTAAACTACTAAAGTGGCTGTTTAGTCTGATTCCTTTTCCCAGCCTCCACCGTGCAGAATTAATCATGTAATATATGCTGTTCTCTAGCCTCGGGCTTGCTTCTCTTAGGTATGACAGGCAAAGGGAGGTCAGGCTAGACAATATTTTTCCTAATGCCAACTATTTGCTCATCCAGAGCCAGGGAAATGTAATCATTTCTCCAGTTCCAGTCATGACTGGGGGTGTTTGTATTTAGATTAAAGTGTACCTGTCTCCTGTATAAACCACTGTTTGATAGGTTGAGTCAATGTGGATATATTTTTTTGGTATTCTAGGAAGTGTGAATTGTCAGGCACATATACAGATAAGGGGCCATTTTGCTGTAACTGTTTTCTGATTTTTCGGTTCCAATGGATACCTTTTATTATAACGGTGTATATTTAATGTGATATTGATGCATACATATTATAAGCTGGCAATGCAGGCGAGCACATAGAAAAACATGAAAAGTAGCACTATTTGGAGTGGGCTTCTTTGCAGTTCAGTTGCATTGTTCTTGGCAGTGCCATTAGGAATAGATAGAACCACATCACAATATTGTGAATAGGCTGATAAAGTGTAAACCCAAAATCTATTTTTTAATATGTTGGGCATCATGCATTTTATACATTTTTTTACTTTTGGAGAACCTGTTGCATAGTTACTATACATTTACAACTCTTCATTTCTGCAAGCTGACAATATTATGCCATACGTGGTACTTCAGTTGGTCATTGAGTTACCTGTCCCCCAGCTAAAGCAATGAATAAGGCATGCTGATTAAGCTGCTGCTAGATGCCAAACAGAGGAAGATAGGCAACCCAATGACCATCTGAAGAAGCATGAATGGCTTAACATTGTTAGGTTGAAAAAAGGTAAACTTTGATAACTTTCCAACAAGTTCTCAAAACATGATTTGCTTAAAAAACTGTATACAATGATGAATGATACCAAACATGGTGAAACAAAAATTAGGATCTCCATAGATCTATGTTGTGTGGATGCCATGATTGCCATGTTACATACATTACCATGTGTTACCACAATGCAAGGATCCAAATGGGCTCTTAGGGTTTACATCTGCATAGTACAAAACAACTACAGCTAGTTCTGACTCATGTACACAGCAAGTATTTACACAGCTTTAATAAAACTTTCAAGCAGCTTTGTAAAATTTAAAGCTAAGTTTAGGGTGAGACAGTAATTTAAGCCAATCAAACTCTTCTGCAGTGTACATGTGCTAACAATGAACCTTGTTATAGGAGGAACAAGAGAGTGAACAGAGAGAAACATCATTGTCATGCTGCTACTCCTTCTTTAACCAAGATTTTAAAAGTTGGAGGTTAAAAGAAAATGGAAAATGTGAAAAAGTGCCTATTGTCCCTTTTGGGTATATTTCATATTTATTGACTATAGAAAACTTGATATAAATATATATATATATATATA
>NC_092864.1:21809136-21812763 GCF_032062135.1 Pyxicephalus adspersus | reverse complement strand
CGGTATATATATATATATATATATATATATATACCTAAATTTAACAAATGTGCACAAAACAGCAGGGTAAGTAGTATTAAATCAAAACAACAGTTTTGGGGAGCTTTGGTTGCTGTTTCAGCCAGAAGCAAATTGCGTTGCTTGAAAAATGACTGCTCTGCTTTTATACAAAGCCACGGGCTTATTGTCGCCTATTGTCTTCCTGTACAATATCCAACCACATCCCGTAATTTGTTGAATTTGCTAAACTCAGTAATTTTCCATCTATGAAGTTTTTACCAGTGACAAATCACCTTGCCCATCCAATACTCTCCGACCTCACCTATTGCCCGCTGCTCTATCATCCATAGAAAACCTTCCTTTTCATGCACCTATAGGAGTTATTCTTTTATTCTTTGATATTTGTGTACAGTACAAGCAGACTGATCCCACTAATAAATAATGGAAAGCTTCTCACGGCTGATAATTCAAGGCTGCCAGCTCAGTTTGAATACAGGCTGAGGGCTTTTTATGTTTAACAGATTGTTTCCAAACACAAAACCGCTTCAGTGAAAAACACAGCACTCCAATCTGCAATTTGTTTACAGCCTTTCAAATCCTTTTAAATCCTTTTCAGCTTTTTAATTGCATCAAAATGATTCAAATTAAGCAGCAAGCGGGAGCCTGTGGGACGGGGCTGAGGCATGCAATGTATGGCTTTTTTTTTTTACCCATTTATTACAAGAACTTCATAAGGGAAATAATCAAGAGCTATTATATTAGACTGGTTAGTGGTATTTCTTTCTAGATTTCTAGTCATTGAGGTTTGCTCTGGAAATATGGCTAAGCCTTTCTGAATTATGGGCACTGCGTTGCTGGTTTCTCTATTCAATACAAACAATGCAAGCAACAAAACAACATATGTTGCCTGTACGGTACATGTGGCTTAAAATGGAAACGTGGGTGAAACAATACATTTAATGGTATTGAAGGGCCACTGAACATGAAAGTACATGCTTTTTTAAAACAAATAATAGCATGCATAGGTGGATACTCAGTTGCTAGTTAACCACTTCAGTTACAGTGCTTTTCACATTTGTGCTTTTGGGTTAAAGCATTAGGTTTCAGCAAATGTTAAATCTAGCAGGGGCCATAGAGGCAGAACATGTTCAACCTTATTAAGTTCACATGGGGTTCATTAACACAAAACTATACACTACAAAAATAAATAGAAGGGACAGGGAGATTTACCTGCCTGTACATTTTTTACTTTTCTGCATTTATGTTTTTGGCCTTTATATGTTACATTTTAGATAAATATTTGATCATTATATAATTTCTGTCCTTTTTGTTTCTATCACCTCCTGATCACCTCCCCTTTTCTTTTCCTGAAGAAGTAGAGTAAATCTGCGAAACGCGTTGAAATAAATTATTATTAGATATGGCAGTAGCAGCTTTCTTAATTTATGTATTATGAGATGTATTGTTCATAATATATATTGGAACATTTTTAATGCTGGTACCCAGTGCTAACTATAGGAACTTCAATTTGTACTTAGAATTAGTATTTGTGATTCAGTATTGTTTTTTAATCACTTGTACATAAATAAAGATTACCTTTTTTATTTCATTGTAAGTATTTGAAACAACCATATTATTATTACACAGTATTTATATAGCACAGACAAATTGTGCGGTGCTGTACAAAGTCCATAGTCATGTCACTAGCTGTCCCTCAAAGGAGCTCACAATCTAATGTCTTTACTGGAGTCATATGTCTTTAATACAGTCTAAGGTGAATTTTGGGGGGTGACCAATTAACCTATCAGCATGTTTTTGGGATGTGGGAGGAAACCAAACACATAAATGGGGAAAACCTGCAAACTCAATGCAGATGGTGTTCTGGCTAAAATTTAAACCTGGGACCTAAACGCTGCAAAGGCCAGAGCACTTACCTCTGAGCCACCTTGCTGCCTGGAAACTCATATTCAAACGTACTTGTCTGTTCACAAAATTTTTACCCAAACCCGGAAGAAGACAGCATCACCCGCCACAGAGCAAACATAGGTGAATGTAACTAAAATATTGTGAAAATGGAAGTAAGGTCCCACAATCATCTCTGGACAACATTAACACCCCCCTTATTTCTCTTTTCCACCTGCACATTCTCCACTTTGTGTTAAATAGGACTTCTAAGCCCTTTTAACTCACCCCATTCAACCAACTCATGTCCCTCAATGGTGCCTGGTGATCCAAAGTTGCATTATTTGTTTATTACCAGCAACCCCCTAATCATAACATTTTCTGGTCCACATCAAAACGGTGGAAAGGTGTACATCCAAAAAAAGATTCTCCCACTGTATAGTCCAACATAGAGGAAACTGTTCTGGAATGTCATACCTAAAGATTTAGGCAAGTAAAGAAGAGTTTTAGGTTATTTTTTGACATGGGGAATAGTTAGTATGGGATAATGGATGGGTGGAAGAGTTCATCTCAAAGCTCTGATCTAGGTCCATCCCACCATCCTCTACAGAAATGAATTACAATATAGATGATGAGTTCTCTGAAATGAATAAGCAATAGTTCACTACAATATGTTATGTGTTGCTGTGGAAATGTATGGAAGAACTATATGAGGGTACTTTATTTAGCCCAAATTCAATTAATAAAACATTGAAAGCAAAATGAAAAAAGGCATCAAAATATCACAAAAGCAAAAAATCCTTAATTGACTTTTATTGTTGCACCAAACGTTGGAATCAATGGAAGACTGAAATGAAAACTAAAACATTCACTGATCTAAGGATTTAAGCTGTAGTATGTTACATTTTCAGTTTGATACACCTTAAGGAGGCCATTTATGGCCAATAGGGTGGTGGTGGCCATGTAATGCTATTATAAGAAAAAATTTCCTGAAGAAATTTTTGGGGTATTTAGAGAACGTGTCACTTTGGTAAATGTTTTATAGTGCCAGACTGTATAATCATACAACCTATTACATGAAACTGAGTTTATCCTACTTGTGCTTCCCTCTATTTTCAGATAATGTTGCACGCTGACTGCCTTATTGACTGCTATCACAGTTTGTTCAGTACTGCATTTTCCCTGCCACTACCACCAGCATATCCCTTTCAGAGAGATGTCAGCCCATAGATAGATCACTCTTTTCTCTAGAAGTTACACTTGTATAGCTCAATTAAGTCATTACAGCTGCTCTGACTACTTACACGGCCACAATCTAAAGTCAGCAAAAGAAAAAAAACATGGCTGAACAAAGGGAGAGAATGACAAAGTGAGCCGGTTAAGAAACCTGATCGTCAGCATTTATTTATACAATGCTTGCGCTGTGCGCTCAGCAGTACATTAGCACAGGGGGTGAAACCTATTGATATCGTAATGAAATCATATAATTAAATTCTGTACCAACATAGACAGTGCATTCAGCATTTTATGTAGCTAAATACAATTCCTTAACTGTATGGTATGTTGTTATTTATTCTTATAATAAAAATTGTATTTAACAGCCACAAGATGGGTTTAAATCCTCTAGGGACTTAACAAAGCACTATTGGGTTTATGTTATATATCAATGCAATGGCACAATAACCTAGGGCAGGGGTCTGCAACCTGCGGCTCTGGAGCCGCATG
>NC_092864.1:21718102-21807806 GCF_032062135.1 Pyxicephalus adspersus | reverse complement strand
TAGTGGAAGAGGAGGCAAAATGGCTCTTTTGATAGTAAAGGTTGCTGACCCCTGACCTAGGGGAACACACCAACGTTCATCTTTTTTCATCATTTACAGGTGATTTCTATTGGTTGCCATTGTTCCCTGTGCTTTTATTATCATTGCAACAACCAAAGAGGGTTGGTATGTTTAGGCCACATAAATTATTAAAGATCCTGTTAGGTTGCTTAATTCAAATTTCAGCTCCATGTAAGAGAATAGACATTAGTGGTGCACGCTTGCGTTTCCTGCCTTAAATTGTGGTTCCAATACAGGACTTAGCAGTGCTGTAGGAGTAAAGAACCATAGTGTGGCTTTTAAATTTTGTGATGTTTTTGAATTTTGAATTTGAATTTTTCCTTTAATTTATAGGTCTATGGCAAAAAAGGGGGGGTTGGTTGCATTGGAGGGGCAATTCCTCCAAATAATGGATAGTTGGGAATAATGTACATTAGAGAATTGACCTAAAACTTAACGGGGTCTCTAAAAAGAACTGTGGCAGGCTATGGGCATTCAAATTCAACTTGTAAGCTTTGGTAATAGTCATCACTGACCTCTGTAGCTGCAGATATTGTGGAATAATGTTACCTCAAAGTTGAAAGAAGAAGGAGTAAGATGCATATAAAAGGCCTGAAATTCTCTCCCCTCCTTTTCCTGTGCAGATGTGCATTGTTTTATATATAGGAGATTAGATGGCAGGTAGATAGGGAGTTGAGCTACTAATAGGAAGTTATGTATTGCTGAGAAGCTTTGACTGCAAACTTTAAATGTGAACAACTCCAAAGTGGCTACAACTATAGAGGTCATTATAAACTTGTTCAGGGGGGCTATTGAGTTGCATTGTGGTAACACTCTTGTGTACATTGAAGTAATATACACATTCACTTTCAAGACACCCAAGCCCAACGAACTGAGAATATTCACCTCCAGTGCACAAGCTCCGCAGTGCACCACAATATATTGTAGAAAGATAATGCTCGTCTAATTTTTGGTTCTTTTTGTTGCATTATAAATCCATTCTTATGAAAGGGCAGCCCCAGTGTACAAAAACACTCTACATTATACATATTATTGTACTGTAACACAAGTATAAATGGGCACTTAAAGGCTTTTGCTAATGCTTGTTAGAAATATAAACATATTGGAATGGTCCATAGCAGGGCTACATGTCTACATAAAAGCAAAACAATTTTAGAAATGTTCTGCCTCTTACTGCCATTTATACCAGCAAGAATATTAGCTCCTGTGTATGTACAGTAGTTATACACCATTACACTTCATCGTCAGCATACTACAGCTGAGTGTGTCTAATCCAAAAAAAGCCAATATGAACAATTAAAAGACTACATTTGCAAAATAATTGTCTTATGATTACTATATGCAACTAATAAATGTCATGATAGCTTCTGTATTGTTGTTTCTTTTTAACAGTCCTTTATATTTCCCCCAGATTTACATTATAGAGAGGTTGGGACAGGCTATGACACTGCCATTGGTGCATTAACAGCTACAGAAATGGATTTTTTTAAAAATAAGATTGAGCGAATAATAATAAATGACTGTCATAAACGCCCCTGGCAGTGTTACAATTTGTCAGAACCCCAGTCATTGTTACTTTTGCTGGACAGCTCGGTCTGCATGTAAATGAGGAGAACAACATGAATAAAATCCTATGAAATAAAAAAAAAGGAATTTATATACTGAACATTATGATTACATCTATTACACTGTACAGTTATCAGAACACAATCATTCATGCAATTGTGATTCTTTGATGAAGAACTTCAAATTCAGCTATAAATTGCATTTTCATTGGCATGACTATGCTGTAAATATGTGTGGTTTTGTTTCATTTAAAGAGGTAATGTCTGTCCCAAACCCTGGTATACAAGCTACACTGGCAAATCACCCCAATAACTATGCAGGTTTGTGAAAACGTGCAGATAGACAGAGGGTTTTTTTTTGGCAAAAGATTACTATTTTACTAAATTATAAATATATATATAAGTAATATAACATGTTGGCAATTGCATTGCAAGATCAATAGCAGTATATATCCATATGATGGTTAAGATATATTCTCAAGCAATCAGATATGTCAATTAATCTGTTTAAATGAATTATGTATAGACTTTCTCTTTGTATTTAAGTTTGTGGTATATGTTATAATAATTTCTGATTCAGTCCACATTGAATGTTACAGTCACCCCTGAGGAAGCCTTATAATAGCAAAATGCGTCGGGTTTACAAATAACTGTATACTGAACGCTTGAATGCAGGGTTACTTACTGCAAGTACTTTATGGTATATCAGGAATACTATGTTTAGTGCCACCTCTGGCATATGTCTTGTACCGCTTTTGATGCCTTTGCCAACATGTTATATTATTTATATATTTAAATTATCTAGTAAAATAGTAATCTTTTGCCAACTAACCCTCACTTTATCTCCACTCGCAAACATGTATTGTAATTTACTTGGTTGGCACTAATATTGCGCTAGACATTAATATAACTAATGGTGAAGAAATCAGAACCAAAAATTATACTTTTGCACTAGTTATTGGCATTTGATTAATGGGCTACATATTTGATTTTGCCTGCTGGCTGACCATACACAGGTGAATTATCCTGTTCAGTCAAATAGCCCATGCAATCTTTTTATTGACCATAAATGAATTATTTTTTATGTATTTGATTGACCAAAATCAATTGAAATCAAGTGTAGATTATACCTTGATTGGTCATGTTGGAAAAAGGTTTTTGATTGTATGTGTACCTGATGTTTTTTAAGACCTATCAATTGATTTCTGGACAATGCACACAAACACTTTTCTTCATTGATTGTGAGATCAGTCCAGCTTCAGTCAACTACAAAAATTCAAGAGATCGATTGATTTTCTATTGACACTAACATTTATATGAAACCAGTGGATCAACTTAAAAATTGATCAAACTAAAGTGGATTTGTCTATGGCGTGTGTGCACACTGAGTTTCACCACAATGCTAATTTATTACTAGGTAGGGGAGACTTTCTCTTGCTGTAGAAATAGATGAAAATTCTAACATAGTCTAAATCAACTTCTGCCTGAGCTGTATCCAGGAGCGGATTGTATGTCAGATAGGAACTTTAAAAAGATGTCTCTTTTTCTTTGACATACCCAAAGATTGTTTGCACAGCAGATGGCATAAAGAAAAATACGAGCTAGGAAATATTGATGTACCTTGCAGGTATTCTATTTATAATATGTTCTCTGATGTTGCAT
This sequence comes from Pyxicephalus adspersus, assembly GCF_032062135.1. Classification (NCBI taxonomy): domain Eukaryota; kingdom Metazoa; phylum Chordata; class Amphibia; order Anura; family Pyxicephalidae; genus Pyxicephalus; species Pyxicephalus adspersus. The sequence continues at coordinate 21,804,519 of NC_092864.1, read as the reverse complement.
TTAAATGTATAGGAGGTTGTTCAACCTAAAATGATCACACTGACCTGGTAAAATTGATTGGTCAACCTGAAGAAAGGACCACGTAGACCGGGATGCGTGCTGTTTGTTCTCTTTTTTTTAAAGATAGCCATAAAATTATTACATTGTGCTCCCTAATAAGAGGATTTTCTTATTTTTAGACCCATACCCAGTGGAAGGCAATATAGAACCAATATAGTCAATCCCCAGTAATTTTGTATTGCTGAGCATGAACAAATATTAAGTTTTGGACATGCTTGAGTGCTTCTGTAGTATCCTGCGGTTGTATCTCTCTCTCGTTTAAGGACATCTAACAATTGGGAGAATATAGTGACCAGTATTATCACAGAATTGCCTTGGACTACTAGCCCTAATATTTATACAAAAATTTATATTACAGATCTCTTGATGAAGCAGTACCGACCTCGAAACGTGTTGAGTCAATTGGCTCCACATAGCTTTATTATATCTTTGTGTGGAAGATATTTATATATCTATGCTAAAAAATGGAGCCTTGTTAGCTATAAAGCATTAACAAACTTTTTCTCCTCTATGGAAATTCTAACATAACTCAAAATTTCCAAAGAATCCCAAAACTCAATATCTGTTTAACAGAAAAGTTTTTTTTTAAATGCCTTTTTTTGAATTTTAAGCTGAAAATTGATTTTTATAATGGCTTGATAAACTGATTGGCGGAGGGAAAGGTAAACTGATTTCACACTTACAGTAGAGAAATGAATGGTTAGCCACTCCAAAGAGCATAGCAAACATTTCAGACAGGGAAAAGCATGTGACCTTAAGCAATTTGTTGCTTCCAGGAACATTGCTGCCATCCACCAGATGCAGATACAACAGTGTACAAATGCATACACAAAGTGGTTTCTAACTGCTCACATTCAGAAAATTCATGAGATGCAGTTGAGCCTGTGGTAGAACTCTGCAGTCAACTGCAAGTCTGAAATGGCCCTTAATTAGATGGGATTTGTAGGAAACAGACATTTCGTTAACCAACTAAGTTAACCAACTAAGGTGGTGAAGTCACTACATTGTAGCTAGAATTCCAAACTTTGCTATAAATCAATGCTAAACGCTTGTAACAATGGGCCTGATTTATTAAAGCTCTTCAAGGCTGGAAAAGATACACTTTCATCAGTGAAGGTGGGTGATCCAGCAAATTGGATCACACTGGTTACCCTGGGTCACTTATTGCTTTCAGGTCACTTATTGCTTTCAGGTCCTAAGGTTTTAATTTTATTTTGTTTGTGGTTCACCTCAATGAACTTTTATTGATCTACTTGACCCTTGTGGCCAGAGATTTAGTAGGGATTTGTAACGGGTCACATGCTAAAAAAAGTGCTCTCTGCAGAACCATGCATGCCGACCATGGGCAACATAGTACAGTACCTGCTCTGCCAGAAATTGTTTGCTCAGACCAAAGAAAGTAAAATATTTTTCTCCTATGTTTATTGCTTTGGGAAATATAAAAGATGAAGACATTCATTTTAAGGGGCTATATGATGAGATTTGTAATGGGATTGTAACACCTGCAGTCTCTGACTGTCTCCTTCAAAATGTTTCAGGTTACCTTAGCTTTTCAGCAGTCTCTGTCTGTCTACTGTAATTTATCCTCAGCCACTGAAAATTTTTTGCTACCTGCGGTCCTTTGGAGATATCAGGGACCACACTTGTGCCCCTTATCTTGGCAGACTACCACTAATATGTATTTACTGTGCTATAACCACCATACCAACAGAAAGAAAAAACTTTGAAATTCTCTGTATAAAGCAGACACCTGTGAATAAAAATCTATTTAAGGACTATGATTTAAAAAAATGACAAAATAAATTGCATCTGAAAGCATATGAATCAGACTTGTTGAACTTTTTTGGATGCACCTTTGCCCAATGTACTTGTGTAGCGTTCACCTACATTGTCTGCATTGTCTCCGACAGCTACAGCATACCCACTTTTGTTCTGAGTAGTCATGGTAACTGCAGAGTTAGTCCTTGGTTTTAAAGGAAGGAGGAGTGATGATTTATTCTCTATCTCTCGGAGAATGAGGAAACTCACTATTTCTGTTGGGTTGTCCAATGTGGCATTGGATAAGAAATGACTGTAATATGTACAATACACATTGTATTGTGTGCCTTATTCATTGGTACTATAACCCACTCATCAAGTACTTTATTTTGATGGTTCTAATCAAAACTCTGGTTTGATTTGCATGTTGTCACCATTTATCTAACACTGGTTGGATCCTTTCCTAAACTTTGTGTCAGGTCATCACACTGTGTATGATGTTTGGTTGTGTATGGCCAGTGGTCATCCTTATTCAATGCATGTTCAAATACCATATTCAAGTCTCTAGGGGGTCTAGGTATAAATTGTTTGTCAATCAATTTAGCTGTTTTTTTCATGTGAATGAATTCTATTGCCCATTCAATGAATAGGACGAACAAAACTAAATAAGGCAGAGTGAAATGATCTGCATGGTGAAAACTTCAAAAGCTGTGGGTTTATTCTTTCTTAGAAAGGTATTAGCAGCACAATAAATGTTTCCTCTACTTCTGCACTTGTCCAGACTCGAAATGTTGGGTTTTTTCATTTAGACTTTTAGTATTTAACAGTTGTTACTTTCAGATTTCTTGGCATAACTGGAGCTCAGTTGGGCAGTATAACTGAAGGTATGTAAAGAGAAATGGGTGATCAGTAGGAAAGTTTAGGAAAAGATTGATTTTTTTTTCTAGCAAAATGTATTTTCAGGCATACAGTCTAGCTGTATGACAAGATCTAACCAAACACAGTTGTAGTAAAAAACAAACACGTTAATAAGAACAAACAGGAGGAAATCCCAGTGAAGTACTGTACGCAGTGCAGTGTGAGAAAGACAGAAGTGGGATTAGATGGAGGTATAAAGCATACAGCTGACACGTTGTAGTGTTGGGACTACAGACTGAGTTTTCAGAATATGATAGCAAAAAAATGATACTGCATATAATAACAGGCAGACGGCAAATATATTCTGCTCTCCAAAGCAGCTGATCTAAGATGACTGCCACCAATCTCTTAAACTCTAAATTGAATAGCTCAGTGTTTGGCACTACTGTCCATTGGTGGTCAATTCACAATATTATCTACTAGACCCAAAGTCTTGACTATCCATGTTACTGTGTTTTGGGAAAGAAAGAACGTCTACCTTATAAAAGTCAACTATGGAATGCAGAGGGTTGGAATCTGCTTCAAATATGTCCTGATAATCAGAGGCTACTTGTTTCTCATTCGTAGATAGGCCCCAGCCACTCACTAAACCCAAAAGCACAAAAACCAACTAAGAGCTATGCTGGATTAATGCTCAATGCAACAAGGATTTATCTGTAAGTAGTGGTATGTAGTAGCCAGGACAACAAGATGGAAGGGCCAACAGTAGAGACCTTTTTTGGACAAATCTTGTAGGTAGTAATCTTCGGCGTCCAATGGGAGATGGGTCCAAGGGGTACTGCCACCTGGCACCCGAGCAGAAGTGCAGCCTTTGCCAGTGACCTTGCCAGGCTGTGTTCCTGGCAGGTTTCACCAACTATCACTTTTGTGATTAAACGATTTTTCACAAATCCATACCTAACGGAACCTTCTTTGGTCATCTCTTATCATCTCTCTTTTTTATTTTTATTACTATTGCACAGTATTTATATAGCTCAGACATATTACACAGCACTTTACAAAGTCATGTCTCTAGCAGGGGCTCACAATTTAATGTCCCCACCATAGTCATATGTCATTACCACAGTCTAAAGTCAATTCTGGAGGGAAACAGAAGGAAACAAACACAGGGAGAACCTGCAAACTCATGCAGTTAGTGTCCTGGCCGAGATTCAAACCTGGGATCAAACGCTGCAAAGATCAGATGCTAACCTCTGAGCCACGGTGCTGCCCGGCGTGGCACCCTATACATACAAAAACTAAAAAACAAAAACAGCACACATTGCTTTCTGGCCACCATCATCACGACTGTCAACTGCTAGCTTGGCAGAACAAATCATGAAAAGGAAGAGACACCAAACGAAGCCAGACACCACAGGTCATGTTTGCTTTGGCATAATGTAGTAAAAACTGGATACATACCCATGTGTAATAATCCAAAAACACTCCATATACCCTTTCATCATTTACACCTGGGGCAGCTTTGCATCTTTTGCCACTATTTGTTTAAAGCCTATCCCTTCCAAACATTCTAAAAGCTGTCAGTCTGTGTCCACAGCCTGTCCAATTCATCCATCAACAGGAGATATATTTCTGGCAGTCACACTGTGTGTACTGCTGTATAAGCAATCACATAATCACCTCCATAGTCATTAAAAAAAGAATTAAGAGCAGTGGGGTGTCTATACCAAGCAGCCAAGTGCGGCAGCATTAATGCCTTGTGCTTGTGTGCATTGGAGCAGAGAAGTGCTAGATAACTAAACTAGGGAATGCATCCTCTACCAATACACTCACTGCTTTCTAATAAATATAAATAATGTGTGCCGGCTGGCTTTCAGTGTTTGTGTCTGACAGACACAGAATGCTTTGTAAAATGGTATGGTGCACCTAATTTTCCCCATGAGCATAAATGACTATCACATCTGTCACATGGGGTGTCTGCAATGAGCGGTAGGTAAGCAAAGACAGAGTAATAGTTCCTCTACTACTTATTGCTGTGGTGGGATATATGATGTCTCCGAGCAAAGATTTGACTATGTGTCTCTTCTTATCACTCCGTGGTGCTAGGAATGATTGGCTTGAATTCCTTCGGTGCTGTTGGAAATATGTTGCAATTTTATTACTAGTTCAAGAATTTTAATGAAAACCCAAGGTAAAAATTAAAGAGAAACTAATATTGTAACCAATTTATTTTAGCTAAATATATTAATATGATCAGCTTTATCTACATGATTTTAGGTGTTAAAGCCTTATGTACAGCCAACACTAAAGCAAATGTATGCTCATAGAAATGACTGAAAGAATTTGCATGAGATCAACATACTGAGATGAAAAATGTGGTCTACTGCAAAGCAAATAGAACATCTGAGGATCTCGGCAAACGTAGGTCAGGGGTGGATACCTTTCATATAATAATGATTAGAGATTATTTCCATTCCTTCCTTTCATATAAGATTTCTGTACATTGCTATTTGGGTTCAAGGATCCCCATCCCATGCTGGATGAGCTAAAGCCAAATAAAGTCAGAATTGTAACTGTTCTATGACATATTTGACTTCCCTTTTTACTCCAAAGACTTGTTCACTTTGGCTGTTCCAGAGTGGCCATGAAGAGGTGCAAAAACTGCTTTTCAAGAACAATGGTGTCTGGCCTTAAGGAGAAGTAGTGGGGCCCTGGAGCTACAAATTAACTATTTAGAGCCATTTGGAAACAGCCAAATCGTTAGAAAATCTGAAAGACATAGAAATCCTTCTATTCATTTTTCTAGGAGCTTTTGACGTGTGAAGCGGTACTCCATAGGGTTGATTACATTATCAGTATTTTATTCTACCTGTCCTACATCCCAGTTTATACTCATGATTATCCTTTGTTAGGGATTCGCCCACCAGCAGGTGACATGGGATTACCCAAGGTTATAATCCCAATTATTTTCTCCGACTAGTGGTTATATGTTAGCCTAGGATTCATTTATAGAGACTTAATCTTTTAAATTATGTTGTTGGAACAATAACATTTTGTGTTTTTAAATTTACTCTGGTTGTCCCTCAAAAGCCTGGCTTTCCTTCCCTCTTCTACTTCTCTTCCTCCCACTGATACACGTAATGTAATGACAGGCTGGGCAAATAGGACTCCACTTCTCTTGATTATCCATTAGGGCTATTCTTTCGGGTGGAACAAACTAACAAACTACAAAACAGAGGAGTTGTGGCTGAAGTTTTAACACTCTTCCACGTGTACCCTGCGGTGTGTGTAGGATAGCCAAAGATCTCTATACGATTAGCCATAGACCAGACAACTTTTTATTGTCTCTTTCACATTGGGGGATTCACCCACTCTGAATACAGACTAGGAAAAATAGAAGGGAAATCAAAAAATTTAAAGCTTCAATGGAACAAAGCACTGCATTATGTTATTTCCATAGGGAAGATGTAAAAATTGAATTCATGAGATCTTGGTAAAAGCTTTTATATAAATACATTAACTCCACTATAGTTTCATGGTAATAAAGTCAGGACTTTTGATATTCATACTTTTTTGCACATCATTGGCTCAGAAAGTCAAAGTATCAGCATGACAAGCAAGCAGTTAACATTTTCACAAGGAGGTCAGCAATAGCAGCTCTCATATTTCTCTTCCTGGATTTCTTGGATTAATGGATCTAAGGAAACTGTATGTCACATGTCACCTTTTTCTCCAAAGGCTCCCCCTGTTTTCAGTACTGTATTACATTTGGTCACGTTCTGATAATGTGATAAGGGACCATAATGTATTCAGAACAAAGCAGTAATTTTGTTGTATGATTTCAAAGCAGAATTATTTGTTCTATTATTTGTTTTTTCTTTATGCTGTGTACATCTTGTCACAATATATAGGGAACTTTTTTATTCAGAATTCCCAACTTTTTTATTGCATATGGTCTTAAATGTTTTTATTCTTTTTCTTTTTTTAGATGTTCATTTACAGTTTTTTGTATACTGCATGTGTAATAACATACATGCTCTATTATGTGATCAGGCTGTGTCCTTGTTCGCAATCTTCCACAGTGCTTGTGTTTTACTGCTCCTTCTCACAATAAATGTCCTTTTAATAAAACTGATCTAGAAGTTAAAAAAAAGAGAGTCAATATTATAGTGTAGTATTGGGCCTGAGTCAGTGGTTGGACTAAGTCGTCACCCTTCAAGTCCAAGTCAAATGCCAAGTCATTGACACCAAGTCCCAAGTCAAGTCAAAAGTCACCAAGAATTCTTCCAAATCGAGTCCCAAGTCAAGTCACTTCATTTATCATTGTTCATTTAAGTTGTCTCCAAGTCATAGTGAGGCTTCTGTAACACCGCCTTCTTCCCACGCATTCCTTGCATTCTATGTCTACTAAGTGCGGCTTTCTTCTCTGAAATATTTAGGGGGGGGGGGAGAGGAAGGCAGTGAGGCTTCTGTAACACCACACTTCTTCCTGCTCCCTTCAGCTGTCAAAGGAGAAAGCCGTGGACTTGGAATGCAAGAAAGGCGGGGAGGAAGGCCGTGTTACAAAAGACTCACTGCTTTCCTCCCTGCCTTCCTTGCATTCTAAATCCATGGCTTTCTCCTCTGACAGCTGAAGGGGGCGGGGAGGAAGGCAGTATTACAGAAGCCTCACTACCCTCTTCCCTGTCGCCTTCGGCTGTCAGCAGAGAAAGCCGGAAGTCAAATCGCAAGTCGAGTTGCAAGTTGCTGGGCAAAACCCCCAAGTCGAGTCACAAGTCGTTCATTAGGCAACTTAAGTTGGACTCGAGTCCAAGTCGTGCGACTCGAGTTCCAACCTTTGCTATGAGTTCTTAACGTAGTCATGGTTGTCCAACTGTATTTTTTTGCCTGCCAAAGTTTTATATGTGTTTTTAGGTGCTTTATTCACAAAAAGAGCAAATGGAGGGATACTGTAATATGAAATAAAGCAAAAACAGTGCAAAAGAAACATTTAAATAACAAATATCTTAGATAAGACTGGTTGGGTCTTAGACAGTAATTGGAGTGCGGGCCAAGAATTTTTGGGGATGATTGTCTGAAAGAGCTTTTGTTACAAAAGTTGATTAATAAGCATTATATTTATAAGTTGTAAATAATGTTGTTTGTAAAATGTTGCTTTAACAGTATTTTATAAGCACAATATCTCTATGTAAATAGAAGATGCCTTAACACCCCTTGTCTTTTCTTCTAAATTGCTCATCATAAAATTAAGAATCACATATTTCCTATCCAAACAGGAATAAAAAGTTTAAAAGATTAATATGAAAAGTAATCATCAGGATTTAGGAAATTTATGGTTATGTCATGGTTGAACCCTTTATTTACAAATTGCTGTAGAAATAATTAAAAATAATACAAAAGTTAATTTACTGCAGTTATTTATTTATTTCTTTTTTAAATGACATTTTGAGTTTCGCCTTGTGTACAGTTGAACTCAAAGAAAAAGAAAAAGGAGACCATTATTAGACAATTTTCTTCCCAGCACAATTATCTTTAACAAACAAATAATTATTCACTGTATTGCACTAATGAGACATCACGGAGAAGAAGTGCATGTAGTGGCCAGACATGCAGGACAGGAAGATTCCTCTTTGGGACCTCCAGTAGAGGCCTCCTTCCAGATGGTCTATTGTCAGGAAGACCAGGAGGCCTTTGGGAGGTGGAAGAGCATGGTGGCCTTCCAGGGTTGGTAGGTAAAACCTCAAAGCACTTGGTTGGGAGAACCATTATTTCTGTTTCCATTGTTGCTACAAATTTAACTCAAGTTCTTCAAGGCATAAATTAGCATCCTAAGAACTTTGCCAGTGTCTTCCACCTTCCAAAAGGCTCCTGGTCTTCCTGGCATCATTCTTTATACACCTTGCAAGAGACATCACTGCTGGCCAGGAGAAGTGATTCTTTTGTCCAGCATGCCTGGCCACTACATCTACTTCTTCAATGTGATATCTCATGAGTTCAATACTTTAAATTGTGAATAAAGCACATGCAGGCAAGAGAATCCCTCTCTTTGGTCTGTGGTGGAGACCTACTTAAAGATGGATACCTATTGGACTATCTTTTATTTGTTTGGCTTCATTAATGTGATGGATATTTGAAAAATTATAGATGTGAATTTGTTGGGAAACAACAAATGGTGATCTTCATGTTTGATGGTCATCTTTGACCTAAGCTGGAGATAAGCAGGATACTCTTCTGAACTCAGCTTTCCATGTATCTTGCCTAGATTCAATTCTCCATATATTCTAAAAGCAAATCCACTAAAGAGTCAGTGACACCTGTTATTGATGAGTAAGAGGTCTTCACCACTCAAACCCAGAAATATTTGTGTATTATCAGTTGGGTCACCTATCCTATTACAAGGTATTTTAAATATAAGTAAACATTTATGAAAGTTTGGAGCTCTTTGTAACATGATGATCATGTATTCAGAATAAAATTATAGGTATTTCCATAGTAAATATATATGTTATCATATATAAAAAAAAAAACATCCTAAAGTGTGCACAGTTCCATTCTCCACATGTTTAAATAAGCTGTATAATTATATGAGTTGACTTGTACACTGGAGAAACCTTAACAACACCACCTGCAGCACTGAAGCTGTCCAGGTCAGTAAATAAATAGGTATAAAGAAGCCACCCACTCTCTGTGTTAATTAATTGATGGTGTGTAATAGGCCAACCACGTCAGTGATGATGTTTCTGCTCATAGAGGGCAGAGTAGTCAATGGCTGCCTGAGTCGCCTGCCCACCAACATGCAAGAAATGAATAAATGATGAAGACGGGTAGGCTATAGATTAAGATAGTAAGAATATAAATATAAACATCTTTTTCTGACTAATTTACAGTAAATTGAGTTCACTATGTAGTTTAAAAAAATATATTTATCTATATATGTATTATTATATTTATTTACAAAGCACCAAAATATTAAAATGTACTGCATAATAAATAGGGGCTACAAATGACAATCCTCTATGATAGACAAGTGCAAACAATGATATGGGGCAGAAAAGGAACCTGTCCAATAAATTATTGTTGTACAATTGCTATATGATTTTCCATTTATTATTCTACCTTTTCCTTCCTTCCAATCAATTTATTATCTCTCCATCTAGCCATCCGCCCATGTCATTATCATCACCCACCATTCAGCCTGACAGGAGAAGCAGCACACATGCAGGTAAAGTCAGTGGTGTCTTGTGCGCCCCGGCAGCGCTGAACCGGTTAACACTTATCTGTGATTACAGGATGATTCCAGAGTGGAGGAATCTAAATATGGATTTTACATCTGATGAGAACTTTGCATAGGCATTAGGAAACATTACCACAAAGTGATAGGAGCTGGCAACGGGATTATTACTTTGAAGATGGTACATATTATGATTGGGTGAGCAGGCCAAGGAGCTGAAAGTAGAAAAAAATAACTTCCAATTTCTGTGCTGCATAAAACTCCCCAGCCTTGATTCATATGCGGCACAGAGCTCACAGTTTTTACCCAGAGGTCCTCAGGCTGTTCTAAGACAGCATACACGCATGAACAGCTTTGGTTTATTTTTCTCATACAGATATATAGAAACACCCAAACTGCCAGCAGATAAGCGCCATTTAGTCTTATTTCCATATGTGTGCTTTACTTAATGAATTGCGCGTGCAGCAAATCAGATGTACATGGCTAGTGTAGAATGAATAGGACCACAGATGCAAGACTCTACAGCTTTTTATTTTATATATATTATTCTTTTTTTTTTCTTTCCATTGAAACCCTAACCTGGTGACATTATTTGCCATCTGTTCCCATTAAATAGAGGTTTTTGCCATTTTCAAAATCTTGACCCTCTTTTAGCCACTTCTTTTTTACATGTCTGGACAAAGTGTGTTAGAATGGCTGATTGCAGTCTTTTCAGGGCAACAGGGTGACAACCAGGAGAACCTGGAAGACAATTACTGCCACATAAGCGGAGGTGTCTGAACAAGGACCTTGATGGCAATGACCTTGATCACCAGGGATTACGAGCATATTTCAACAGAATATATTTAAAAAGGTTGACAACATTTTTGAAAATTACATTAATATATGAATATTATAATAAGTCCACATCTGACCTTAGCTAGTCCTCATCAAATAGTCACAGCTGTCCATGGGTCTTTTTTTTAGTTTTAATATTTTTTTATTTGAGGATATATTGAAAACAACATATACATAGATATACAACATATACATAGAGATAAACATAATCATTGTAGTGACTGAAGATATAATGATTTACTTATATTGACTAAGAACAGTAAGAACAGTGAGCACCTGTTAACAACATATTTATAATTTCCATCTATCAGTCAAAGTATACAGGAGGGTCATTAGAAAATAATCATAGGATATATCAAGACTTTTGTTCAAATGACTGCTTAATAGTCTGTTTGATTTGGGGGGATAATGTATCATTTAAAAAATCCCATGTGTCAAAGAATCTCTCCACCTGTGTTCCCTTATCTCTAGATGATTTACCCATTTAGCCATTTATTTGAAAAATACATTTTTTTGGCCACTAGGGATATAATGGATAGGAGATTTTTGCTTCCCCTAGAGGCCTTTGTCCCCTGTAGGTTGAGAGCCCCTAGGATAGCCATGGATAGATACAAGCAACTCATAGCTCTCATACTTTCACTTTCTGCACTCTTGGATCCTGCTGCTGGGTGAAAAGGCTGACTGCTTTCTAGAGTTCTAATTAGTATTATGAAAAAAGAGAAAACAGAGAGTTTTTTTGGCAAAATTCCAGTATTTTTTTCAAATAGTAACAATTTTGTACAAATTTGCAAGATGGGTAGAGCAGGACCTGGGTTACCTTGGTCCTATTGTTGATTAGTATTCATATTTCTAGACATGAATCACCTACCTAATAGTTTGATTTACATCCAAAGATGCAAGACAGCTATAAGCCAACGCAAAAAACTTTTTTTTTGATTGCACGCAGCCTGAATACCCGACGCGTTTCGCCCTTGATGGACTTCTTCAGGGGTAAATGTGTGCTTTTTCGTATGCCGTCTAGGTACATTTATGAAATATAGAAAAGCATTAGACTTTTGTTAAACTACAGTATCAGATACACAGATAATATAAACTATACATGATCAAAAAATACATTTACATTATCCAAAATGGAGGATCACTCTAAGTAGGTTGTCTATGTTGAATGAAGATATAATGTATGAAATTCTGTATACAATAATAGAATAATAGGCATACATCCATGTATACATGAATTAATATGAACATTACAGTGGTACTCTCCCTAATTATTGCTGCTAATTAGTATTATACAATAGGTAATTAAATAAACATTCCTTTATATTGAATGATTTTGATTTTGATTCAGGATCACAGCAGAGAAGCAGAGCTGTTGAGTTGGAAATGGAAGCAAAGGGAAGTGGCCTTACTTAATAAACAATGCAAAGAGTAAAGTGCTAAGATCGAGGAGCAGTAACCTATTGATACCAATTGTAAAATAATTTGCTAAAAATAGAACCTGATTGCATGTTACAAGTGAAACACTGCTGTCTCAAATATTTTACTAAAGAAATATAAATGGGTGATGGACACAACACGGCTAAAAAATTCATGTCTGGATTTGGGATTAATCAGATGGAATGATACGTTATGACAAGTCTTAAAAAAATAATCACAAATTACAAATTTGTACTGTATAAACATTAAACATCTTCCCTTTATGAATGTTAGCTGAAAGATAATGGGACACCAGTGTGGTTTTTTGTTCTTTCTAAAACATGGGGTAATTTTTGGGTTAGAAAGATGTAATTTTATTTTTCTTTAACATACTCTTTAGTTTTAATATTCCCGAACATTAGGAAAGTATGTAAACTATCAGACAAGGAGTAATCATATACCCCCATAAAATGCTGGTGTCCTATGCTCTGAACTACATCTCCTTCCCACACGCCGAGGCTGTAAGACACAAGAAATTCAACATTTCATTACCCTTATTAGTTGCAAGAACCAACAACACAGTTCTTATATATTATACCTTATGATCCATGGCTATACTAGTCTTTTGCAGTAAAATAACAGAGTATACAATGCAAATAAATTAGGAATTTGCTAGGCAAAATCATTATTCTTGCCAGGTCTGTAGTTTTATGATCAGGCCATACTGACAAGTAGACATCACGTTCTGTGTTCATTTTTCTGTGCCGGGCAACGTTCACATCTGTGGCTCTTCCACCTGAAATGTCAGATCTGCAATTAGGGGAAACATACACACCAGAGCCTTTTTCTCTATTGGGCCCCAAGAGGATCCCCTTTCTTCCTGAGCTTAGTGATTGACCTTCAGCATCGGTTGAGATGTGCCTGTTATTCTGAGTGCCAGGTAACCACAGACTCCCAGGATGCTTCTGGTCAGGGGGTTATGTGTCTGCCAGAGTCATGTGATTGGAAGAGAGACTTGCTATTTAGGAGCCATTATCTTTAATGCCGTCTTCATTTCATGACTTTGGACTTTGGCATCTTGAGGGATGAGCTGTGCGGAACACGTGTTGTCAGGGAATACAATCTTTTGCAGGGTATTTCCCTAGGAGCATTGTTGTCCTTCTCTGTTTCATGTTGTGATATGAATACCATAAAGGTCTTGAACTAACAAAACATGTCCTAGTTGGTCGAACTGACTTACAAACCTTTCTCTGACAATAGCATTCTATATCAGAAATTCTGTAGAGACCATACTAGACATAAATGTGGCATTTTCATACAGTAGTTGGCAACATTTCAAAATTATTTTCACTTTAAAGGTCAACAATACTGTAATAGAAAACTACCATACCATAATCCCAATTATACCCAGTTTTGTTAAGGCAACACGGTAGCTAAATGGGTAGCCCTTCTGATTGGCAGTTCCAAGATCTCAGGTTTAAATACCTAAGATCTGAATGCCCCTTCTTCAGCAGTCCAATGTGTAGCACCAGTGCTGCTCGTTGTGGGTGATATGAGTTCAGAGCTCGTCCCAGGTCCAATCACTAGCACATGTAGAAGGACACTGAGAGACACACCAATGATGTCATTCTATCATTGGAGGTAATTGGATAGGCCAAATCCTTCCACTCCATGTTGGAAGCCATTCCATTATTCATGTGTATCTCAGTGTCCATGTCCCAGTGTTTAACTCACATCCAGAATACTATCTGTATGACGTTTGTATGTTCTCTACCATGTTTTCATGGGTTTCCTTATTCACTTTAGTTAGTTTGGTCCAAAACAAATGGCCCTTGGACTATGTGATTGGCCATATCCCCATATGGTGCTCTTGCTCCCATCTGATTCCAGAAGCTAAGCAGGGTTAGATCTGGTTAGTACTGAGAAAACTGGTTTGTATGGGAAACTACCTTGGAATACCTGCTGATGTGATGCAAAGCACTTTAAATCTCATGGAAGAAAAACACTTTACAATCAATGACCACATACACCCTGGTTTCACGTGTACTATAACTTTAATACCTTTAATAATACCTTTAATAACTTCATACCCAAAGTCCAGTGGAAAACAATGCAGAATATGGGGTTACGCATGCATATTCAGATTTCTAGCGCTTGGTGCCCCACTGCCAAACATGAGCAATGCTCAATGGCACAGGGTAAGAGAGAAGCATTCTTAGCCATATGCAAATACCACATTATAGGAAGGCTAGTTTGCCTTTGCCCAGCATATTTTTGGTCTATAAAGATAGAGGGGTTAGCTACAGTTTAGCAGTGAAAAGTTCATGATTTGCAACTATGAACCCTATTTTATTTGTATGACCCAGACACAGATGTGCTTTAAATACAAAAAATGGGTAAGCTATCTGCACATACAAACACTTACCTGCAAATAAAATGACTGTTTTATAACTTTATTGTGCAGACTATAGCCCTGTTGAAGCATCCATTATGCTAAAGAGGACTGTAGGGAAATATTATTAAGTCAAATGTATGTTGGGAAATACCTTCATCCATAATAATGCGTGATACGCTTACATATATCTAAATTACCAAAAAGTGCTTAAAATAGATCAACCTGTAAATCACATTAAGTGGCCCTGCAGAGAGCAGTAATGATGTTGAAATTGCTATAATCCCCTTTTTACATTTAGAGATGAAAATATTCACTCCGAGAATTATTTACAGGTATATTAATTTCTAAATCAGGAAAATGAACAAAATATATAAAAAAACAATGTAGGAAAGCTAGTCAAGTCAGATCTTTTTGTCCATTTATTAGCTATCAGTATTTATAATAATGGATTGTACCATAGGTCTAAGCATGCGAAACGTTTTAACCCTCATCATTCTCATTCACCTGGAACAAAATCGGGGCTGCTGTGCTATTGCCTTGACTTTGATACTTTCTGAAAAATTGACCTGGAACAGCTATGCAAATTGGGAATTTTAACTTTAGTGACTAAAGGCTTGTTTCTAGTTAGTGGCTTAGAAGTAATGAATACAGACATTGCCAGGAACTAAGAAAAATATATACAGCACATTCTCACTTGCTCCCAATGATAATTGTCTTATTTCTGGTCCAGGACATCCTTTTTGATGATGGGTCATCTGTACTTAAAGATAGATTTATGGAGAAGTTTTATTAAAGCTTTGTATAGGAGCAGCTTTGTCTTCTGTCTGAATCAATGGCTGTTTTAATGCCATACCATTAATATCATTGGTAGATGAATAAAAGTATGAGATTGTAAGTCACAGCTGACAGAGGCTTCCCTTGGTACTGCAGGTTAGGAATCATTTAAAGGTCTTTATCTGAGAAAGGATTAACTAAGATATCACATTATGTCAGGGATTTCTCTGGAGGTTAAATGGTGCACAGTATGCACTCAGATATCATTTTCTGTTACTGGATATTTCGAAAAAGACGTGACCTGTGGAGCAATTCTTCGGAGTTCATGACCTCCCACCAAATCCCTCCCTAGAGAATGCACATTAGTACAAAGTCACATTGGAAAAGCAATGATAATTAGCATTACATTGGTATCCTATTTAAATCCTTAAAGTAGAACTCTAGTTTGGTGCAGAAAATCCTCAAATGACAGCTCTAAGAAGAAAAATAAAACTGATGTAATCTGAAGCTGCTCCCCTCATCAATACCTTTATGATTCTAGTCGTTCTGGTTGAATGATGGGCAGTGTCACTCAAATTACCTCCCATGAGCTCAGGATGTCATGGACCTGCCCCCGAGGGAACGTAAACGCAAATCCTGACCTCTTCCTGCTAATGCAGAAGAAGCTGGTAAGCCTGATCAGACCAGCCAGGTAGGTATAATTCCTTACTCTTTATGTTTTTCTTAATGTGTTGTTGATCGAGTAAATATGAAAATATTGTATACATTTCATATTCACAAGTATGGGCCAGCAGTAAGTAAGTGATGTGCTTGGTTTAAATAGGCTTGTGTTGTAAATTGACCTATTGACCAAAATCAGGATTTTATATAGCTCCTGAAAACATACATGGTTCATCAGAAAGGACTGAAGATTCCTTTAAGCTTAAAGACTGGTACCATTGCTGATTTGGTCTTCAAGGTTCATGGTCCATGCCTGTTTTTCATACCCTTGTATTGCTTTTTAATAAGTCACTAGTTTAAAAAGTCAAAACATGTAAATTTTAAGCTTCTTATACCAGATATACTTTCTTGACATGTTGACTTACCAGGTTGAGGAAACTGAATCAGTTTACAGCCCCAGAACAGCTTTAAAACTAGGGCAGCCATGGCATCTTCTATTTTTCCATTCAAACAAGTTATTTCAAGTCCCTACAACACTGGAATATAAGAATGTCACACATAGAGATCCATTCTATATGCAACGATAAGCTACAGTAAAATAAATCCCTATATAAACTCAGTAGCACATGCAAAGTGTTTACATTTTTGGAATGGGTGGAATAGGTTGACCATCGCTTTATTTGCTACATCTGTTTAGGATGAGCACCTATAATGTTCAGGGGAAATGACCCCTTTTTTTGACTTCTATAGGAAGTATCTAAACATCTGAAGACCGAATCTGCAAAAATGTAAGGATTAAATTTCATGATTAGGTAGAAAATTATTTTTTCTCTTTGATCGTGTTGTTTTTCAGTATAGTAGATGATTTTTATCTCACATTGAAAGTCACCTTCATATGGAAGGTTATTTTGTTTTGCTTTTATGTCCGATAATGAAAAAAGAATACAGCATTAAAGAGGATCCGTCGGCCACCAGTAATATATATATATCAGGTTTTCTACTAAAATTTACTGGACAAAATAACGTTGGCTAAAATAAACTAAAGAAGCAGGTGGTCTATTTCTTTGAAAGGCTTACAATGTTCATTTGGGAGTTCCCTGCTGTAGACCCGCATTTCCATTCCTATTTGTGTTGTGGGTAAGATTAAAGCTGAGCTCCAGGCCCAGTTAAATAAACAAATAAAATATCTTACATGCCAAAAAAATTTACAGAAGACATTCTTTTCTATTGCAGTTGAGAAACATTTACAAATGTAATTTGTTGGGTTTGGCGTCCATTTAGTTCTGGCCCTGATGGCCACCAGCCAAGGAGAACACCACTCACTGTATACTTTACAACAGAACTAAAGTTCTACTTTTAAAACTGGTGATCAGGCAGAGCTTTATTGCAGAAAGGGTCAAGTGATGATCCATCTGCAGTAAGCATTCTTACCTGCCTGATTGTCATTATCATCTGTCAGCATAGGCGCGCAGAGCTCAGTGTAGGAAGCTGGGATACCTGGAGCATCCCAACTGCCCTGTGGCTTTCTGGACTAAATACCTCCTGCACAGGAGTCACTCCGGCCTGCCCAATCAAGATGGCCAAAGATCAAAACAAGGAGGAGAAGAAATAGGAAGGTGACGGCACCCTTTAATAAAATGGGGACAGGTGAGTATATTTAAAAAATTGCAATTAGGCAGGTAAGGTTATTTTATTGCAGAAGGGACATTACCTGCCTCTTCTAAAAAAAGGACCTGCCTGATTGTTGTTTTTTTTAAAAAAAAGTGTTTAGTTTCTCTTTATTAATTGGTTCACAGCTGATACCAACCATCCATTGTTATTTTTACACAGCAGGCAACAGGTACATGCTCTGTATCATCAAGAATGAATAACTTGGAAAGCAGTGGTTATATTCAGTTCCAAAAAAACGAACGTAATGATGGCTGATTAGAAAATCCCAACAGCAACACTACTAATTAGCTCATCTCTCTGTCACTCAGCACCTATCATCATAGTCCTTGATAGCATAAAAGTATGTTACCTCTCATAGGCTGATACTGAACCAGATGTGGGTACTTGCACTGCTTGCTTTTAAAAATGCATTTAATATTAGTAATAATGGTTATGGAGCTACATGAAAGTATTTTTTTTACATCTGCCTGGAGTTTAAAGCATGCACTGGGAACTGGAAGAGAGCTGCCACACAAAGGAGGCAATCTGCTGGTACAGATGGGGTCTGCAGTTATTCTTTATGGCCATTCCTGTCATCACACTGGCACCAATGTGAGAAGAATTTGGAAGGCTGCAGAGGCAATGGCAAATTGTGAGATGTAATTTACACAAACAAAGGGCCCCATGATAGATAATACTTCTGAGGTCTGGGTGGTCTATGCACCCAGAACTGTGTTGCTGCATTTTCAATTGAGTGCAGTGCACTGCATGAAGTGCATTTAGTTATGTTAGAATGCCATTTAAAAGCACCAATGCATGTTCCATGTTTTGCATTAACGTTTTTACAGTGCACTAGTGTGGAAAAGACTATTTTTGTTGTGTCTATGGAGAAGTAAAGGAATAATGATCCAATGGGGTTTTCCTACCTTAATTGAAACAAAAAATATATCTCTGAAATTTACATTTATATCTACATTAAATGAATCTATCAAGTGGAAACTCTCTTTAATAAGCCAAGTGGTCTCCTTTGCAACATAAAGTCACTTCAAAATTCCTATGATGAAACATTTTGCTCCCTTCATTTAGCTTAGAGGGATATTTCTGCAAAGTGCATTATTGGTCTATTCCTTCTTCACACTTAACCTGTTGAGACAATGAGTAATACAGCTGCCAAACCAGGGTGAGTTTCAGGTCACCCTTCCCATGTTAACTGACCCCCCTTGGGATTTCAAACTTACCCTGCAGTGTCTCTGTGCTGATTCCTGAGAAGAACTGCTTTTTCATGAAATCTCTTCAAAAATCCTTTTATCATTTCATATTCTGCAGGTCATTTCAGGAGCGATTTGCTGAGTAAACATGGGCCGCTGACATTCAATATAAAATAAACTGGATCTGAACAAAGAAAGCCGACTGGCGCTAATATATAATATGAGAGGAAAAAAAGTAGAACTTCCTATCAGTGATATTTTTTAAAAGCCACCTATTGCCAATACATTACCCTAAACGACGTACAGACATACAATTATTGTTGTTGGAAATGTTCTTTATTGATCACTTCTAGTTGTGTTCTGTTCAATGGAAGGGCAAGGTGGGAGGACGAGAGAGAGGTACTCTTCTACGTCCTTCCCATTGGAAACAGCAGTCAATAGTGGCTTGTCATTTAGCAACCTGGCATAGCAGATCACTATATTTGCTTTATTTTCACCAGAAATGATTAGAAATGATGGTCTGTGGTCATTAAAAGTTAGGGTCTACACAAGGTTTTTGCACAGGATTATGGTTGATTTTAGCAAGAACTCACCCAATGATTTTAGCTCCCCATTAGAGATGTGTGTGTCCCTGCAGATAAAAAACAAGCCTTCAAAATTTGATATTTCAAACTGATGGTCCGGCAGTGCTACATTCTGTATGTGCTTGCAAGAAAATAAAATAGCTCATACAGGTGGTGGGGTGACAATGGTTCAGAAGGGCAGTACACAGCTCCCAAATATTGAAGATAGGGCAAAGAAGCGCTTTGTTTGCTCAGTATGTAGGCGTATGGCACACCCCTGCCATGCACCCATGTTGCGGACCATAAAAAATGAATACACAAAAAATGATTGGTTTAACTAACAATTGTTTTTTTCACAATTTTCACATTTCAGACAAGCGAATGGAATTTATTAGAGGCTGGATAAAAAGTTTAGCGTAAAACATAATTTTATTAGTAACATTTTTGATAGGGATGTTCTGCATGTATCCAACTCAGGAGGTAAGAAGGCATTAGAAGACATTAGAAGAGGGACAGGCCTTTCAAATCAGGGATTATTCTATTCTTTATTAAGCTAAGTTTAGGAACATTGGAGAATGCGCTCAAATTAGGTCAAAAATAACAAAATATTATGTTACTTATGATAGTTGATGCTTTGAACATACTTCATGTAGATGTAGTGAGTCAATCAATAGTAAGTGTAATTAAGCATAGTTGTTCTATATTCAAAAAAGATTTTTTTTTTAAATTCCACTGTATCACACCAAAAAAGGCAGCCTGGATGGACCACTTTGTCTATTTTGTCATCATTCTTTTGTGTTTCAGTGATTTAAGTAGAAACAACAGTTGCACAACTTCAACCGCTTTGACATTTTTAATTAATTTGCTGTCTTATGTAAATGGCAGAGTTCATATTAATAGAATGTAATCCTTTTTTAAGTCAGCGGTGATATGTTCTACCCAGTTCAATCATTTCAATGGAATTTGTCTTCATTGCCATTGCAGTATAGACTGTGTGCAGAAACAAAAGCATATTTCTTTACTAGGAAGACTCAGATGTCTTGCTGACCTTAAGGGCACTGCCTGCCATAAAAAATAAGTTTTTTAGACTGAGCCTATGCCTAGATCCTTGGGCGTAGGGTCCATTTCTCTCTACAACTCCATCTGTCCCTCAGTTGCTCATAAGTTTTCATTGCGTAGTTTAGAGCATATGGCAGGCATTGTGTGTGGCTAGCGTGACATAAAAATAAAATAACAAAGCATAAAAACAATATTACTTTCTCTCAAGCGGAGAACAGCTTGCAACAAATTACTTCACAGTAACTGCGCTGATTGGTTTAAGGCTAATCTGAACGGAAGTTTTAAAATGAGATTTAAAAAACAAAAAAAAAAACAAAGGTATTTGAGTCTAGTCTGTGCCTGGAAGACAAGGCACGTACGAGTCCTCTAGCAGCAAATCCGTTATTATTTCTGCAGCACATAAAACAGAAAAAAGTAGAGGTGCCAACCAAGCACAAATGTTGTAGGACAAAAGAAAATGTCACAGTGAACTGCCAGTACCATCACACTGAGAATAAGTGTTGGCTTCAGCAACTAAGTTTAAACTTCAATTCCCAGAATGCTTTTACAGCCAAAAAGTGTTGAAAGTTCCCTATTTCATCTCCTAAAGAGAATATATATAGTTTGGGATTTCTCATAACTTCTTGTCCTGATGATAAAGATAAGAAGACATATAGAAAGGCTGGACATGGACATAAAAAGAGCACAGAGACATATAAAGATGTTTTAACTCTTCCTGGTTTGTTCATGAAAAGTGAAGTGAAATCTTGATTGGATCGCTTTATAGTGATTGAGAAATTGGCCAGTATTTTATTCAATACTCATGGCAAATTCTTGGTCATATACCTACAAACATGTATTCCTTTGTCTTCGTATGTGGCATTGAATTACCATGACTCCCGAAATCTCCTCAATTCCTTCCCAATTTTCTTCTCTTATTCTTTACTTGCTGTCTTCCATCTTTTTCTCCTCTATTTCCTATATTCATTTTTTTATTGCAGAGACAGGACAATATTTTCTTTATATATATATATATATATATATATATATATATATATATATATATGCAATGCTATCGTCACTGGAACCCCTCATTTCTTTATAATATGCACCACCTTAAATGTCTGATAATTAGTGACAACATTTCTTTTTAGTAAACCTTGTGAACATTAGTTTGTGTTACCTACTTTATGTGTGGAATTCTGCCATCACTGTTTTATGGTTATTGTTCTCATTGTACATTTTATTTACTGTCGGCTCATAGCCCGAATGTTCTTTTATTACTACAAAATGTTCTAGCGGTAATTTGTATCCTATATTTATGTTTCAAGCCTTACTATCCCAATAAAATAATAAAAAACAAATTGAATAAACAATGAATATAGAGCTGTGTCAATATGTGTCTTTTAATTCTTTCTGGAGTTCCTCTTTACATATCATGATTGCTCCATGTTGACCAGGCCAGAAAGTAATTTAAAGGGCTAGGCCAGTAATTCAGCAGAGGAAAAAGGCTCCCGTGGTAGATTTGGAGACTTTGCTATTGTACAGATTACTCATCTAGTTTCTTACTGCAGGTTAAGAGATAAAAAAACACAATTGAGGACACCTGTTCAGTGCCAGCAGCCTGTCGAGCACTAGGGCTGATGGTGAGGAAATGAAACTGTAATGCTTAGCTATAACTGCTCACCTGCTGTGAAATGGCTGCCGAATAAACTGCCTTCATTATTTATTTAAAACATGCAGATGCCCAGCTAGTTCTACTTCTGTGAGCAACGGGGAGATAATCGTTGACTGTTTTCCATGTTTGGGTCCTCTAGGTAGAATCCTAAAAACCCCATAGGCTGCTAAATACAGGGGAATAGCTAGCAATGCTGTAGTGCCGGGACCTCAATAAAATCTGAGCTTAGAGGGCCATTCATAAAGAAGAAGTGAGGACTGGCAGACTGATTGAAGTGTTGGCTGATAAACGTGTCTCGTCACTCCTATTTATAACGCTCTACTGGTGCAGTAAAATTGCCTTCATCCTGACTGGCAGAATGAAGCATTTCTGTCCTGACAACTTTATCGTAGTATAGTACTTTCGCCATATGTAATATTATTACAGCTTTTGTGGCATGCTTTATAGAGAACCTGGTACTGCAATTGCAGATAAATTAAATCTATGTAATGCTTAGTTGCAGCATTTTGTCTTCTTCAATATTCCTGTACATCAGTTAAAATCTTTGTTTCTCTTGGGATAGATCATTTTGCCTAAAGCAAGGGTTACTAGCCTAATATGTTTAGGAGATTATGGTTTGGGAGAAAGCCATGTTGCTTCTCACCTCCCATTGCCATCAAAATCCTCTTCTGCTTTGGATTGTGGGCTGGACATCATAAACTCATGAACCCCAAGGCTCATGAACTCAAAAAGATTGAGAAGATCTCCTGCTGCCCAATAAGACTTTTGTCCATGCTTTGTGTAAAAAGTCA
This sequence comes from Pyxicephalus adspersus, assembly GCF_032062135.1. NCBI lineage: Eukaryota > Metazoa > Chordata > Amphibia > Anura > Pyxicephalidae > Pyxicephalus > Pyxicephalus adspersus. Next base: position 21,781,602 of record NC_092864.1, on the reverse strand, counting down.
AGCAAATCGGAAGGAGAGCATTGGCAGCTTCGAGAATGGTAAGTTAAAGCATCATCCCCTGGGCAAAATAAGCTAATAACCCTTGCAATGGAAAGAAGAGCCCACTATCAGGAAAAAAACAATGGCTGTAGTCCAAATTTACCATTTTGTATGTACTAACAATGTTTCTCTCCTAAGTTGCCCCATCTAGTTTCTTGATATAGTAGGTAGAATGACCCTTGCCGCCCTAGGACAGTGTGTGCTACTGTCAAAATCACCAAGTAAGAATAAAAAAAAGAAGTCAGTAAAAAAAAAAATGTTGAGAGGGTCTCATAACTGCAACAGTCAGGTACCTGTCGAATTTTCAATACAGGCACTTCTTTTGGGCACTTCTCCCCTTTGTCATCCTCAGCTCCCATTTCCAATGTGTAGGCAGTATTGTTTTCAACATCAGTGAAGAAGAATGGCACAGCACAGAGTTTTTGCTAAGTTCTGTAATGCATGTTAGCTTCTGTTCCATTTCAAAGAGGTAAACATGTTAATAGGCTGTATTGAATGATCTAAACCGACCCCCCTCCTCCCCCACCTCAATAGTATTTTAATCCCTGGGGATTCAGGTGTACGTTCTACTCTGAACCTTTTGTTTGGAGCCATCTAACTGTTAAATAAGAACGGGGTTTATCTTTGCAACACTTAACTGTGTATTGGACTGTAAGTCCCGGAGGGGTTAAAAGAGGTTACACTATTGGCAACTAAATCGACCTGTAATCTATTACTGTGTAAATTACTTACTCCCTACCAACACCCTATTAGGATCAATAATGAATTAACCTCCTGACTATTTGTCACAGAGGTTTTAGGACAATGTGGCTTGAATGAAAGAGCTCAAATTTTCTGTGTGCAATTCTTGCTTATCTTATTTAACTTTAGCTATTAACACACAAGAAAAATAGTTTAAATTGAAAACCCATTTATATGTTTATTTGTATTTGGTTGCTCTATGTTGAAGAAAAACTCTTGTACAAAGTTTAGGAACTACAGAACAGAAACAAGGTTTGTCTAGTGTCTACATCAGGGGTCACTTAGGGGCAATATATAGGCCAAGATTGGAACCACCAATCACTATGGTTAAAGATCCTCTGGAAGAGGAATCCAAGAAGCAAGATGGTGGTCCCTGATGCTGTAATGAAGACAGGTGAGTTGCGCGGGTTTAGTTCTGCTTTAAGATCAGTTTAACAGTAAACTCCAGTCTTCAGGGGCTACGTACATGCAACAATTTTCATAGAAAGTAACCTTCTGACTCTGCAAACCCCATGGTATTAAACTTACTGCTGTCTGTTAGAGAAATACTAAAAACTGTGCAGATTCTGGACTTTGAAGACTGGAGTTGGATATTCTTGGTCTACATCAATACCTGGCTTCCCTGTCTTCCAGCCTACAATCTGTTCTAAATAATACAGTGTTGTCTAATAGTGACTACTCTCCCATTCTCCTGAGACTGGAATCAACTATGACGGGACAAGGTCTTTCAGCAACCAAGGTGAAAAGATCATCTACACTCTCCTTGCCTTTTAATGAGTTGTACACTCTTACAACAGTATAGGTTGTAAGTTCTGGCCACTCCTGTTGAAGCACCCATAGCGGGCATCTGTTATGTCCATTGCCCTGGCCCAAGCTGTTGATAACTGGACTGTACTAAAATAGAGGGAGAGGGATACCATGGTGGTCTTTCATGGAGGTTTTCCACTAAATGCAGATAGACTTTTGAAGGAACTGTTTATTGATTGCTTGTCAATAAAGTCAGAAACTGATGAGCAACATGTATAGCATTCATCTTCTCAGCATTTAAAACTTGAGTGATTTAGCCTTTGTTGGTTCTTAGGGGTGGTGGCTTTAAATAGCTCATGAGGGTTAATAAAACTTGTTCTTGAGCAAAAAATACCCCATATTAAAGTACTACTAAGACAAAGATAGAAAGTGCAAAAATTATAATATATATTAATATATAAAAACATAAATATTAAAATATTGCTATATAATAATCTTGAATTTAGCAATGTGAATCTCTGCAGTCCCTTGAATCTTTTCTACATGAGATATCTAGAACTATACATAGGAGAAGGTGCTAGCTAGGAAAGATATATATTTACCTGCCCTTGTAAAGAGGCTCAGCATCTCACAATCAAATCTGCTTTTCACAGAGCGCAAGTGGTGACCTATGTTCATTTTATACTAGCCAGATGCTTATCAGGGATTCAATTTATTTTATCACAGCAAACCTTCCAAAAAGCAGCGAATAAAAGCCTCTTAATCCAGGAATAACATATGAAAGAGAGGTTAATACAGCTTCAGAGCCTGGGAATACATTCGGCTTGCAGACTAGAAAGGAAAGGCAGGATAATATTACCTTTATCCTACCATCAGCAGCAGCCTGCGGATCTTATGTAGAGATAGCAAGATGGAAACTAAAGAGAAAAGCTTCATTACATTACGTGTGATCATCATAAAATGTCCTCTACATGAAGACTTCACACTCTCTCATTTCTTTGTAACTTGTTTTTTTATTCTGACACTTACCAAAAGTCTGTTTTAAAATGCAGAATTCTAAAGGCTGGAGGTGACATCTTCCTAAGTTGTAGGTGGCTTCATGTGGCTGGGAGTTCTTCCTCTCCTGGAATTGGTTTGTGGTTTACTAGAAAGTGATGGATGACTATAAGGTCCTCAAATTTCCAAGCATTGTTACTGTATGCACATATTGCATGTATTTTGCATTTTATTTGTCATTTGCATGATCTGTTAAATCCTAAAAAAAGAACCTGGAGGTACGAAAAGTACGAGTGTGCTACCAACAAACAGGTGTCCTATGAGTTCTAAAAAGTTACTTAATACTTGGGATGATGCGTGTGGTCAGTTTTAGATTCTGCAGCGTTATCTGTTCTTGATACCTTTTTTTTTACTGAGAATTAGCAGTCTCCTCCCAATGCTTTGTTAGTATAAAATGTGGATGATAGGATATTTAGGGGTGACCAAATTTGAGAGTTTTTTCTTTAGCAACAAAGCCATGTCACTCAGCAAGGGAATCAATCATATGTCTGTTAATTAAACATATGTTGCAAAATGATGGGGTCTGACACTTTTCTTTAATCAATTTCACTTACCAATGGAGTTTCACAACTAGGAGCACCCCTACCTTATAACCTGACATGTCATTCACTTGGAGTAAATATGCACCAATCCAGTATTCATAAACTTTAAAATCAAGTATGACCAGAACTTGCTTTGTATACACTGTTTATAAAGGTGCACCATATTCAGATTGTCCTATGGACTCGTCACCTGCCTTGCTCCTACATGAACAAGTCATTGAACCTACTTAGATTCAAACCCATATTGTCTGTTGCAAACATGACTTCTATATTTCCAACTTCTCACTGCATCTATTCAAAGTTAATACTGATTGCAGATTGTGACAGCAAATTATAAAGATAATGATATTGCTAAGGTCATTTTTTTTTAAATTCTTAACAGTATTCTTCAGACAAATGTATACTCATTCAAAATATATCTCCATTTTTCTTTAGTTTCCTTGTTACATTTATTCTGTGTGGCTGGCTGCTCTAAACTTTACATTCCCCTCTTTATTATTATTATCGAGTATTTTGTTATATAGTGACAAGATATAAGTAGCGCTTTACAAAGTCCATAGTTATGTCACTAGCTGTCCCTCAAAGGCGCTCACAATCTAATGTCCCTATCATAGTCATATGTCTTTAACACAGTATATGGTCAATTTGGGGGAAGCCAAATAACTCCATGTTTTGGAATGTAGGAGGAAACCCATACACACCCAACATACATGACATGCATACCCAACATAGGGAGAACCTGCAAACTCCATGCAGATAGTGTCCTGGCCTGGATTCAGACCTTGGACCTAATGCTGCAAAGGCCAGAGTGCTAACCACTAAGCCACCATGCTGCCCTCCTTCCTAATTCCACTACATCTGTGAGCCCACTACATGCCCAGCCACACTAGAGCATCAGGATCAGGTTGCAAAGCACAGTGTTATGATCCAGGGTAAAGAATACAAACCAAGGTATTCAGATTAAACATCTCAGGTATATTGTATTTTCGTGTACTGCTCCTGGTCCCCAGGTTGCTGTGACATTATAAATTATGTGAGCTCCATTAACCATTCAAAACAAGTCAAGAAGACTAACCATAAAAAATGTAGATAGCTGGAAAAGCTGCAAAACAAGTCGATTTCCTATTTACTAAACTGTCTATTGATCATTAATGGTCATTCAGTGGAATTCCACTTAATGACAGTCAATAGCTTTGGTACAAGAATAATAGTCCTTCTATATCTGCTCTTGTTGGTAGTCTTAAGTCATGAGATGGCAAGTCATTGGTCCGATTTAACAGGTAATAACATAGGCTGTTATACACATGACTTGTTCTAAGTAGTTGTTAGCAAAGACAAGTAGACAGGATTTTGATTGCTACATTGAAAGATCTTGTCATGCATTGTTTGTATATGTTATTGTGTTTTGTTAAGGTAAAATGTGAAATAAGAGTAGGGATGAATTCTTCTGATGATGGTGAAGGAAAATGCTGGAATATGCATCACAATGACCCTGCTTTATTAAAGTTCTTCAAAACTGGAGAATATAGACTATCATAGGAGACCCTAGGTGATCCAGCAAACCTGGAATTATTCTGTCTAGGACTGAAAACTTTTGCCAACAAGCAGCAAATGACTTTAAGGAACCCCATACCATGTTTGCTGGGATCACCAAGGTTCTCCCATGATAATCTATCTTCTCCAGTCTTGGAAAGCTTTATTAAATCAGCCTCAGTGCATTTGGTGGGAAAGATTAGTTCTCTTACCAAGCCACTATATCCTGTCTGGGTCCATCTTGATGGAGGCAGGTCTTTGCTTCACCATTTGAAAGCCTCCATCATTGGGAACAAAGAGCAACAGATCTTCTGCAGCTAGCATTCATAGGAAGGAGTACCTTAGATGTCACACTGCACATATACAGCTTTAAGACTGTAGCCATAGGAGTGCCTAGGCTGGTGTTTCTCAACCTTTTTAACAGGGCTGAAGCTTTAAAATACCTTTTAGGTTTTCAGGGAACCTCTACTATAAATACTATATACACAGCTCACAGTACATTAGTGTGGCAGTCACTGGGAAGAATGCATCTTTTATTGCTTAGTGGGAATAATTCCACTCTTAGAAATAGCCATAAAGATAATTGGTGTCATTTAAACCGACCAGAGAGGCAGAAATTGCTTATTGTTCAATTAACCCCTAGCAACCTCTGGAGGAACCCTAGAAATCCATAGAACCCTGGTTGAGAAACACTGACCTAGGCACAGTACCATACAATGTTTTTTTAAGGGCATTCAAGACAAAAAGGGTATTCCTTGGCACAATACCACTTCTTGATGTTCCCTATAGTACAGCAAATCTGCACATTTGAGTTACTGCTCCACTTTAAAAAAAGTTCTCTTCTTGTGTTCAATAAACAATGTAACTTAGCCAGCACCAAGCCGTTGGGTTATATAGTTAATTTACCTCTTACCACAAACTTTAAAATTGCTTTAGACTAATACGCAGGCACATCAAGAAAGGACAATCAAAGTAAATTGTATTAAAAGAAATCCATAAGCCCTAACCTTGCAGTTCTGCATTTAACCTCTCCCCGCTGACTGTCTGTCAACAAGGGCCAAAGTGTCAGTCCATTATGGATTTACATAATACAATTTTAATTGATTTCCACCAATTAAAATGAACTGCCTGTTTGTTGACCACTGCTATTGATAAACAAAACAGCAAAGCTGAGGGAATTTGCTGGAAAATTGTCCCCGAGAGTGTTATATTCAACACAACATGGTAATTTCTGTCCACGGAATAAATTGCTGAATCTTGCTTGCATAGTAAACTGACATAATATGAATGCATTGTAGTATTGAGCTATGGGGATACAGCTGCACGTCATCTGCTTCTAATTCCCAACCATAACAATGTAACAGTAATTACTGAGTGCTTCTCCACCAGCTGTTTCATGATCAAAAACCTTTCCATTACCATATAAACAATAGCCAAGTTATGCTGTATGGAAAAAGTGAAATAAATTAAAAGAATCCTGCACTGAGAGAATAATGGAGGTTGACATTGCTTTGTAAATGCTAACTGCCTGGCTTTAAAACAACCTGTTAGAATGAAAAAAATGCCAAAACCAACCTCCCCCTTCCCATTTTTGCTGATACGTAATTTTACTTTGTTCACCAATACAATTGCCACTACCACACTCTAAGAATGCCTGTGATTCTAAGTATTGTAAAGTAAACACCACTTACTCTGACTTTCTAGAATGTATTACTTGGGTCTTGAGTGGCCAATCGCAAGACCCCAACATGGGCACCAGAAGTGTTATATTTAATGTGAGCCCCATCCCAAAGGACAATGGCTATAGTGACCATGTGCCAGCATTGGCATATGGAAAAAAGGGGAGTGGGCCACATGTTCTCCCAACTGAGAACTACTAGCCATTTATCTTTGCTTTCATTACTGGTGGTGGGAGAGGGAAGTAAAAGAAAATGTGCCATAGAGATAATTATAGAAGCTTTTTTTAATTTACTGCCATATTCACAAATTTGCTTAATGTTGAACTTTGGGTAAAATAAATTGATGGTTCCCTCTGCCCTACAAATGTGAATTTCTTGTTTATGTTTAAAGGAACAAAACACAGTTTAACTTACCTTGTTGTTTGCTTGTCTCTGATGTTGGGCCTTCAGTATCTGGATCCGTGATGAAGGATTCCTGAGATGTCAAAGTGCTGGTAAATAGAAACAAATTTGGACAAATTGATTGACTCTTTAATACTTTTTTTATATAAAAAAGCTAGCTGCTACATAGTTATTTTTTATACAATAGGTAAGTATCAAATATATCTACATGCAGGCCTTTGTGCTCTTTTTTTACTAAATTGGACAAGCTACATTCTATTTATTGGGTTTTTTCATGGAACACTGACAAATTCATTAAAATACTATGGGCTATGTGACTAAGTTACTTTATTAAATGACTACAGGCTTTTGTGCACATCATATATGAATGTTCCCAGCCTTTTAGACTGATGTCAAACTGATACTCAAAAGTCAGTGACTGCATGTGCCAATCAGGTTTGCCAAAGATCCTGAACCGGGAACAGAACCGGATGAAGATGTTGGCATCTACAATGGAGTAGAATTTCTCAACAGACAGGTACATTTATTTAATGCAGAAGGGACATTGCCTACTGCCTGCTTGAAATTGTTTTATATAGCTTTATTATAGGGAAAAGGTCAATGAGGTAAATTGAGAATTTATTTTTTGCTTTGGAAAAAAAATCACCGACTTCCTCCACATCTTTGAAGGGTATCTAATGTCTAAGTGTTCTTTTTGTATAAAGTAAAGGGTTCGGATACTTGTTGGGTTTCCTATTTGGGTAAATTTACACCTTTTAATTACCTTTTAACCTTTTAACCTAATGTCCATTGTTACTGGGACAGATTATGAAGGGGAATCCAAACTTCTTAAACTTCTGAGTTGCCACCTGAACAGGTATAGAGAGTAAAACTGCCAATGGGGATATATATTATTGTAAGAACTATATAGGAGAGGAATTATGTTAATACAGCCCTGCTCGTACAGTTATTTTAAAACCCCATTTTTTGCAGTAGTGCCTCCTTAAATATCAGATTGGAAGGCTTTGGTATTCCCTAATTCTTGACTGTAGCAGAGAGAAAACTCATTGCATCATCTTCAATAGGCCAATGTGCTATTTCTCATCTCCATCCAAGTGTTTATTTATAAAATTTAATAAAGATTTGAAGGTCGCCTCAAATATAAAAAAAAAAAAAAAGACAGAATTATTAGATGGAAAAGACTACAGTCGCCAGCTGTATTAGTATTCGTGGCGGTGTAGGAGAACTGTCAGAGGCCCTGCAGTAAACAGAACCCCTGCAACTTCAATATCGCCAGCAGTTCATTAGTATAATGTACTAGTCAGAATCATCTCGGTATTATTGGCGTCTAAACGTCCATTACCCGCGATGCACAATGCATAATGACGTCCATTACCACGCTAATAACTGCGTTTTTTAAAGGTGCTCGTTGACTAAACAGGGACACAGACAAAAAAAAAAAAAAAGTCTATGCACTTATTTTGCCAACATCTTTCAGGTTTGCTATGATGTTGATAGCATTTTTCTTGTGACTGTTTTCGAGGGAGAGAAATATGGCATTCAATTCTCTTGCTTTATAGATGTCAATTTATCACAGGCCTATATGGTTAGTCAGTGAACACAGCCAGTGACAAGGCTCATTTTACACACTAAACTGAAGGATACTTTGAAATGTTTTTTTTTTTTCATTTTTTTTCTCTTGCTTTATAATGTTAAAAAAAAAAAAACAATTTCAGGTAACCAATAAGATCAATCACTGAAATAGTAACTCTATTCAGGAAAGATTGCAGCTAAAACCACTCAGTTTCTCTTAAACTCTGAGCTGGATTTTTTTAAAATTCATAGATCTGATGGAATTGTTTATATCTATACTTTTATATATTTTATATATATAATAAATAAATGTAGTATGCAAGCCTGGCACAGTTTAACCTTCCTGGCGGCACTTCCGAGTCAGTACCAAAAGCGGTATTATGAGCCACACTCGGGGTGGCATTGTAAAGGACTTACCTGGTCCCGACGAGCCCATGGCATCCTCCAGCGATGTCCGCCCGGCCTCTGTGTCCCCAGGCCTCACGTCCCCGGCATAATCAATGGGACGTTTCAGCGTGCGAGGTCGGTGCACTGGGGGACGTGACTGGCTAGGAAATTTAAACAGAAAGGAACCAATTTGACATTCAACATTACTGTTTTAATAAGACCGCCAGGGAGGTTATTATACAAAGGTGCAATGCTTACAGGGCCAGAGCTATCCAGCTCTAGTGCTCGAGATCCATATCCATGTTTATTTTTTCTCTAACAAACAGCAGTATATTTAGCACATGTGGTTCACAAAAAGCCAGAAATGTTACTATGTTTATAAGAAAATCCTAGTCTGCATGTGGCCATCATTACCTGGGCAGCTCTTAGTTATATCATAGCCATGTAGAGAGTCATATATCCCTTTTAAGGGTTTCGGCTCTGAAGTTAGGCCTTTCATGATCAAAGGTTATTGATGCCTCGGGCCAGATTTAGCAGCGTCAAAATGAATCAGTTCATTTACAATAACTCATTATGACTAACTTCCATATCCTATAATAAGTTTAAAGGCTGTATAAGACTAATATTTGGTAGAACATTTGATTAAAACTCTGCTCTGTTTTGTATCATGGACTGACATATGCACACAATATTTAAAAGATTGATTACATTTTTTAAATAATGTATTAGTATTTTAAATACTGTAATTGTATCTAACAAGTACACTGTTAAATATGTGGCAGTGTTAATCAGTTAAATAAGCCAAAAATATAGGTTGTTAATGAAGCCTCCAGCTGGTGTATGATATGTAATAGTTGTCATAGGGATCACACGTTGCGGGGATTACGTGAAGCAGTGAAAACACATGCAGGCTTATTATGAAAGTCATTCAGATAATAAGGTTACAGAAACCCAAATAACCAATTGCACAATGCTGGCATACAAACCCTGTATTGATCATTCTTCAATGGTGGAGACCACTAGTGCTCATACAACATGCATTGTGCAGAAATGGTGCACCAATGTCCCCGTCAGACCAATCTACAGAATTTTGCCAATGCATGTCGGCAGAAGTGGGCTTAACGAAGATGGAGGATTATCATCAGATAAAAAAGGGGATTAAAGCACAAAAGCAGAAGTATTTGGGGAAAACATGGCTACTGTTTATCATATACAATGCTTTTGAAAATTAATGTAGGTAAAGTGAAGCTCAAGGCACGAATAAAAATGTAAATCTTGGAACCCCCATCATATACTATATAAACTGTTTATTTAAGGAGAACTAATTATTGTGCAGTACATACCCTGCTCTTCAGTCCCACAGGATCCCAAAACACTGGATAACTGGTCCAAAACTTCTCCTCTTTCTTGGTCATGTGACTACCCCGTAGCTGATGTCATCAGGTACAGTGCAGGATCAAGGGTCCTACATTGCAATGATGTCACAGCTCTACCCACATTGTGAGTAAGAGAAGACTAGTGCATCAGCTGCAGAATAACCAAGTTGCAGTCTACTTTAAGGCTAAATATATTCAGTGCTGATTTTCTTGCAAATAAATAGAGAAAGCAGAAGAAGCTCCTACATCCCTCGTATGAAGCATTTATGTCTTATTTAGTGGAATAGTTATTACCTGTGGTGTGCTGATAGTCCCAGACTAATTGTCTATGTATTTAGGGCTTCTATGAATAACAAAGACCTCACTCCCTCCCACAAAATGGAGGCATGTAGCAGTCTATGAAATGCATGCAATGAGTAGTACAAAAGGTGAAAGCTTCTTGTTGCAGGCTATAATTGTATTTGCGCTGTGGGATGATTATCCCATTGAATTGTTTTATTAATTACCAGTGAGATAAGAAACACAAGAGAGCTGATAAAGCTATTCCTCCCATCTGTGATTTATGTAGTATGCCATTATGAAGTCAGGAAGGTGGAAAATGTGACCTTTCACCCTGCTATTATATAGGCTTATCATAAGCACAGCTTTTCAGAGAATGAGATAAGTGTAGAATACATTACATTTATATTTTTAAAATGTATATCTTACGTATAATTAAAAGTTACTTACAAAAAATTACTAAAAATGACTAGGGGTGTTCTGTAGAATGTTTGTGCACCAAGAGGCCCCAAGAAATCACGTTAAGGGTTTTAAACAAACATTTATTGAATTTCCTCTAAAAAGTTGCCTAATTCCCACAGGTTTGGATGTATTATGGTGATCTACAAGAGATCCTCTTGATTTGTACATTTCTTCACAGTGGTAAGCAGGAAGTCCTCCTACAGCAGATCATATATTAATCTTCTAGGATGTCTTTGAAGGTTCTCATTTATCCAGGTCATTGTATATCTAGTAATAGTTAGTCACTGGACCAGTGTCACGTTCCATGGTGGACCAGTGTCACGTTCCATGGTGATTGGATTGAGATGTTTGTGCTGTGTGGATATAAATGCTAAGATATTTCCTACACTGGTAGAACAGATGAAACACCTTGGAAACCTGCAAAAACATCTTCAACATTCTGAACGAGTCCCCTTGAATGTGACTAAGTACTACTAGATATTCTTATTATAGCAATTTGTCTGTACACCATCACACTTTTCATGTTGCAGGAACAGAGAAGTTTGCATAAGGAAAAGTGATCATATTGGAATAAAATGATATGTTATATACATCTATATACAAATATATATGTAGTATATAATAACAAGGTTGAATGGAAAGTGAGGGTGCATTGCTGCATGTGTGGAAGTTAAACAAGTGTAGAATCGTAGAAAAGTTGATGCAAATGGGGTAAATGTAAATCAAGGGGTGTGTATGAGAACAAAAAAGTAGGGGGTTGGTTGCAGGTGAATGAAATAGGGTTGAAAGAGGGACAATATAGATACAGGAGAGGTAAATGTGACCTCATTAGTGGGTGGGTATGTGGCTACAGGTACAGAGGTGGATACAATTAGAATTGGAGCCTAAGCAAGGTGATAAGGACAGTAGAAGGCACAGAAGAAGCCCCCATGTGCCTTGTCTATACTGATATTGATGCTCGCCAACAGACTCCAACTTCCTAAAAAATAATTTCCCCTTGTGATGTGTTAGGAGTGAAGGGAGGAATACATCTCTAACCCATTCCATAATAATATTGGTATAGAGTTATTAGCTGGGGGCCATGAACATCCACCATGCTTTGGAATGATCTGGCTATGTAGATGGGTGTGATGTAAGATAGGTGTTAAGTATGTAACACCCAGTGAGGGACATACAGTTGTAGGAGGGGTTTGAAGCTGCAAGTGTGAAAACATGGGTACACCAAGGACCACATGGCTTTAGAGGCAGAGAAGAGGCTGCAGAAAGAGGTGATCTAATTTATAAATCAGGAGGCATGGCTTAGTATTTGGGGTTCCTTCACAGAAAAAAAAATAAAGAGCAACAGCTTCTTTAGAGGCTTTTCAAAAAAGAATGTGTACTGTTACTGATCCTTTTAACAAGCTGCATATGGCAAGGGGCAGAAATAAACTGGTTTCACGTGATGTCTGTATTCCTGTGTGGAAGGTCAATAATGCTTATGTCAAAACTAATTTGTATTCCGGTCCTGCTGTACAGAACATGTTCCAGACATGGGTTTGTGTGTGTCTGTACACAGATGTCTGAAACATAGGGAAAATGCTTGGTGACATTCTCAACTATTCTCTTCCATCCAGTTCCTACAACATCAGACTTAGTAAAGGGGTTTCATAAAGGTTCAAGTGTAAAAGTCTATTTGTATGGGTCTGATTTCCTTTGATAAAATGCATGCCTATGCTTTACTACATGAGGATGCATTTCAAGTAAAATTCTCATTCTTTACAAAGGAAGTCATCTAAAAAAGCAATAGGTATGGGTATAGGAAATTCTGCAGGTTTCTAAAGCACAATGATGATCTTTAAAAATGTGCTCTAGGCTATTAGACTGTAAAGCCAGTGGACGACAGCAAATACATAAACATAAAAAAATGTAAAAAATGTTATGAAGAGAACTAGTCACCTGTCGGTAATATAGCCAACTCTCCTTAACTACAGAGCTCTTTCCATTCCGCTGAGTGGAACAAATTCTGTACTGCTTCACCAGCTATTCACTACAGCCTTATTTTTCTGAATGAGACAATGAACTTTCCATTATTAATTACCCCCTATGTGTCTAGCTTACAGCTTTAAGCTTCAAAATCCAGGCATATTGTGCTTCCTGTCTGTCCTGTACTCTTATCTGTTACATTGCTTCCAGCTATCTCTGAAGACTACATAACTAGGGATGAGCGAACAAAATTTTTAATTTGGATCTTGCGGCGAATCAGGCCTTTCTTGCTTACAGAACGTGTGATTTGCCACAAGGTCATGTTCTCGCTGAACTCAGATGAACTCTCAATGGAAAAATTCCAAAACTCAATAGATTAAATGCACTCGCTTGTCTCCACACAGCTGTGACCGCAAGTTCCCACGCTCCCCGGGCTGTACTTTTTCAGCCTAGTGACCATGGGAACTGAACTCAGAATAACTCTCAATGGAGAAACTCTATTGAGAGTTCATCTGGAGTTCGCCTACAGTCACAGCTGATTGGAAGCACTCGCGCGTTCCCACGGTCACTGGGCTGTACTTATTAGCCTGGTGATGGTGGGAACTAAACTCAGATGAACTCTCAATGGCGAAACTCCATTGAGAGTTCGCTTGGGAGTTCTCCATTGAGAGTTTATCTGAATTCAGTTCCCATGGTAACCAGGTTCCCACGCTCCCCGGGCTGTATTTATCAACCCAGGGAGCGTGGGAACTGAACTCAGATGAATTCTCAATGGCCCTCACGTGCCTTCAATCAGCTGTGACTGCAGGTTCCCATGCTCCCCGGGCTGTACTTATCAACCCAGGGAGCGTGGAAACCTGCAATTCAAAGAATTCTCAAAATCGGTTTGCCGAAATTTTGCGGACCCATCGGAAGTTTGGGAAATTTTTGCGAGAAAGTCAGAGGCATTCTCACTCATCCCTATACAATAACCTTACCTGCTATGTTATGGAGAAGAGGAGGCAGAAAAGTGTTGGAAATCCTATTCAACGGTGAAAACTGCTTTTCATGGGAACTATTGCAATTAAGTGACCCTAGGACAAGAAGTTTGTTTTTTGAAACAGGTTAAAGTTACAGGTAAAGGAAATAAAAGACTGAGAAAAGCAAGCCAATGAAGCCACCACACCTGACTAGTAAGCTGCAATATTTAACATTTTTGGTAATTGGTTAAAATACATTTCAATTGTTTGAAATAGGTGATATATGAAGGACATGATTTTTTTGGCACTGGAAAGTCAATTCCTAACATTTTTCATAGCTATGCAAGTTTCATAGACATTCCGTTGGCAATGTTGGAGCATGCCATTAGGTTTCAGCCACGGCAATCTGCCACCCAAGGTTTCAATTGTTTTTCAGTTTTATGTGATTAAATCATCAAAACTAGCATGGAAATCAATCCAAAACCCTTTTCAATTATCACTGCAGTCATTTAATCAATTCGCAGTGTCATTTTAATTGTTGCCCACTCAAAACTGGGCACCAAATGAAACTGTGGGTGGCAAATTGCTGCAGTTGAAAACTAATGGAAAAACTCCAAGCCAACAAAAATTGGCAACTGTATGGCCATCATTGGCCTGCACTTAGAAAAGCTTTGAGTTGCCTGAAAGACCTGTCCTCATAAAACTCCATGAGGGATAGTAGGACATTGTTCTGTTCAGAGTTGCCGATGCTTAAAAAAATATCAACTTTCTGTCAAAATCATCAGAAGTGAAAGCTGCCTTTTACAAGTACAAAATAAATGAGTATTTGATATCCTGATGAAAGAATATATCTAAATGAATTGTGACTCTATGGAACTCTGCTTTTTGTCAGCAAGCAATAGAGAACCATGTCGAATGATTTTCATCTCTCTAACAGTTACTTTCCCGGCAAACACCAGAGAACACAAATAAAAGAGATGTCACCAGCACTGTTTGTGTCGAGCCGCTGATTATAACAGGTTTATATCGCTTCTCTGTACTTTCCAGAATAAGTGCAGATATTTTTGGAGTGAACACTGCCTCTATATTTCTTAGAAATGAAGTGTCTCTGTTTCTTTTCTTTTTTTTTTTGCTTTTCTTTAGCTTTAGGTTGACTCTTAAAAGTCTTTTTCTTGGCCTGTCAATCAAAAAAAGCAATGCCATGGTAAATGCAGAAATGTATTTTTGGTAGATCAAGAATTTCATCAATGATGATTCTTTAAAGGATTGATTCACTGTGTTAAAGCCTATTGGGTAGTCCCTCCTTCACCAGCAATCTTTTATTGGTGAAAACAACTTACTGTATTTCTTAACTCTCTTCTCAGCCACCTTAGGGATTCGGGTGCCATTATTAGCCTTTCCTTAATATTGATCATGGTATACATTTTTATAATATTAATAAATAAATAAAACAATAGTAAAGGCATAAGGGTATAATGGCACACCTGAAAACTCAGAGGGATCTAGTGCTTCAGAACAGTGTCTCTCAACCAGGGTTCCTCCAGAGGTTGTTAGGGGAAAATTTTGCGACTCTCATTTCAGTTTAACTGATACCCATCATCCTTTTGACTATCTGTAAGGGTGACATTATTCCCAATGGTCAGCAATGTAAGAGGTAATATTAGTAATAACTACACTAATATACTGTGAGCTATGGATATAATAATTATAGAACGGGTTCCCTGAAGACCTGAAATTTATTTCACCATGTTAAAAAGGTCAAAAACACTGCTTTGGAAGTGTAAAGAACTAGTAATTCTCCAGCAGCCACCAAAACCTAAAATACCAAATAGAATGGACTGGCACTGGGCTGTAATGTTGTAGGGAACAGTACATGAATTCTCTTTAGTGCACTGTTGACGCTGCCATCCTTTCAATTTAGAAATGGTTGGTCCTTGTTGCGATGAATCCTGGAGAAGCAGATCTATATATGCAAAAAGAGGAACAGGTTTACATACGTGAGGATTAGATTTAAGACTAAAGATGTACATTAGGATAAGGATTACAGTAAGAATTAGTGGTGGGGTTTATTACACATTTACAAAGTGATGATAAAAAAAAATATGAAGCTGCTCCTTTGTTCTACATTTTTTAAAATGTGATCACCGTCTTTTTACAACAGATTTAAAAGAAGGTGATCAGATTTTGTGTGGCAGCAATTGGTGATTTAATCACTTCACCATAATTGGTAATGGTAATGGTGATCGCCAGATAATAAAGTGGCAAATTGACTGACCCTTTATAAAAAAAAAGATAAGAAGAGAAGTGTGTTCCCCTTACTAGAGTTTTACAGTGAAGGTTGAGCCACCTTGTTGATTAGTCTAAATTGAACATTCAAATCAAAGGAGGGAAAGAAAGAGGTTTTGGACTCGCAGATAGTTTTAGGAAACAAAATTGTTGTATTTAAACACATTTAGTAAAGTAAACAAGTTTAGACAGATCTATACCTCATAACTGTTTGACACTTCACAGTATATGGGTAACAATGTACATACGTATATTCAAGGAATACAAAAAAGGGTGATGAAGAAGACTGTGCTTAAAGTATAATGAATCCAACGCGTTTCGCCACGAATGGCCTTCCTCAGGGATATGATAGCAAGCTTACTATCATATCCCTGAGGAAGCCCATTCGTGACGAAACTAAATGTTTACTAAATGTGTTTAAATAAAACAATTTTGTTTCCCAAAACTATCTGCGAGCCCAAAACCTCTTTCTTTCCCTTTATTTAAAAAAAAAAAACACTTAGTGCTTGGAAAGTCTTGAGAATCTAACTCAATTCCGGGAGCGCTGGATGCTTGATCCACGGTGGAGTGTTATGGTTCCTCAAATATTCTATGTCACAAATGTATCCAGTAATTACATGGGTACTAGTGGGGGAAACCACAAAGCAGAGCATGTAATGCAAGCATTTGACAATCCCAAACCTAGATGGCTTTAACCATATTAAAAATAGCAATTTATTCCTTTACAGAATAATGTGCTCTATATTTTTTAATACTAAGACTTATGAAGTTCTGCAACCTTTGACAATATATACAACTTGCAGCAGCGTGGATTCATATGGTCACTGACCTCTGTGAGAAATTCTGATAAAATATACAGCAGTACCTACATTATCTCGTATAATATACATCCCCTCTGTGAAATGCCTATGGCACATCCTGTAAATGAAGTCTGTATAAACAGCACATTGTAAAAAACAAAACAAGCTGTTTATATGCCTGAATGCAGTCTGGCATCTGCTAAACTATCAAATTAGGCCCGTTCACTGTCATGGGAAGGTCTGCCAATTGTTGTGATAAGCCTGGCATATGCCAGTCAAAACCCCTCTCAGTTTTGGGTAGTCATTTTATTGAAATTAGTTAAGCATTCCAGAGTCAGCATAGTTTTTTATAACCCCAAGAAATTCTAATTAACTTTGGGGATTCACCGAATGGATACCTAGACCAGGCTTTTTGCTTCTGGTGGTAAATTATGTAGTTGATTGACTTAGAGATGCCTTTTAAAACATTGGGCACCCTTATCTTTATACAAAGTGGTAAAGCAGCCTTACCTGGACGCTGAATCATGGGTTTTCTGTTGTGTTCTGTGTATCTGTGATCAATATTATGTGGCTTTGGATAGCGCAGATATAAATCTTGCTTTGCTTTCTCTTCTCTATCAGAAGAGGATCCCTATAGGAGCTCATTTTGACCAATTTTTGTTTTTACCAATGCATGTAATGTGTCTTACAATGGTGTAAATAGGCACTAAGAGCTATTTTTATAAAACAGGGAATTAGACATCCCCTCTAAAATTATCTCATTGGAATCATCCAGGGCCATGCATTTCAACGGCAGTAATTTAATCCCACCAGAGAATGTTTAAGGGAACATCTGATACCTGTTTATAAACAGAGCCCTAAAACTAAGACTGATGTTCTAAAGCTGCGTACACACATGCAATTATCCTTCTCGATCCTTTCCAACGACTAAGCACTGCACGATGCATGAATGAGTGCTGTACATACAGCACCATTCTGCTCTATGGGGAGGGGAGAATGACGGAACAGCACCCAGCTGTGCGCTCCCCCTTCTCTTCATTAGAATATTTCGTTGTCCACCGTCCGTGCATCCGATCTATCCAAAACCAAAACCAAATTTATTAGCTTGTCTTGCCAACTAGCACTTACCTAAACCACACAAACTCTAGTCATTACTAGGCTCATTACTAAGTTAATGTCAATGTTTGCACATTTCTTTTCCTTAATTCTAGAAATTTATGGCTGGAGTCCTAATTCTAACTGGTGTCAAGTTCCAAATTCTCCATCCTGCTTTCACTGCAAATTGGAAACTGATTATATCAATTGAGGCAATTCAGTAAGATGTAGAAGTAGAACACAACAGTGTTGTCACATTCACAATAATCACATTTCTTTTTAATCTTATCACAGCTTTCTAAGAAATCAACAAATACTGTGTAAGTGCTGAATGTATTCTTGCCATGCTCTTCTACCCTCTTTGAAAGGTAGTAGTCCTCTTTGAAGGCTATACCTTGAAGCAGTAATTCTAATCCCCTTTTCAGGCTACTCAAATACAAACACATCTGCAATGCTTTTATATTCTGCAATATGTAATCACATTTCATAAAGTCTCTGATTCTATATGATTCAGGTTGCTGCATTTCTTTAACAGAATACTTGGCCATTGCTATTATTTTCTTTTTAAATAGTGTATTAGTATAAGGACAACAGAAACTGAACATAATGACAGTTCATCTTGACAGTGAATAAAGAAACAGAAGAAAATCTGTCAGTTTAATAGTACATGGTGACCTTGTGAGCACAGCAGTGGTTGTTGACTACAAATCCTTGTACAACCTTGGGTTTTATTTAAAAAAAAACGCACTTCATATTCTTGTGAAAATGAACGTGCTACACTGTATATTGATCTTGATTATCTCTACATTTCCAGCCTACAAATCTCCTTCTTGATAAATAAAATATAAATTGAAGAAGCCCAAGCTATTGCGGCCGACCGTGTGTAACTTATTAGCGGTCGGTGAAGCCTTCTCTGTCCTCTCGTGGCTCTCTCACCTTCTTTAATAAATCACTGTAAGGTCTGTAGGTTCCCCTTAGCTGCCTTCACATGACTCTTGCAGACAGTCTTCGTCATCGTAGCCAAGTTCTATATCTTGTTCGTTTTTCCTTGTTCCAGCAGACAGCCATTTTTAGGAGAAAATAGAGAGGTTTTATTCCTGTATAAAGGTAAAGAGCTTTTCTGCTGCTGATTTAAACAAATATTAAATATACCCTGATTTGCTTCTCTTCTGCAAACGTACACTGATGGGTTACTTATGGTTTAAGAGAGCCTGTCTGAAAGAAATAAAGGCCTTGTTATTGTGGAGCCAGGGAAAGACATACTATTTTCAGAGACTTTGTAGCTGCCCAAGGGCCCTTTTATACCTAGTAGTCCATTATTTCTAGATGGGTGTCGGGATGATACCCATTGTCCCATAGCCTTGTCCTAGAAGTCGAGGTCAATGGTATTGCACAAGAACCAGTTGGTGACTTGGTCCACAACCGTGTTTACCTCTTTTTGACCAAGCTTAATTTTGGCTGTCAAACTGACCTTTTGTTTTCTAAATACATATGCATAACTAGGAGTTTTGACCTCACTTGCTGGATAAGGTACTGAGGTCAGTGACTTTAAAAGCTCTAAAGCTAAAAACGGCCAGGCAATCAAGATTTCCAAGTCAGCAATGGCAGCCAATGTATTGCTTTTGTGACAGGTTTCCTTTATCAGTTGGAAATAAGAGGATCACTTTATAAGTAGCTATCTTGGAATCTGATTTGGAATATGGATTCTAAGACACCTGCAGCTTCTCAGTCTAAATATTTCCACAGCACACTGAAGTTGCAGTACTGGAATTGCTGTTTCTGAGTGTCATTTAGCAGCTGAGAGGTATCATGTATCTCTCCAAGTCCACTTTCCTGTACTACAGCACAAGTGTTTTCGTTGGCAGCATGGATTATGATCTACCTTCAGAGCAACATTCCGGTGAAATGTCACAGACTACAGTTAGGCAGCTTGTTTTTAATGACTTGGCTCCTTACCTTGAAACTTAGACACCTGGAACTAATACCCATGGCAACCTATTAGGTTCCAGCTAATATCTGTTTTTGGGGCTTTCATTCATTCTCATTTATTTTGCCTCATGAAATGGTCTAAAGAAGTTTAGGAACACCATTGCAGGAGAGAATTTAGATTTTACAAAGGGTACCTTTAGCCATTAAATGACCATCTAACAATCCAGCAGAGTTTGCTCTTATGTGGGTACAAGCCAGGGGTAACATGGGTAGGTAGATAAGTCACATCCCTATTTTATTTAGGTTCAGGGAGTGCTCTAAAGAAGCACATTAAACTGCATTGCAAGAGATTGTTTAGATTTTTTAAAGGGTACCCCTAGCCATTAGATGACCATCTAATGATTCAAGAGAATTTTCATTTATGTGGGTACAAGCCAGGGGTAAAATGGGTAGGTAGGTAGATTATAAGTCACATCCCCATGTTTCCCACATCCCCAGCTTCAGGGAATGGCCCAAAGAAGTGGGGAACAATAAACTTCATTGGAAGAAATGGTTCAGCTTTTCTAAAGGGTACCCCTAGCCATTAAATTACTATCTAACAATCCAGGAGAATTTGCTTCTATGTCGGTACTAGGCAATGGTAACCTAGATAGGTGGATGGTTATCAAGATAGTAAGTTGTGAAACCTTCAATGGAATTGATATCAAACTCGTAAAAAGTGGTGGATACAATATTAAACCAAAGACAGTGTCCGCCATTATTGCAGTTTAATATTACAAATCTTGACCCTTGTTCTGTGAGAGGATCTTTTAATGCCTCTTTGGGCTCTGTCTCTAAACTCCTACAGTGTTTGATATACCAGCAGCCTCTTTACCTCTGCTTCAAACCACCCTTGTTGCCATTGTCCACTTACGGGTATTGTCTTTTAGTAATATATCCTACGGGGTACTACGGGGTAGTAATACATCCTATATACATGTTTTGAAAAAATTTCAGAATGTCTCTGTCTTTTTTCAGGTTAGGAACACTGATATCAATGAAGTCGAATCCAATCAATTTGAAAAAAGAGTGCACTAACTTGTTGAATGTAAGTTAGAGTGGTATCGTTTTGTCCTTCATTTTAAGGGTCTGATAGCAGCTGCTTGTACTGCTTTAGGGGTAGTTTTGTCATAAACTTTAGCTTGGGTTGAAGCTTTGAGAAATTACTATAATAAAAGCCATTTCCATGTTTCATAGACCATTAACGAGAATCCTCTCAACAAACAGAGCTGATCCTCTCTCTGCCTTCCCAGTACATCATCCTGCCATTCCACAGGATTAGTTACTCTACCAAAACCTCTCTTGTCCAGCCAGAGAATTAAACCGCTTAGAGATTAGTGAAATATGCTTTTTACGTTTCATGGGGTACCCAGCAGCCGCGTAATATCAACATTATTTATTGGTAATCTTATCCTGCTGCCACTTTATTATAAATGATAAAAAGGGATAAGTGAGAAGTGAACCTGTAAAATAAATCTGCTCATAAGTAAACCACTGACATATTTTTTGTTCATTATTTATTTAAAACTACGCTTAACCTCTTCTAACCTTTGCAACAGCTTGAAAGTTGGCAAAATGCTCTTTGATCAAACAGCTTGTTATTTGCATGAGCTGTGAAGGATGTCAGGATTACCAGTAGAGTAGTAAGTTGAAGATTAGAGCCTAAGTAGCACCTATCCAATAATTATATATAAACATGGCCTTGACCAAAGTTAAGTGGTGTTTTCTACAAATCAGGAGTCATGAAGCATTTGATGGCAGAGCAGTTTTATTATTATTAATATAAAAATCTCAAGAATTACATGATGGATGCAAAACCTTAAAGAGAATAGATAGATAATTGGGGGTTGCTCATAGCTACTCATAAACAGTAGCCTGGCTGGGTCTCTGGCTACCTCTCTTAGGTGCCCTCTCTTACCAACACATTCACTATATCAGTACTGTTCCACTCACACTGTTGTAGTACCATTTGACTGCTGGCTTTCCTGGAACCCTCTGGCTCTCACTCAACCTGTACCACTCTGGCTCTCTCTCAGCCTGGAATCCACTCCGGCTCTCTCTTCAGCCTGGAACCCTCTGGCTCTCTTTCAGCCTGGAACACTCTGGCTCTCTCCCAGCCTGGAATCTTCTCTGGCTCTCTCTCAGCCTGAAATCCACTCTGGCTCTTTCTCAGCCTGGAACACACTCTGGGATCCTTCTCAGGCTCTTGCAGATCACTTTTCTCAGCCTCTTGACGATCACTTTTCTCAGCCTCTTGACGATCACTTTTCTCAGCCTCTTGCCAATCACTTTTCTCATCCTCTTGCCGATCACTTCCCTCAGCCTCTGGCTGATCAACTCCCTTAGCCTCTGGCTGATCAATTCCCTCCCCTGCAGGTGGATATATCCCAAATCAGGGTTGGGTTGGGCCTAGGAACCATTTCACTCCCTTGGCTGGCTCCAGGCCCCTATAGAACCTGTTTTTTCTTCCTAAAAACCTATACAAACAACCACCATTTGCCCTGTAGCCATAAATACCCCTTTTCCCTGAATTTTATGGACACTGTGTCTCTCTCCCTATATATATATATATATATATATACACCGTATTTTTTGCCATATAAGACGCACTTTTTCTTCCCCAAAACTGGGGGGGAAAAGTTAGTGCGTCCTATACGACAAATGTGTTAAAAAAAATAATTGGATGCGCTTGGTATTCGGTGGATTGTGGTCTGATGCCGGAGGAGAGAGGGATCACACGTCCATCTTGCTCGCGCGCTTGGCCACGCCCCTCCAGTCCAAGTTTTTAATGCACTTTATTCAGCATGTACATGACACTATCATAATCTAAGGCCAGTTTTGGGGGGAAGCCAATTAATCTGTCAGTACGTTTTTGAAGTGGTGGGAGGAAACTAATACAATTTCCATGCAGAAAGTTTCCTGGATAAGTTTCGACCATGGTCCTTTCTGATAATACGTAGAATCCACAAGGGTAAGGGCCATATGCCTTAACTTGTATAAAACATGTTGCTATTCTTTAACTTTAATTTATATTTTTGGATCTGTGTGCGAAAGAGTCTACTGTAGTAGCCTGAAACCCCTTCACCATATTATCAAGAAGATACCACTGCATTGGGACCTAGGCTGAAAACCCTGGGGACATGATTTTTGAGTCATTTACATGAGTCATTTACATGACTCAAACACTACCAGTAGATTTGAACAGAATCATAAAATCAAATCAGAGTGAATTTTTATTATTTGCTCATATCTGTTTCTAGGTGATCTTTTGAAAGGATCTAATCTGCAAACATTAGGCATCCCTGAGATAATACAACAGTGTGACAGGACAAGACTTATGTTGTTATGCTGAATGACAGGCTGGAGAGAGAGATGTCTGACTCATGCAATGCTTCCCCAAACCTTCACATCAAGGAATGCCTCTGTTTTAGCAGACTCTATAATCCCCATGTAAAGTAAAGATTAAAATAGATTGCTCAGATAGACCAGTCGCCATGAGGGAGATGCAGATAGAAAAAGGACAGAGCAAGAATATGAATTAAAAACTCATCTGTTCCACCAATAAAACCAATCTGTGAACTACTAAGGCTATTCAAGAATTGCCTATATTGCAAAAATTAAAATTTCCATTTTTCTTTAATGTAAATGTTATATAATGCTTTGCAGCATGATTCAGCAGCCAAGTGCTTTTGTGGGATTACAGCCTCTTGTCAAAAGCATTGGGGCCAGTGAGATGTCTCTATTTAAGACACCTTTTAGGAAGCCATGAGCCACATTCATCCCATTTCATCTTCTTTACTGGACATTTGGATTTTATAAATTATATTTATGGCAACAAGCTCATCAACAGTAACTTTGCTCCAAGGTGTTTCACATAACCATTGTCCTTCTGTTATTGGACCTGATTTATTAAAGCTCTCCAATACTGGAGAAGATAGACTATCATGAGAGAACCTGGCTGATACAGCAAACCGGAAATGCATTTTCTCCATTCTTAGGGAGCTTTAATAAATCAGGCCCATTGTCTTTACTAAACCTTCTCTGTTAACTACTTTTCTCATTGTTGAGAAAGGTGATTTTTTTTATCACCGCTTCCATAATTTTTCTGATGATTGAGATGACTTGTCTTTGTAATGCTTTGAACATCGGTTATCTGTGATATTCGACAGCAGGTCTCCTTGAGATAACCCTGGCTTTATTGAGACGTCAAGATCTTTTGGACTAGAAATACAGTTGATAATGTTCAAAAACAAGGGGGCATAACTGTAAGACTGCGAAATGTTTTAGAATCGCAATACTTTTTTATTGAGCATTGAATTAGGTACAACTGTTCTTGTAATATTGCATATTTTCATAGCTCCTATATATTATTTTATTATAAAGTAATTTAGGGTAAAAGTTCATTTTTTAGGCCTACAGAGAGTTGTTTGTTGAATGGTGTAATTGGGATCCTAACATACATAGAATAAAGAAACTCTGTACTTAAATGCAGGACTTTAGTCTCCAAAAAATGTATTCTTGTACAACAATTCTTTTAGCATCTTTAATATAGATCAGAGGTCCCCAACTCCCATTCCCCAGACACGTTGGCTACGAGAGCATGGAGTCCATTGGTGGTCCACTGCACTGGCCGGCGACCATGTCTCCCGTATGAATCATAGGCTCGGTGGTGGGCAGGTTGTGTCTCTGGACAGAGATTAGATTCTTTCAAAGGGTTACCTAGAGGGAATAAATAAAACATACTCCGTTGGCAGTTAAAGAAATATAGCTTGGTTAAGACTGTCCTTGACTCAACCAAATTGCCTTTAATGCTGTAAGGTCTGAACCTATTTGTGCTCTCTGATGAGGATATCTGGTTTAAAAATTGTCTAAACAGAAATTCTTTTTGATAAGATGGTTAAGTGGTGTATTTCATCTGTGAATTTAGATATTAGCTTACACTTCTTCAATAAAACAAATCAAGTGCCAGGATTCTGTAGAGTAGCAATGTTTCCCGAATAACAGAAACATTTCACTGAGTGATTTCACTTGTACTCTGAAATTGCATTTTATTAATATAATGCTGTTGCAAATCGTATTTAGTAATACATCTGTTTGTTGTGTAAACACACCAAGTGTAAAAGATAACCAAGTAATTAATTCAATATTTAGTTAATTTATCATTTAATTAACCGTGGTGAAATAAGAGATAATCTCTCATAAAGTTAAATTGCCATAAAAAAATACACTTGGTGTTTGAGTCATCACTCAAAACCACGGCTCCTGAGGGAAGGCTTCTCTTGGCGGTAACGCGATATAGGCTTTATGTGCCGGCGTGATATTCATCTAATGTGTTTATTTGATAGAGTGGTCTGTTTATAAAGCAACAATCCCGGCAAAGTTTATTTAACATTTTTCCAATAGATTGATTTTTCAATCAACTTTTGACCTTCTCTCGATCTGGATGTGTTATTAAAGGTCATTCATCCTCTTACAGTGATATTAGAGACATATAGAAGGCTGATGTGCTGAATGAAAGCGTCATCTCTACACCAAAGATGTCAACTGTAGTGACTTGACTTAAAAAGAATTCATAGAACTCCATCCACAACTTTTGGTTTTGTTCTAAAAAATGAGCTTTTGTTGTTTCTTTACTTTTATTTTTTCTTGATTATAGATTTTAACAGTGGCCAAATGGAATGTTAAAGCAGACCTAAACTAAAATTTTCACCTTACATAAAAGGGTAGACAACCCTTTTATATAAGGAAAGAATTACCTTCTTTTTTGGGGGGAGGCGGCAATTAAGACAGAATGGGAGCTCAGATCCTACTTGGATGCATACATCATGGATACCAGGAGGTTCTGGTTGCTCTTTCTGCAATGCTCAACATTGGGCTTGGAGCTTTTTCAATGGAATAAAAACAATGCTGATCTCACACATGCGCAGAGAGATTAGCAGATTTTTTTCCCCATCTATGTCACCCAATCTTGCCCCTGTGCAGTGGGAGATTGGTGACATTTGCAGAAGTTGGAAGAAGGGGAAAGAAGATGGCAGACGAAGGAGGATACCAGGACGGCCCAGAACCCGAATCAGGAAACTTGCAGAGGGATGGACAGATCTGCAAAGGTAAAGGTAAGTTTTTTTCAGTTTACTTCTGCTTTAAATAGAAGAGCCTCTTTAAAGGCTGAAGTCATCCTTTTTATGTGGACCAGTAAATTCCAAGCATGTACACTGCAGCTTTGAGCTGTGCCTACAGCTGTTATAACACCAAAATCAGATAAATTACTGAAATTCTGTCTAGAGAAAATGTACAATAAAAAAACTAATAATGTTTATTAGTAATAGAAATACATATATGCACATTTGAAACATTGTTCCCAAACCTCAGTAATAAAGTTTCAGGAACATATTTTAAAAGACAGTTGACCCAACTACATGATAGTTTACTGTGAATTTTTTTTTTGCCATGACCTCTGCACCTAAATTTACAGCTCTTTTCTGTTATTTTTCTCTATTTATAAAACAGGGAATCAGAAAATCTGCTGTGGGAATCTTTTAGGTTCATGTGTTTTAATGGCAGTAATTGATTCCCAATAGGGAATGTCAGATTACCCGTTTTATAAATGGAGCCAAATGTGGAAAGTGTAATAAGGGTAATATCCATCATAGGAATACGGTCCACACAGTAAACAGATCCTAAAGGAAGGGTGTTTGAAATTAAAAACTACAGATGAAGCTGTGTAGGATTTATTGATATAGAACATGAAGTCACCAGCACTCAAAAATACAGGATTCTTGTATTTGTTTTAAAGCTCTCCAAGACTGGAGAGGATACACTTTCATCAGTCAAGCTGGGTGATCCAGCAAACCAGGAATGGACTTTTTAAAAGCCATTTGCTTTTTGTTAGCTAATGTTTTCGGTCGTGGACCACATCCATTTCAGGATCACCCAGCTTCACTGATGAATCTGTATCTTCTCCAGTCTTGGAGAACTTTAATATATCAGGCTCACATTTCATTTGTATTAAAATTTTGAAGCCATGCAAGGTCCCTACTTCAATGACTATGTTGTCTTGAGGAAGGGAAACTACACAGCCCCAAAAACATTTCCTGTGCAGAATGTAGAAATGGTGCTTTTATAATAAAATAAAAAATTATGTATTTTGGAGTGCTGGTGACTATGTGTTCTGTTTCTTTGTAGTAATTAGACTCCATGGCTGAGATAAGCATAGCTGGGAGATCTCTCTGCAGGGGCCCATGAGAAATATAAAAGCATACAAAATGAGTCACTCTTTCTCTATCCAATACAAGGTAAAATATTGGTTTTAGGTGCACTGACCTTTTGGACAGACATGGTCAGCAAAACGTAGCAAAGTGAATCTTTATCTTTTTATATACTGATCCTGCAGAGGCAGATGAAGGAATATTATTGTTTTCTAGCAGTGATTGTTAATAGCTAGCACGGTTTGTCAGTAAGTGCTGAGTCAACAGAGGCATCCTTACACATTGCTGTGATATATGGGGTGTAATTTGCGTTAGCTGCCATTTTGGTTTCATGCATTTCTCCAGAGTAGGCCCCAGGGGAACATGAGTCCAATGTTTATGAGCTTGGCAAGCTCTGGTTCATGTTTATTAATTGGCTTTACAGGGATTACTCTTTAAATTACAGCCCATTACTTCTTGGAGCCATAATAATATTAACCCCTTCCTTTGACACCACCACACTGCCTATATTGAAGCTGGCCAGAGATACTTGCAAACATTGCGGGCAAATTAAGCATCACGTATGGTCCAGGGTTTGGGATGTTCTGTTCTCTCAGGTGTGCTCAGAAATGAAATTCAAGGTGGTGGAAATCCGTGGAGAACATTACTTGAATATTACATAGCTTTATAGAAAAAATAATGCTTTTATAACAGTACAAGCATTGGATTCAAAAGTGCAGAAACTTGAGGGGATCAGCTACAGCGTCTATCAGGTTTTTGCTGCTGTGACCCTTACCACTGTGTTTCCTCTTTTACAAAGTTCAACAATTCAACCATACACCTGGATCTGGTAATAAATATCTCCCCTGATATCTCCCTGATAAATATCTCTGGTAATAAATATATCCCCTGAACCAGATATCTCACAAGCCAGTTTAGGCTTTAACTCAGGGTTGTACTTTGTATGGCCTTGCCTTTTGCTTGGAGCACAGTTAATAAAAGATAGAACTGGTCAGCCCTATGTCAGATAATGCAACTGAGTAATGGGGCTTGTTTATTGTCTTCAATAAACTGCATTAGTGAGACCAGATAAATATGCAGTTAAAAATTAGTTACAAAAAGAACACACTGCCTTCATATCGCTGAATTCCTAAAAAGGCTGTTAAAGACCAACCACCCACTTACATTGGCAATGTGAATATGGCTTGTATTTTGTTTGCTTTTAATTAATATAGAAAACACATCATTAGTATATTAAAAAAAAAGGAGTTGTTGTTGGACAACAATAAACTGAGGAATCGAAGTTGAAATCCAAGGTTTCATTTACAAACTCCAAAGCTCTGCTGCTGTCACCAAGCTAACACTAACCTTCTCCTTTGGCTGACCATCTGGTCCTCTTGACATTGGTGGTCATATGGTTAAGCCTATTCTTACTAGTCTGCACTACATCATATTTTTCTAATAATATTTTTCCATTTTCAGTCCTAATGTACAAGCATTTACTCATAGCATGCTTATAAATTCCCAGTAGTGAAGCCCTGATGCTAAACTTCCACTCTTTATTTACTGCAATATTGTGTTAATATGTGGGCCCCAGCACCAATACCTACCATTGCAGTATAAACCATCCATTTTGTTTATTTACTTTGCAGATGATACTGAAAAACCCTTAATTTTCTTTTTTTTATTACCCCATGCTCTTGCCTGTCTGCTGTCAGATCATATGGATTAGGTTTTAGATAGCTCTGGGTCTTGCATGGCCCACGGTCAGCCATATATAAGACTCAAAATCTGCAAGCAAGTAACCAGCTTCAGCATAGTTTATGACAATTTGTAAGTACAGGAGTTCATTCCCTATAGTTATTAAACACTTGAGACCATTGGAAGTGCTCATTATAGTTCACAGAAATTTTCCAGCATCTGTCGGGAAAATCTTTGTAATTCTTCAGCAGTCATGCAGATCTCAGTCTGTGGAGGTCTGTTGGGGTATGGATGACCTATACCTTGGCAGTAATGAGAGGATTACTTGGCATGCAGTGAACATGCAATGTGTGTGTTAAGCAAAGTATGAATCCTTCTAATCATTCAGTATTTTCTGTGTATGGCCAATCTAAGTAAAGCAATTGAACAATTTCAGACACTTGATGTCCAGCAATTGTGCTACAAGAACAAATGTTCGCTGTGGGGTTAACTAGAAAAGCAAACTCAAGACTCCAACTGGTTTAATTACCTTGCTTTAATGAGGATTAATTAGCAATCAGGTTTTCCTATAATGTAGTGTGTTGGAGCTTAATAAACATTGATCACCACTTTGCCACCCAGTAAAGTCAAAGATAACAGAAATGGATGAAACTTTTGTAAAGCACAAAGAACACAACCTCTTTAGACAGTACTGACCTTTGAAGAGAAGTTTTTTGGCACATCACAGTGCTGAAAAGACTTCAGATAACCACCCCAGTCAGGTTGTTTAACACAACTTGGAAGATAAGATTACATAAAGCTTGGTCACAAATCTGGCTTCTTTGGGATCTGGGTGGTCTGGAAATGGGAGAATGTCTTTTCTGGGGCAAACAGAGAACACTCAACTAGAACAATATTATTATATTATGGCCACTAATACATTTCTTGTGGCCAGTGTTCAATACTTATCCTGTAACATTGTTTTAGGCCAATTACACACAAGCAGACTGACTGACAATTCTGTACTTGATCTACTTATGAAATCAATTTACTGATTGGTAATCACTTGGTAATTGGTCCTAAAACACAGGACACCCATGTACATTTTTAATGCCATTCTGATCATTGGTGGTAGGTCGGGGTTAAACATAGGACCGCACTAAGGATGCTTTAATGAATTAGAGGTCCTAGTCAGATTTGTCTGATCACTCACATGTAAATTAATGTTCACTTGTACAATTTAGATCATTATTTACCAGTATACCAGATCCCTCCACATCTGATCAAGGACAGACAAAAATGAATTACTTATGATTAGTCTTTTCTTAAATTTGTATCATATTCTGAACAATCAGGTCATTTTATCGGAATTCCATTTGATGAGTAGATATCTTTGGGCTCACCATGCCTTTTCCAAGGTGGCCCTTCAGCTGTCTTTGCACATGCAAGAAATGTCTTCAGAGCATGTTCCAGCCTACTTTACACTTTTTAAGCCTTGGGGTTGGTGTTGTCATTGGCCACTAAAAAAACAATTTTGAATCACAGAAGCTATGGTTGATATTTGCGTAACAGAGCTTCCTGGAACAATCTAAGGTTGAAGGAAAGCACCTACATATATGGATAAGGGGAGGTCTAGAAGGTAAGGTGAGTCCATAGGTCTACTTAGTAATTGTCACACGGAGAGAGACATGACCACTAGGGGGCGCTACGGCTTGTACGGAGGTGGTGTGAGTCCTGAAAAGTGCCAAGCAGTAACCAGGTCTTCTCTAGAGCCTCTGATGGTGAGGATGTTGCGCGGCTGGTTACTTACAGGTTGCGATCCTTGGCCACACCAAGGTGGGCAATCACAGTACCAAATCAAAAAGCAGAAGGATAGGCAAGGTAGGTCGGGGTTGAGGCAGGCAGCAAGCAAGAGAGGTCAGGTCACAAGCCAGGGGTCAATTGCCAGAGATCCAGACACTAGTGACACAGGGGCCACTGCGAACACAAGGAACACAGGAGAAACTGGAAGCAACACGAGGCACAGGTGATGCAGGGATATCCCTGACAGGAACACTGGAACAGCACAGGGAAGTTGGCTCGGAACCAACAGACTGGACAAGGAGTGGTTAACACAGGAGCTGAACAAAGGAAATGTTGGAATAACCCACGAGTGTACAGGAACTAGCTCACAGAACTAGAGGCTCTGCACAATGGAGACACGTTGCACGAACACAGAGTGCAGTGTGTGAGCTAGCTAAATAGCCAGGGATGGTTAAGAGGCTATTTTCTGATTGGCCAGCGGATTGGACGGAATTGATAAGGCTTGGAAACAGAGGCACGCCAAGCGTCAGAACTGCCCGCATTGCTCAGGAGAGAGGCGTGTGCGCTTTAGTGAGGAAGAGGTAAGTGTGACAATAATCAGGAAACTTTGCTCACTAATCATAATGCAGATGGGTTAAAAATGAGTCTTTCTTTAAATTAGCAATTGATTTTACCCGTACAAATAACGTAAACCTAAACAATTAAGGTCAGTTTACATTGCAACAAGAACCATTTGCTGATGTGTTATTTGCCTCTCTGATACATTATCTTTATTCATTTCTACAGTTAATTGCTTGTTGAACAGTTACCAATAGCCATCTCCAATAATGTACAATTTGACTTTACCATCTTAATGGATCTGGCCGATGCTCCATTTCCCACAGCAAGGCAGCACAGGACAGAAGGATACAGGAATGATGAATGAGCCTGCTCTAAATTGATTCATCAGAAATCTTAGCAAAGATCTCATAGAATCAACAATTCAGTTGTGTTCAGTAGACGAGCCATGGCGTCTGCAGTGCAGGAAGGGGGAAATAGTCAGCCTGTGGCCAGACAGTCAAGTCGTGATTTCAGCTTTTAGGTTTTATAGGATTGAAATAAAAAACAGCTCCTGTAGGCAGGAGCCGAGGAAACATTATCGAGAACATCAAATTATAAGAAAAGGCTCTGTGCTTCAGTAATTAATGTTTGGAAAACCTCAATTACAAAGATCCATAAAATGAGATAATAATAAAGTGATCCCTTAGATTTTATTACCTTGAGATCCTATTATTAAAAATAGTACTATCTATATAGAGAGACATGAAGTTGATAGAATAAAGAACTTTAGGCTAGAAAATAAAAACAATAAATGTATAAGGTGCGGGTGGACCTTAATATAAAAAGTACAGAATTTATGGAACTGACTATATATATATATATAAATATATCTGCATGCCTGATATCTTAATCATTTTCCATACCTAACACTATCCATTGGTCATCTTGTCTGGTCTTTTTTTCAGTATTAGTGATAGATCATGAAAGAGATGAAATGATTTAAGGGAATCAATGTAATTAAAAATGTTTAAGTAGATTTTTTCTTTACTGGGAACGGAGTGTAAAGGGGGGGGGGGGGGCACCAGTCGACCACTAGAAGAAACTACACTGTTCTCTTAAAGGTTCATGCCCCTTGGGTAAATATAGGAGCATAATGACATATAAAGAGTAAGAAATGGAAAACCTATGACCTCTCGGCTACTCAGGAAACTGAACTGAAATCAAAGAAAAATTGCAGAATCCCAAGTCCAACATTGTGTCAACACAGCACCTGGGAGAACATGAAAGCCATAAAACACACAATTTTACAAGTATGCATGCACTTTTAAAACTTGCAATTTTCAAGTTTTTACATGCTTTTGGAGGTAGCATGCTGTCTGCTTTATACGCAGGACTACTTCTCAAACAAAAGAAATCCATATCGTATCATTTACAGCTTAGCATGTATTTTCCCATATACTATCATCATATTTTATTTATAAAGTGCCATACATATCATAGTGATGCATATTAAAGTCATGGATGAGTAATTGCAGTCACAGCACAAAGGAACAAAATTTGTTTTTCCTAATGGCAACTTCCTACCTATGAAGAAGAATTACAGATAATTACAAATTGTGCATGATGCAGTAATACCCTTATCAATTTTTCATTGAATGTATAAGTGGACAAATACTTCAACAATTTGGCTTGTTGAGTTTGTTAATTATTTGTACCTGTAGTCCGTGTCTGCAAACATATTCCTTTTCTAAGGGGAATACAAGATTGTATTAGAAAAAACATGATTAAAAGGATTTGGTAGCTAAGGTATAGTGTTTGATCTTGAAAATCAAGGTAGATTCCACAACATATGTTATTAATTTACTAATAGGCAGGTGTAACACAAAAAAAAGAAGAAAAGAAAAGAAAAACATAATACAACATAAACATAAAAGCAAAACAGCAATATCCCCGGACACGTTTCGGGGAATCACCTTTCTTCATCAGTCTAATGCTTTGTGCATTATGCCATCTACACTATGTTACTACATTTATCATTTAAAATGACCAATAAAATTGACTTTGCTTAGAGTTCTACCTTTATGTTTTGGTTTAACTTTACCAAGCGGATACTTGCACTCTTTTTTTAACATGTACATGGAAAAAAAAAACCATCAGTATCTGATTAGTAATAAAGTGCATTATACTCTTTCCTAAAGGTTTTTATATAGTAAATCCTTTGACTACTCATTATGGACACGTAAAAGTTAATATATATTTACAATGCATCACTGTAACACACAAACCAATGCTCTGGAATGGAGTACATCATTTATAATTGTGTGCAAGGTAACTGTATTATCATATTATTTAGGATCAGCAATAACACAATATCAATATCTGCCGGGAAATACTGCAGAGTGTATTAAACACAATAATTGCAGCTGTGAGTCACAGATGCCTCTGATTCACAGTAACATTAAATGTCCCAGTATACAGATTTCACACTTCCATCCAGCTGTTATTTTATGGTTAACATTTGTCATGGAACTGTGCAGAAATTGAGGAATTGGTTTATTCTTAAAGCTAAAAAAAAATAACTCTGGAATCTATTCCCAAAATCTGGACTCTACCAATAGTTCTTATGGTATCCTTGCAGCTGATCTATTCTTCATTGCTAACCTACCATGCTTTGTTCTGCACTGTCTCTAAATGTAGGGGCCATATTGGTATTGGGAAGGCTTTGCTTTTTTATGTATTGCATTATATTGAAATCACCAAATCGTACTGTAAAGCTAC
The DNA here is from genome assembly GCF_032062135.1 of Pyxicephalus adspersus. Taxonomy (NCBI): domain Eukaryota; kingdom Metazoa; phylum Chordata; class Amphibia; order Anura; family Pyxicephalidae; genus Pyxicephalus; species Pyxicephalus adspersus. The sequence goes on along the minus strand of NC_092864.1, from coordinate 21,747,732 downwards.
TTTCAGACCTTGCATAACAAACTGCTGCTATGTGCTGCACCACAGGTTAATGCATTTGTATGCTTTGTCATTGCATTTACAGTTGTAGTGCAGTCCTTCTTCCAAGAATAAAAAATATTCTTGCAGCTCAGAAGCAAAATGTTGCATGCAGGAGCCATGCTGCAACCCCCACTGCAACTACAATGTGCAAAAAAATGGTTCCCAACTTGGCTGCAGTTTACTGGATGTCTAAAATCTTGACATCCAATCAATTAACAATCAATGCTAGAAGTTATTTAGCTCTCATACTTTAAATATACAGCTATGACACAGGGGTGTCCTGGCACTCTCACTTACCAGGAAGTGCAGTGAATTCAAGCCAGATTTGGAAAAGCCCCTATGTTGCAACACACTGGAATGCAAGATACTGCCTTATCGTGTATTGTGATGCACTGCATCAGACTAGTGTAGTGCTTTGGCAGGCCATTTGAATAAATAGGTTTTCTTAATGCAAGAAAATATATATTTATATATATATATATAGACACCAAGTGCTGACCTTTTCTAAAAATATGGTTAGCTTGGTTGTCCTGCTCAATCAGTGACTGCTCAATCAGTCTGAGGTTCTGACCAAGGATAAGCATCCATATCAGGAGTTTTGACTTCACTTTGATCAGTGACTTGGAAACTATTTAAGCTGGAGACAGCCAAGCAACTAGTATTCCTATTTCTATATTAGAAAGCAATTAATGGTGTCTATAATATTTCTTGCAATACAGAGCTGCTTTAACAGAAACCCGTTGTGACCTGCTGTTACTTGGTTTTTTAAGGTGCTGGTTCACAGGGCTCTCCCTGAACCTGATGGCCCCGTGCTTGTCCTTGCTGGCTTGGAACAAGCACTACACCTTAGATATGTCAAATCAATAACCAACGGAGTAATCAAGCTAAGAGCAGGGTGACATTCTAAAGCCTGGACTTCGAAAGCTGGACTCCAGGCAAACAGAGTATTGTTCAATTAAAAATTAGTGTTGTTTGATCGGTCAAACTATTTGTGATTCTGTCTGTCCATTTTTGTAATAAGTAAACCTCTTCATGCCTGAAGGGTGACACTGACTAAAGCTGCGTACACACTTTTAATAATTATCGTTGGAAACAAACGACTAACAACCGATTGTTTGATAATCGTTAACCAAAAAATTGCACAACGACTGACCAACGATGCCGTCGAACAAGGATTGTCGCTGGAAGCCAATGACCGTCCCGGCGGATCTGATTGAGCGATGATTGTTCACTATCTATTGTGTGTACGGTCGTTCATGTTTCTCCAGTACACTTTCTCTTTTACATGTCACTTCCTGCATTGTTCAAACGATCGTATCTAGCGTGTGTACACTATTGGTGGATTATATTTGAAAGATCGTATTGTTACAACATGTATAGAATTGTGGACAATACGATCATTTAAAATAATCGTGCATAATCGTTAGTCGTTCGTTTTCTAATGATAATTATTGCAAGTGTGTACCTAGCGTAACCATCTAAAGACAGGTAACTTGCTATCGGGGTTTAAAGATACATTAGTGTCACCTCCCCATATGTTGCTTGCTAAATGGACAATGAAGGAATCTTTCAAGATATGTACATATGTCATCGTCTGAAAGTAACAGTTGAGTTTGTCGAAAATCTTACATGGGTACAGTGATTCCTAACATTGTTCATTATTTGAACAGCTGTTCACTCCTATGGAGGAGAACACAGGGGGATGATTCTTGTTCAACCTCCCCCCTCCCTTCTCCATAGACCAGAATGGTGTTGTGTGTACAGCAATCATTTATCAATGGAATTGATCAGAAAGGATCGTTTCCAGCGACAATCATCTGACGTCCATTGGATATCTGTACAGGGTTTTAACCATTAACTGTACTCACTTTGCTCTCTTTTGAGTCTAATTGGCTCGAAGTGCTGTCTTCACCTGTAAAGTAGGATTTAGTATTGTCTAATATGAAAACCGCATTAAATTGTGCCTCGGTTTTATTGCCTTAGTTCTAAAAGTCTGCCCAAAAATGGCAGCTCCCCTACATCTGCCCCAACAGGTTCCCTTTAAGTCGATGATCCAGCAAGATTGGTTCTCTCATTCCCAGCCACTGAACTGGAGGACCTTGAAATGTCAATGCCAAACCGGTGCCCGCTCATAAACTACAATGAGATCATTGCATCTTTTTATGTCTTGGATTTAACACATCAACACAGTCTATTCCTCGGCAGACGTTCACGGTTCATTTGTGGTTAAAAGAACTTCAGGGGACAAACATTACCTGCTGGTTGTGGGCAAGAGGCGGAGGGCGTAAATCATACAGAAGCCTCATGACACCTTGCAGGGAGGAAGTGGGCCCCTCTTATCTTATTCCACAGCGGGCATTCTTCCCAAAAGCTGTCAGGCTTACTGTAAGCGGGACAGGAGCTGGGAGGCAGCAGGAGGAAGGTTACAAGAGGTTATGAGTTCTTCAATAAAGATTAGTTTCAAGGAAAAGATTATATCTCGGATGATTTGCTGTTTGTAACCTCCAGCAGCCCTGAGAAGAAATGGATTTGATGACGAGGCTGGGGACACTGAGCCTGTAACCCTTTACGTCTCTTCGCTCCGGGAGAGGAATACAATTAGAGGACGCAGTCTAGATGGCACAGGGGACTGGCGGAAGAGAAGATCAATATGCAGTTTGCTCCATGTATATCGCAAAGCTTGACATCTTACATTTTATTTGAATGCAGACTAACATTTATGTTTACTTTTTTATACATTTTCTTTATGTTCTTTTTCATACATCTTTGTAGCTATAGGGAAAATGGAAGAATTTTAGGCTAGCAAACTGGTCATGATTTTTTGCAAATCATTGGTATGAACGGGAAATTGTAATTGGTTTATGGTCAATTTTATTGATTTTTTTAAATGTTTTCAAGTTTATGAATTCATGTTTGTCACGTTTTTCATTACATGTGTAAAGCCTTCATTGTAGAAAATATATTTAATATACGATTCCATGACATTGTGTTTACTGAGCATTCTGGATTTTGTATTATAAGAAACTTTGTGGAAAGCCACCAATCAATGGGACTTTTTAGACCAGCCTAAACCAAATTTAGCCAATTAGACAACACATTTTTAAAACACAAACCTATTTTAATAAATATCATTAAAATCAAACATAAAACATAAAAGTAAAATCAATGTATAACATATAACCTCTATTGGGGTTTCCCCTAAGGGTACGCCCAATCCTTTCGATTCTGGGCACCGTTAGGGGAAACCTCAATAGGAGGTTCTATGTTAAACATTGATTTTTTTTTCATGTTTGATTTAAATGATATTTAATAAAATGGGTTCGTGATTTAAAAATGTGTTGTCTGATTGGCTAAATTTGGTAAAGGCTGGCCCAAAAAGTCGCATTGTTTGGTAGCGTTCCACAAAATGTCTTCTTATGTGTCTATTGGGGATGTGGTCATGTCGAGAAAGGAGAGGTTGGATATGTCTATGTTATGGATTTTGTAATACCACAACCCAGCAGTAGTTCAGCTCTGGGGTTTTTATCTTTTAAGTGAGCATTCAGGGACAAAAAATAATTTTATTAGCATGTACACTAAGTGCTCTATTTATGAAGATGTAAATCTGACATTTCTTCAAACATTATCTGGTGGGAAATCAATTATTGCAATTGAAACACATGGAAGATTTTTCCCCCAAGGAATGTTAGAGAGAATGTCTGATTCCATGCTTTATAAACAAAGCCCTAAGAATCTCTGGCTTGTTTGCCTTTTTGTGGAATTTCTAACATCCAGTTGTAGTCATTCTTTCTACAGATATCCTTACAGTTTATTCCTTATGTAAGAAAATCTAAAAAAAAAATATAGCTACTGAATGACCGGTAAATGACTGCTCAGGACTTTTGTGATGGTCTGTTTTTAGGGCACTCCCATGGAATTCAAATATATATGTATATATTTATATTGTGACCAGTGTTGTTCCTTCTGCAAAAAAAAAAACATATCTGCCCGATTGCAATTTTTTTACCTACACTGACCTGTCCTCACTCTGTCATGGGTCCCACCATGGGTTTCACCATCCTCTTCCAAGTTTCAGATATTTGACTATCTTGATTAGACAGCACAGAACAATTCCACTCCTGCAGATGGAAGTTTATTCATTTTCAGCATCCAGAGGCATGCAGAGATATGTACCATGGTATGATGAGTTGCATGATCAAAATTATTGCAAACAAGCTAGTAAGAGAAAAATGATGTTTATGTATAAATATTTGCTTTTAATATTCACCAAATTTTTACCACAAATGTAATAATTTAAAACATTATAAATTATAAGAAAAAACTACATATTCTCTGTAAGAGAGAATAAGTAGTTAAACCTTTTCCCATATGGAAGCTTAGTTTAAAAAGATTCTATTCTTTATGGTCAAATCTCCTATTTAATGGCACAAGGGTTGTCTTCTAAAATTGAAAACTAAACAAAATTCTTAAGAAGAGTTGATTTTTAGTAAAAGAAGCCAAAAAAAAAAACACAACTTTTTTGGCATCTCTATTGGTCAGTGAAGCTACTCATTATTTTAAGGTGCCAAAAAGAGGGAGATGAGATAGGTCAAATGTAATTCTTACAAATTGAGATTTGTCTTTAGCTTCAGCTGCCTACATCTCTGGTTCTCCTGATTATTTGACATTCAGCTTTCAATGAAGGTAACCCCTGGCTGTGACTTTTTTTTTAATAAGCTAAGTTTGAGTTGCCAGATTTATTCAAGGGTCACTTTAAGCTTTTTATTTTGGCTAGGCTCGCTTGCACTATGTTTCATAAAACAAAATGTCATGCGTGTTTGTTAAATCTAATACTAAACCTGTGTGAGCTTTTTATATATAACACAGCTAGCAAATCCATAGAGATTTTTTTCAGTAATGCTCGCTGGACTCAGTAAAAGCAATACGTTCCATTATTGCAAGGAAGCATGACCAGATCTGCAGTGTGCAAAGTGTTCTGGTGCACTGGGATTAGGGGCCCATTTAGATAGAATGTTAGCAATATTTGTTGCTTTGGGAATGTGTGCTTATTGCCAAAGAATCTACTAAAGAAGCATAAAACTTAGTAGATTGCCATTTGTAGTCCAAATATATCCTTCTAGTATAGTTATAGTGGATCTTGTAATATTAGACAAGGCGGCATTAACAAATGCATGGTATGCTGCCGTTATCAAAGGGGTGATCTCATCCATTTGACGCTTCTCATTTTGATGTTCAGATACTAGCTGCCAAAAGGGACAAGAACTACAAACAATACTTAACTGCAGCAGAGAGCCCCCCGCCCCCCAATACCCAGTGATTAGTTTGAATCATTTTACATTTAGGATGCAACAAGAGCTAATCTTGTAATTAGAATGTTGGCAACACTGCCAACAACTGTTCTTGCACCAAGATGTCTGCAGTGGTGTCATCTCTGGTCCAAAACCTCAATTAGAAAGTAAATACTGACCTTGGATGATGCCTGAACATTGGTGGGGGTGTTCTTTTGTTAGAAAATTTTGATAAAGATATTGACATGTGTGATCTCTGTGTGAGATATTTAAAACCTCAAAGTGTTACTGTTATACATGAACTACCATGTATGTACAAAACATGAGAAAAGCGTACCTGATGCTAGGACTACTTTAATAAATCTATGTAGGGCTTCTGCTCATCAACACCTTCTATTTTATCTCAGGAACTTCAGTTTGTGGATAACGTCATTATCAATGTGTAAGTTTTAGCTGCAGTGCCTCTGACTTCACTGGCAGATAGGACAATTCAATGATCAGTTGGAGAATTTAGAAACATTGCCCTTTTACAGCTATCAGTTAGGATAGATTTTCTTAACCTTTGTAACATGGGGGAACGCTTGAAGTAATTTTCGATCCTTAGGGAACTACTACTATCCTCAAATGACACTACATTAGTTTGGTGGTCATTAGTAGTAATGTTTCCTACATTGCTGGCCATTGGGAGGAATGCCATCCATACAGATAGCCCAAAAGATCATTGGTGGGATTTAAACTGACCTGAAAAGCACAAATTGCCCATTGATCAAGGAACCCCTATCCACCTCTGGAGGAACCCTGGTATGGGAAACACTGCCTTAGGATATAAAATACTTAGTGCTGACACACACAGTATCAGTAATTTTCTTAGGCTGTTGTCAGTAATGGATATAAAAAAAATTGGTGTCCTATTGTGTGAGACGTAATACGTTGTCGCTATATTAATCCTGTTTAATATTAATAATAATAATATAAATAATAATAATATTAGATGGACATCACAGACTAGTAAAAGAATGAAGATGCAGGAAATGTTTACAATGTGCTTTTTACATTAAATCATAGCTTATTCCTGCTGCCAAATGGCTCTATGTTCCCCAAAGTATATTGAAGAAACCTCTTGGGTCCCTCTCTGCAGTCTCTGGTTTCTCCTGCTAAACCTCACACCATTAGACAGTGGAGAAGTGGAGATCAGCAGAGAGAACCTGTTTTTTCCTTTAGTAATATTTATATTTCAACAGAGCCACCTTAAAATTGTGCTAACAATATTAATTGATGGAAAATGTATACAGTAAAAAAGGCATGAAATGTTAATCACATGATTTAGCGGCTAGGCCTTTAGTGCCATGATTTCTTTTGCATAGGAGGGTTGTCCAGTCCCTCCAAATGGGAACCTTGGCAGACATACCTGTATATCATGTGCAGGTGGCATGATATGCCTAGGCAAGGTTTCCTACTAACCTTAAAGTCCAGGGTGCTGTATTGGGGAAAAGGTATATGGATGGTGAATATAAAGTTCTCTTTTCCTACTCTCCCAGTTTATTACACACTCTGCTGCACTGACATTATTACTAGTCAATAAAGAAGCAAGTATAATGGGTTCATCCCAAACTGCTAATAAATGTTTCCTTTTAGATGGGTCTGGTGCTGTGGCATACAAAGAAATTGGGATGCCCTTATGTCAATGCCAGTGTCTAATGTGAGTCTGGTGCTAAAGATTAACAAACCCTGTTATCAAATTGCAGGTAAAAGTATAAAAAAATCAAGCATTTTAAATGCTAATTTGCAGTATTTTTCCTTTCTATAACTATTTTTATTCACTTGCAATGTATCTTTGAACTGGTAGGTTCAATTTCCTATCACAGCTCCCTCCCTCATGGCCATCATAGCTCTCTTCCCCTCATGGGTATGTCCAATACATTCTATGGTCCAGCTTCTCTGACCCTCTCCTTAACTAGAAACATGAACTTCTATGTAGCTACCAGGAGAAAAGAAAAGGAGAAATACTATAGACTTTGACTTGTGGTGTCCCAGTGGTGCAGGCATTGCTTCCAAGATGGCAGCACCCAACAGCATTCTGAAGGTTTGAGATGCCTACACAAGAGAGGCTTTTACAGGAAAATAACTTTTGTCAATATAGTAAATGCGTTACCTTATAGGAAATTTTCTATAATGAATAGTCTGGCCACAGCATCTCTTTAATTTACTATTTCATGACACTGAAGATTAGATGACTGTTAGGGCAGTGCAAGGGAGGTGTTCAGAAGCTTAGATTATCTCTACGCCAACTATAACACACCAAAGTAATGAAGCAGTTAACACCAATGGCTTTGCAGATTGTATTCCTCTTTCCCAGTCTGCATTCATCTCCATTACACACAGCTATTAAAAGTGCTAACAGCTCACGTGCCTATTAGAAGAAGGAATCTTGTATCTTCTACCCTGCTGCATTTTATTTTGAGTGGATCTCTCTGGCTGTTAATGTTAAATCAATAGGCATGTTTAGTGTTGGCTGGATTCTTACACTAAATGACAAGTGATAAGCAGGCTTATAGGTCTTGTTAATTGGTCTGTGTTTAGTATTTACACTAATCAGTAAACTCAGACCCTGAGGCATCACTGCAATAGTAAATCTGTTTATACAAACCGCTCACAGACTGAACTATTGATGGAAGGAAAGCTGCATACACTTATTGAGTTAATTATTAGCTGAGTATAGTTATAAAGGATTGTTCTAGGTTCCTCATGGCTAAGCAAAGATATTACACTATACCTAAACAAATATTTAATGTTCTTTAGGATTATTATGGTACCATAACCAGACCCTATTACCATATTCTATATTAACAACTTAACACTTTTATTATATATAAGGACAAGGGGCCAATTTTTCAAGGTTTTCTTCTGCATAGCAGCTTGCCACTCAGGAGTGAATATAGGAAAATGGCGGCAGGCTGGAATAATTATATCTACCTAATGGCATATCCCATTTTTTTAGACACAATGGAAGGCAAAGGATGACTGTTTCCTTTAAACGTAGGTTCTTTTTAAAGGCATTGAAAGTTATAAATTGTTGTAGCGTTTTAGTTCACACCATTGCCTTTTCTTCTAGGTGATTTGTAAACCCGTGTTTGTGCCTCAGACTACTCTGAAACATACCCAAAGCTCCTTGGTCTTTTCCTTGATAAAAGTCAACCACCAATTTGATGTAAATCTTCTTTGGAATTTGTAATGTGTAACACAGTTGGCTTGTCTTTGCAGTGCTAGGTCCCGGGTTCGAATCTGAGCCAGGACACTATCTGCAAGGAGTTTGTCTGTTCTCCATATGTTTGTGTGGTTTTCCTCCCACATCCTAAAAACATGAAGTTGTGTTATTTGGCTTCCCCTCAAAATTGTTTAATGTTTATTGCAGCTCATTTATGAGTATGTGAGTAGTTATTTTAAATAATTTGCTGGGATTTTATGCATATTGCAAGTGCTTATTAAATTCACCTTAAGTCTACCTTGGATGGGCATAAAGTCCACCTGATGTCCACTTTAGATGGACATAAAGTCCACCTAAAGTCCAATTTTGATACCTAATTTGTCTTATTGGTATGCTAACATAAACTCAAGAAGGGCAATGCTGAACAGGGAATGTTCCCTCTTTTACTGGTTGTCATGTGAGTCTGTATACAGCTAATTATAGATATCCAAACTGTCTATAGAATATTCATAAAGACACAACATCCCCACTGTGTCTCCAATACCTCCATGGCAAGTAGCCAAGCTCTCAGTACTTCCATTTGTGTAAACACGTCTGTTCCATCTATATGTTTCTATAACAGGCGCTAATAATACTGATTAGAGATACATATACAAACACAATAATCCATGTTATTAAAAAACAAATGCATTTGTGAGATTGAATGTATAGTATGTGTGAAGTCCTTATCTCTCTGCACAACCTAGTCTCCTGTAGAGCCGAACTGTAGATAGTAATGTGAGTTATTCCTTATCAGCCTGCACTGGTAATTAGCTGCACGCTTTTTACCATCACACATGCAAATAAGACTCCAGCTTTTTAATTTCCCTTCCCGCATGCGGCATTCTTTTTATTTAAAACATCACCCCTTAATTAAGTGTTTTTCATAATTACTGTTTTATGTTACTAACGCTTTGGAAATAGATTGCAGCATTTTGATTGCATAAGCTGTGCCACTCTGGCAGTCGTCTACAGTTTTAACCCTCCAGAGTGGCCTTGGGCAACCCACAATGTAGTCTAACAAGAGCAGAAGTGTCACAGGCTGCCAACCCTGGATCCGAAGGGATCCATGAGCTGCCAGGATGGTCAATGTACACAGATATTTTTCCTTTTATTGTCTCAGATAGGAGCTTTAGAAATTTAGGAGGATATAATGGCAACTGCAGATGAAGACCAAGATCTAGTTAGCCGGTTTGCCTAAATGTCAACTTAAGAAAATTATTTTCTTTTTGTTAAAGCACTGAGTATATATACCAGATGACATTGATGCAGTCTCTTTGCAGTCACTTCCAGGGCATATAGGCCATTAATAACTACACAGCATTTCTTAGGTCATTTCAGCATATTGCCGTGGGCTCAGCCATGTTCCTAGGCACACTTATTCAATTTTGCTGTATGCTCAACCATGTGGTTTTTCCAATCCAGGTGTGATAGTGACCTTATGATGACAACAGTTGGCCAAATATGTGTTCAAATGGCCACTTGTACTCTCCATTGGGAATCCAACGGACGAGTGTTCTCCCACCATAGCAGAAAATACCAAGAAACTGAAGAATGAGACTGTTAAACTAAAACAAATAGATGGTGATGTAGCTCTTATTGCCAATTTATGCATTTATAAGTGTGAAAAGTGTAGCCAAGGTAAGCCAAGACATTTTACAGTTTTTGTTTTTTTGTTAATTTCTTTATTTTCTTGGTTCCTATCTACCGACAAGCCCAAACTGATCTGCACCCAGTAATGGTTAATAGGAATTGGGTGCCAAGATCTAGTTGGAGGAGCGTGATGTCTATGGCAAGAATTGCATGAATAAAGACCTTCATGGCAGGATCTCCAGATATTTTTTTATTAAAAGCTGCACATATTAAAATATTGAAAATTACTTTTGAAATAATGTTAAAGCTTATTTGAGATTTTAGGGATTGGGTTTACGTAAAAATAGAATTATTCTCTAAAACATATTTTTTTATAGTTAGGAAAGGTTGATTTACATTTATTTGGATAGTAAACACATGCCCGCACAAACATACATGCACACATACAAATATATTCTGTGGAATTAGACTGTAGGTTTTTTCCTTGGAGAAGCCATTGATTAATGCTGGATTATTTTTATGAAGTACAGTGTTGTACGGTTAACACATAAAAAATATAGATTTTTTTTTTTTACCAGCATCAAAGTAAAAAAAAAAAATCCTCAGCTCCTTCCAATAGAAGGAGGTTGCTAGAAATCGACTAGGACAGCGTATAATAAAGATTTATGATTTTCATTCTGCCAGGCCAGAGATGCTGTTGCCTTTCATAGAGGCTGAATCAGAGCTGCCTGACTGATTCCCATCACTTCCACAAGCTTTGATTTAATGTCCGTCCGGAGAACTCTCAGTTTCTTCTGCGACTTCAGATAACAGCGCTGCGTTTCAGTTCTCTGCAGCTGATAGCTCGGGATCCCTCCCTGCTGGGTGTAGGGGGGGGGGGCTGCTGGTATAAAAAATGGCTACCAAATCTAAAGGGAAAACTGATTATTCTGATATTTGCTATGCTTTTCTTAAGAGTTGAATCATTTGTTGATGAAATGGAATTGTGCAAATGTATCTGTTTCTTCTTGTTTGTAAAGCTGAAGTTTAATCTGCCCATATTTTGCATACTGGTAACCCCATTCCTCCCAACACTCCAACCCAAGAAGACTGAATACTGTAATTAAATCAAAGGGGTGCTTCAGCAAAATATTAATTTAAGGGTGTGCATACTTATGCAACCAGCTTATCCTACACAGATGTAGTTTTTTTGTTGTTGAAACCTTTCTCTTTTTATTATATACCTTAAATCAGGGGTCCATCGCAATCTACTGGTCAATCACAAAGGCAACGGAAGTCGATCGCGGAGTCCTTCCTTACCCCTCTCTGCTGTTTATCAGCAGCCCTGCTGTATGTCTATAGGGATGCTGTGGATGTCTTTCGTCAGACAACACCAGCAACTTTGCATCCAAGGCTCGTGTAACAGTGGGGAGAGAGGCAGAGAGGGCAGGAGGGCAGTCTGAGGTGAGCGGTGCTGGCAGCCCAGTCAGTTCAGCCTCGGGGTCAGGGTATTTACCGAGATACCTTTGTACAGATTAGCAGTTCTTTTTCTTGCCCAGCACATCATTCTCCTATGCATGGTAGGTGAGCTGTAGCTTTCCTGTCACTATAGTCTTGTAGTGCAATGTCTGTGCAATGTTCTGCCATTCAATGTCTCATTAGCTTCAGTCACTTCTGTTTCATACTCGGTATATAAATAAATATATGTTTAGCATTTTTTTTGTTAGTGGATTATTTTGACTTAGTCATTTTAAAAGTAGTTTGCAAGCCAAAAACGCGTGGGTACCCCTGCCTTAAATGATGCCATCATTAGGTCTGTACGGGTGAAGGCAAATCAGGGCTGGTAAGCCTCCAGCAATAACAGGAGCTAAGTGTATTGCAAATTAAAAAGTTTTATTGGGTTGATGTGAGTTTGGAGGTGTGAACAATCCAAGTCCTATATATGGCTTATATTTAAAATAAATATGAAACTGCAAAAACAGGTTTCTGTAACAAAATTGGTAATTCTGTCTAGTTTACTTCTAACAGTCAGGCGGATGATACCACTTCTTTGTTTGAATGAAGAAATTCAGTGGTTATCAGCACATTCCCTATCCATACATATGCATGATACAGGGTCTGATAAGCTGTCCGAGTGCTTCCCCTCCAATTCCCAATGTAACTGCTGCTCTGCAGGGAGGAAAGGGGGCAATTACTATTAGCATCTTTTTATTTAAAATGCTAAAAACAAAACTTTTTTTCTAAAAAAATAAATAAATAAAAAGTTATTTTCCAATAGATATGTTTATTATTATTATTATTATTATTATTATTATTATTAATTATTATTAATAATAAGGAAGGCACTACTTGTTATCTTGTAATGCTTCTGCTAGATAGCCAGAGCCCTAAGTTGATAGAACAGGGGAGTATTGGATAAAAAGATAAAAACTTTATAGATCATTAATACAAGTATAAAAGTTATGTAAGTTTTGCACTTTTTCATATTTTTTTTTTTTACAGATTCTCCAATGCATTTTCTTTCTTCAACGTTCATTTAAATTCAGTTTTAATAAGGGGAACAGAACAAATTATTCTTAATGTTTTATGTTAAAGCTGTGGAAGATTCTTAGCTATTCTTGGATCGTTTTATAGAGTATGCAGCTAATAATGAGGTTCAGAAGAATGAAAATTTCTATTTCATTTTATTTCAAAAAGATGTAGAAGTTTTTTTGTTCTTCTTCTATCTTCTTCTATGAAGTTTTCGCTGTTTATAAAGGTGTTTTTTTCCCCTAGTTATTGTTGCTTTAATTAGCCTAAGTTTGAGGTCTATGCAGCCAAGTCACAAGTCAAGTAACATTTGAATTTGATATATTCTAATTTGAACTTAAGCGTACAAATGGCAAGGTAAACCTAAATGTGGGCCATTTAACAATACACTAACTACAAGCCCCCATTGCCTATTGGCTACTGGTAAGTGGGGTAAATATCGGGAATTGAGCCTAGGTAAACTGTGGTGTAATGTGAGTGCTTGTATTAACCGGTGGGCATTTGGTTCACAAAGAGAATTATTTCTATTAGTTTAGTAAATAAACTCCCATACCTAAAGTGAAGCTTCTCCTGAAAGAATGCCATGATGATCATTTCCATTTAATGCATATGATCTTATGTATTATACACTCTTGAAGAATACTAGTTTTAAAGCAGTTTTAAAGCAGCACACGACCTAAAAAAACAAAAAAAAAATGCAAGAATAAGTATAGTGCAAGCATTACCTGACCACAGTGCTGATCCTGCAATTTTACAGGAGCACTGTGCAAATGAAAGACTGAGAAGTCAGACATTACTGACCCATTACTCACCATAATACAGACCTGGAAGTAAAATGCAGTTTCTCCGTCATTTTCCTGATCGTCATATTGGTGTATGTTTCACCCCGACAAGGCCGACAAGTTCTGATGCAATACCATAAAAATGAAATCATTCCTAATATTTTATAACAGAAAATATGCTTCTTTCCTACAGTAGTGAACAGATATACCTCTACTTAAGTATTGATTAAAACTTTCTTGAACAGCAGTAACTTACTCCTAAAATGAGGAGTTGATGGAGTGTGATGGCCAGGTCACTGGTGTGAGTATATAATAAAATCAATACCACAAATTGTAAACGGAGTTAAAGGGATAAAAAAATGACGTTGATATCGGCTGACCTGTCTGCCCAGAAGGTGCAGAAAGATGTTTAATAAGGTCAAATGTCACCATTAAAGCAATTGACTTCCACTTGAAAAATGATTATCTGACCAGGTCATTACGAGTCAACAAGAATGCTTTGACCAGCCGTCAGCCAAACTTGCTCACAGAAAATAATTTAAATGCCTCTGACAAATTATGATGCAGGTCGATGTTGTATTTTTCTAAAGCACAAAATGTTTATTTTGAAAATGTCATTAACAGCAATTTTTTTAATTATATTTACATTTTCATTAAAAAATGTTATAAATATGGTATTTGCATACATTTTTCAAATGGAACTAATAATTTATACAACTGTAATCTGTAATTCAGTGTGAAATCGAATAAAATAAAAGTGTATTCTGTACAGTTCTGCAATGCATGCACATTTTCCCATGTATGGTCTTAAAAAACACTACAAATACCAGTTGATCTGTCACAAATCAAATGGGTTTATATTTTCTATTTTGAGCTAATACATCTGCCTCTGCACTGAATTTCCTAAGGAGTACAATCAGCCTTGTCTGAGGTTTCCCCTATAGGACTGCAAAACTCCCCATGATTGTGTTATGTAGATTGGTGGTGGAGGAAATATTATATACAGGTATAGTCCAGTAGGTAGAATTGAGCAGGGTTAATAACACAATTTGGAATTTTAGTGCAGCAGAGGCAACTTGCCAGCTCTAGAATTTAGAAGTTTGATGGTTATCCAGCAGGATTAACAGATATAGCTTCAGCATTTTTATAGGGATAAACCATGGTGCAGGTATTGCAAACACAAACTGAATATGGTATATATTTTTTTTTCTTCCTAAACTCTAAAAATCTCCAACAATAAAACTCAACATGTAATGGACTTGATTTATTAAATCTCTAAGACTGGAGAAGATCACTAGAGAAGATCATGGGTGTTCCAGCAAACCTGGAACCAGTTTACTAAAAATATTTTGCTATTGGTTGGCAAATGTTCTTTAATCCTGGACTAAATCTATTCCAGGATTGCTGGATCATCCAGGTCCTTGATCATCTTCTCCAGCTATGGGGATCTTTAATAAATCAGACCCAATGAAACCCATGTAGATTACCTTTAGTACATACTATACACAAAAACATTTGCAGAAACATAGCTAGCTTAATGTGAAAGCAAAAACGTGGTCCACATTAGCAGCACATGTCAATTCTGGTACATTGAGAAGGCATAATATTTGCCCAATAGAGCCATCGTTGGTCTCTTGTCAAGGTGTTGTGAATGCTTCTGAGTGATTCGGAAGCCATAGCTACTTTTGGCTCTGCACTCACTTGCAACAAGCCTCTGATCTTGAAAGCCATTTTTACTACTTCATAAGAGTCCATGACTTCACCTGCTTGCACATCATTGCCATCTCCTCTTCTGGTAGTATCTAATTCTATTGTCTATGCTGGCCCACCTCTTACATTCCAACAGAAAAGAATACCATAGATCAACCTTTCTCCGCCTATAAAACAGTGTTTCCCAACCCCATTAAAATGGTGAGACCCTTGAAAGAACTTTCAGGTCTTCAGGGAACCTCTTCTATATTGACTATATCCACAGCTCACAGTACCTTAGTGTGGGGTCCATGGGAAGAATGTCACCCTTACAGATAGCCACAAAAATCATTGATGTCTAAAAAAATGAGCTGAGAGTCACACATTTCTCATTGCTCCAGGAACCCCTAACAACATCTGAAGAAACCCCAGAGTTCACTGCCTTTGTTATTCTAGTGACACCTCTGGGGCTGCTGGCATCATATCCAAGATGTCTCAGGGTTTTTGGATGTCTACACTAAGAAGGCTTTTATATCTAAATATCAATATCAATATAATGTGCTAAATGCGCATATGGGAAGACTGTTGAAATGAATGGAAATAGGGCTTCTTTACAAATTCTTCATAATCTCTAAAGGGGGGAAATGACTGTAGGTATTTTAGATATTGGATATTTCAGTATTTTTTGCTTAATCTGATAAGCAGGCTTCTTCTGTGTATACAGCTGACTGTGTGATCTGCTTGTGCTTAGAATTATAAGATGTTTCAGGGGAAGAAAGGGTGTTTTAAAGCTTGTCTAAGCTGAAAAGGAGAGATTTTCATAGAGGGCATCTGAGGTTGGCAGGTCCCCAGGGCACGTAATTGTAGTTCAACCAAAAAGTATGCACAAACACTTTTCACGGCCTGCCATAAATTATAACCTCTTAACGTCCAGTTGCAGCAGCAGCAAAGCTGTGTCTTGGTGAGTTGTAGAAATATATGGGGAACTTAAACAGGTTAAAGAAGGAGATCAGATATCACAGTCATGCTGGAAACTGAAAGACATTACCTTCAGGATTTCAGAGATCCTTGGATGGCTGAGGGGGGTATTAACCCTGCCGAAGAATATTAAAGGTGTTCTTCCATAAGTGTAATAAAAACATTAAAACAATGAGCTCTAGATGTTACCTTATTCTGTTTTTATGATCTTTTATATTTGAATGAAAGACAAACTGTTATGAAAAAATCTTTTTGTATCTATCAGCCTGTAGACTTCACTGCCTGTTGACGGGTATTCACAACTACAGTTCAGGACATCCTAGAACAGTGGTCCCCAACCTTTTGCACGTCGCTGACAACTTAATTCATGGACTCCATACCATGCATGTGCAGTGAGCTGCGTGTCACTCAAAGAGGAACAAACTTTGAGTGACATCATGATGCCAGAACCTGCCCACTCTCCCATCACAGGCTCAGACCTGGCTGAGGTTTCCTCTATAGGACTGCAGAACCAAAGACACAACCCACCCACTGCCATGACCACTCCAGGGGCCGCATCCCACCAGTGGGCTGCGGACCAGGGTTTGGGGGCCTCTGTCCTGGAGAATTCACCTGCCCTAAACAGGAGTACTTAAAGAAACTTCTGGACATTCAGCCTGTTCCTGATCTGAGGATACTGAGGATTTCATCAGAAATTTGGACAAAAAAATTCCCTTTCTGACTATCGGAATTGGCCCTGTTGTCTGCTGTCCGCACAAATGAAATGCATGTAGACCCTTTTTCTTATTACAGTATTTCAGCACTGGTCAGCACTTCAGCAAATGTCCACCAAAATCCAAGATAGCATTTTACTGAGGGATCCTAAAATGGCCATACCAATAGAATATGTTAACATATGCAGGAATGTATAAGTGCATCAAATATGCTTTATTATAGAAAGTGGGACATATACAGAAGGGTAATGGACCTGATTTATTTAAGTCCTCAAGAATGAATCATCATGGGGGAACCTAAGCAATCCAAAAAATATGAATTCATAAAAATCAATTAGGTAGCATTTTTTTTTATTCTACTGGACCAGGTCAAAACAGATAGTAGTGCAAGTAACTAAAGGCTCAGTGGTATTGCACTATTGTGCATCCACAGTGACGACCATTATTTATTATAACAAATGTAAATGTAGTCTGCTGGGATACAGGAAAAGGTTTGCACATTTTTGAAAATTTTTCATACAATGTAATGAAACTTTTTCAAGAAATCCATTCCATGTTTGCTGGATCACCTAGGTGCCCCATGATAGTATATGGTCTCAATTTTTAGTTAATCACACCTAGTATGTATGAACAGGAAAAATAAATCCATTGGTATATGTTGATCTTTATGATATGCAAGGAGTAGAAGAAAGAAACCTTTGTCATTGCCTTATGAAGAAGGTAATTGCACTCATTCTCACAGAAATAATTTTTTTGTATAGATTATTGTAATCAATCAAAATGCAAATCGATCTCTATATTTTCAGTTGATTGATCTCTCAATTGATAAGGAGAATTGCTAAAACATTCAATGGATCTGAGGTTGTTTAAGAGGAACCATTAGGTCTAAATGATTGACAGAATTTTTTGACTTAACCAATCATGGTTCTTTTTTACACTTGATTTATTCAGTTTATTTATTTTAGTTGATCAAATTTACGTATAAAGAATCAATTTGGGTTAAAAAAATGTCAGGCTGTTCCATTGAATGGGAAAATCAATTTGTGCATGGCCAGACTAAAGCTTCTATTTTTTTATATTTATGGTTAAACCTAGAGAAGGACTCAAACCCCATGAAGCCCCCAGGCTGTCTTTGTTATTAGTTTTTGTCTTTTTATTGAAAGGTTTCTTTTGTCCTGTGGATTGCATTGTGTGCCTTTAGCTGCTTTTGGCACTATTTGTTTGTTTGCATTTGTTACATTTTGTCATGTTCTTTGTTTACATGGGGCGTCTTATAATATATGTGTTGTTCTGAATATTGGCACAGTCTGGCTGGATGAAAACATAGCCCTTTGCTGCTACAATAAAAATGACACTGACAGAGGAACACTATTCAGAAAATCAATAATATTATCACTGATCATTATAATTACAATGATTATTATTATTATTATTGTTGCAGGCTGAGCTGCTAAGTCAGCGAATGGCTACAAACTTATCATGTTAATGAGCGTACTGGCCGTATGCAGATAGATGACAGCTGTGAATAGGAAATAAACAGTGTAATCTGGATTTAAATAATCCATCCGGGGCCTCCTGGAAACACAGAAATTCACACATTTCACAAATTGATTCTTTGCGCATTAATTGTCCATTTGAAGGCTGTCTCTGTGAACTCGCAGAGAAGATGGGCAGGACTGACAGCTAAAATAAACAATATAATTGTGCACCTTTTTTATCCTCAAGGTGAACTTTCCAAACAAAATATTTTGTGTTAGTAAAAAAAAAAAAAAATTACTGAAATATAGATAATCATACCCATTCACATTATTGCCAGAGATTATTTTTTCTAAGGTGGACATAGACATACGTTGGCATTCTGCATACAGTTTCCTTTTGTTCTGGCAATTATCTTGTGGTGTTGTTGAGTGGCTCCAGCAGCTTTAGGGGGACCCTGCCTAGACTACTGAAAGGGGAATACGGAAAGCCCCTGGGCAGGGTTAACTGAAAGGCTTAAGGGTAAAGCAATGCTACTATGTCAAGGTAAGGCCAAGGGATTTTCAAAATCATTGACCCACCATACCCTTGAGATGACCCGTCTGTAAAAAAGGAGGTCAGAGGTAATTGCACTAGTAGGATATCTTGAGTCAGAGTGAAGTCTAGGTGTTATATCCACATAGGCATGGACATAAAAGTTTGTACAAAAATATTGCACTCAGAGTGCATGCAGGACTGGTTTTAGGATTGGGCAGCCAGGGCTATTGCCCACGGCCTCTATCTTCTCCCAGCCTTGAACAGACAGAATGGAAGGGGTGCAGGAAACTGGAATGATATGCATTTGGTGAACCTTTGAGTCCCATATATGATAAAACCACCCCATGTACATGATTGTGAGTTCCACATACTTCGAACTATACAAGGCTGCAAATACCAGTCATCGTCACAGGAAGAGTCCTGGAAATCGAACATATCAACTCCCACCTGATACTTGCTGTCATATGCCTGAGATAACTTTGCCTTGTCATACAAATTAGAGTTCTCCTGCCTCTTTACTGTCAAAAGGCAAATAAATGGATGACTACAATGCGACCAAACACTAGAAGTGCTGCTCTCTTACCACGGAGTCACTGATGGCAGGAAAGGGATAGCTGCTTCAAAATCCTCTAAATGTTTGAGCTGATAAGGTGCCATTTCTGTGGAGACCATCCAAGAGCTACATTAAAACACAAAAATAACTCAAAGTTCTCATTTTTTGAGAACTTTGGCCCAGTAAAAAAAATTTGCAAAAATTTCCCAGCTTTCACCTTGGTTTGATATTTTCCTATCAAAGGAAAGGGCACAGGACATTTCCAAATCTTCAATCAGAACAAATTTCTTGCTGCTTTTCTGCAACGTCCAGATATAATTCTTTGATGTCACGAGCGAAATAGATCTGCTAGATGAAATACTGCTTATTAAGGGTGTTAAATAGACATTTGATTTTCAAAAAGACATTTTGGTGGTCATCACACCCTGGTATTCCAAGAAAAATATAACAGCTCAACTGAGATCGTGTGTTCTGTGCTAAATTACATCATGCTGTAATTTTGTAGGTAACATGGCTTTCCAAAAAAATTTATGATTAAATAGACCTGAGAAATTATTCACAAATACAATGAAAATGTAGTTTGTTTTCAACTCATAAGAGAAACATGGAGAGCACCACTGCTGACCTACTTTTAGATCAGGCTACGTGAGGTTACTGCCTCAGGAGGTGCATGTATAACCGTCTGGGGGCAGAGTTACAGGAAGTGGGTTGAATGATACTGGCTATCCTCCAATCACAAACACTGAAAACATCTGCCAGATAAATAAGGGATTCCAATGAGGGACAACCTCGGACTATAGGTAAATATTGAATCAAAGGCTGATAAAATAACCTAAATTTGTCATCCAGGTCCCTTGATAGTGCCGTTTGCAGGTTATAGGGTCGATTATTTTAGTATTTCTTTGTGGAATATGGCAACTACCAACCTCAGGTCCAGGATCCTGCCACTCACTACATTTTCTTTTGGGTCCTACCCTGTTCCTCTTCACCAGTTGGGTGGTCACGATGATAAAACTTCTGCTCATGCTCGCAAAGATTTTGCATTGTCTTTGGCATCTTGGCAAAGTTAAGAAAAGAGCCGGACTCTACACTGTATGGCACATGCACTATGCTGTGTGTATAAAAACATGCGCTGTTTTGTATTTTCAGTTGGGAAAGTGGAGAAAAATATCCACAGTGGCACAGAGACAGCAAAAACAACCTAATGGGTTTATCACCTTACTACTCAATGAAAAAAGAAAGCAAACTACTTTAGTACTGAAGGTGTGCCCATGTCAGCCCCTTCCCTTCTCTTCGCTTGCAGTAATCCCACTTCTGCAGTCTCCTTCCCTGGATCCTAAGAGGATCCCACCACTGGACTGCCTATAGGATGTGTCCACATACTATAGGCAGAAAAAGAGGGACGTTGTCTGTTTAAAAAAAAGAAAAGGAAAAAATCCAGGACTGGAACATCATGTGACTGTGGCTTTAATTGCACATGTTTCTAAATGCCAAGAATTAAATTGAAAGAGGTAGGAGGATCTTTAACTTTAAAACCAATCTACTTTTTTTGTACATCCATCCTACAACCAACAAGCTGCTGTAATTAGAACTAAGCTCTAAGATATAGGATATCTTTATTATATGTTCTGCAGCACATAGCTGTCATTACTTTTTGTTTGACTCCATTTCCCTTTTAAAGTTTGATTTTTTTCTAACTAATAAAGCTGTGGATTACATGGTTTGTAATTATGGAACATAACTACTTTTCAAGTGTATATGTGGAAATCAACCATAAGTGCATGGGTTGTGCTACCTGCATATTCATGCAAAGAATGACAGTACCCCCGGGATGATAATAAGTGACGGCTCTGTACATCATCTTCATGCTTATTATAGCAACTTACTCTGTTGTATGGAGGCATCAGAATTGACTGGAGATTGATAGCATGGAGGAGGTGATGGAGAGGGAGGAATGTGGAGGAAATTTAAAGTTATTACTATAGACATGATGCACATGCTGCAAAGGGAGCAAAAGAACTGTCATATCCTCAATATGATGTGCAGAAGTGTTCATAAAAAAACTTTGTCACTTTGCCTATATTCTATGTGACAGGTCTTCCTAATGATTAATAAAGTGATTGTATATAGGTTTTGTACAAGTTTACATCATTTATTATAATCAGGAAAAACAAATACAATTCCCATTGTTTTTAATTAAGTTTCATCAATATGAAATATTGCACATGTATACATTTTTGTTTTCTGCCAGCAAACTGGTGGACTTTTCAGGAGCTTTATGTTTAATTGCTGCCAATGGGGTTGTTTTACTAAAGAAATTTAGGCTGTTCAATCCCCAGAGTGAATAATCACCTTACAAGGGATAATTCACATAATTCAGTGAATGTGGTTAGTTCACTTTACAAAAAAGAAAAGAAAAATGTAAAAATGGTTCTTGCATATGATTGGATGGTTGTAGAATGTATTACTCAATCTAGTTATGAAGCTAAGTGAAATGTCCCTTAGAAGGAGATAATTCCCCCAGCCCAAACTTGATTGGTAAATTAACCCCAGTGAAAGTGATGACATGACCAAGGGGTTGAAAGCATTGGCGGAGCTTTCTTCGAGCTTTGATCAGATGCATAAAGTACCATTCAGCTCATGGTATGGAATGATACACATAGAAGTTATTGGAAGTAGGGATGAGATTGAGGTTTGTTACAATTTGGGTTTGTGGCAAAGTTTGCCAATCAATGTAAATGGTTACAAGTGGAAAACCCCAAAGTGGTGGATGTAGCTGCAACCACCTCCCAACCTGATGTTTACTTTGCAACGGGCTTTGTGAATAATGGTTGTATGGTTGGTACCACTCTTAACAGCCACCAACTAATGTGGACTCTGATGGCACTGGCTCCTGGTTGGTAGCTAAAATACACAGTGGGCAGTGTTCACATTGGTGGATGGTTTTGCTGTTAACAACTACCAGTCAACAGGAATTCTGCCCACTATTTACATTACCAACTTTGCTTTCAGCTGGTAACTAATATACATGGCTGGCAGTGTACCTATTGTCTGTTTTAGGGACTTTACCACCTCTCACAACCTCCAGCCAATTGGTATTCTACTTGCTATTAACCTGAACAATGTACTCCCATTGCTGCAATGTACAAGTTGGTAGGAGAAAGCACAATAAGGCTGGAGTGGGGGAGCAGTTATTCACTCAACAAGAAGTATGTGATTACTTACGGTGGCTGGAAGAGAAAAAAAATGGTGGATTTTCAAGAAACATCCACTGGAATGGTAAGTATATATAATCTTCTTTTAAGGTATGCTGTGTGTACAATACATAGTAGACCTTGTATTGACAGGGTCACTTTAAAAAGTATATAAACCCCCTCCTGACCCAAAAAAATTATAAAGCAGTGTCACAGTCTTCAGATATGGTGGCGCATTGGATTATGCAGTGTGCGGGAAGACAGAAGGACATGGATTTTGCAACAATCAACAGATACGTTTCTGTACCTAAATATATATATATATATTACTGATATTCCTATATTCCTACACATCTAAGGGCTGGTAAGCTTCAATATATTACAGTTTAATTCTTAGGTTTAGATATTCAAAAAGTAACAACTGCAGGTTATTGGTTTTGGGACCATTTGTACCCATTATTTGTTGTAATTTTGCTATGTAAGATGAACCCCCAATAGAATGAGTAGACACTACCATGATATATCATTAATTCTCAAATGTATGCCCAGGATTAAGGGACCCCTTCAGTGCATGAAAGCTACTTTGACAATAAATGAATGTATAGACAATGCCAATGATTCCATTTGGAAAATAGAACACTTTAATCCTCGGGTTCCCTTTAAGGCATTAGCCACACAAATCATCACAGATTGGAAAGCTGTGTAATTACATTAACACAAACCCAAATCTGTACAAAGTATCCGAACACATGTATTTTGCACCAGAGGAGCTCATTCTGTCGCCCAACACGAAGTGCCCCAAAAACGAATCTGTTTTTGCCGGATAATCAACTCAAGTGCAGCAAAAATCTTATCAAATTAACAAGTGCTCTGGCCACACACCGCTCAACGACAGCTGTGATTCCCGAAATAAACAATATAATCTGGATTTAAATAATCTGCTGGGGCCTTTGGCAATAAAACGGTCCTCACATGCCACAAATGGACCCAGCTACATTGTAGTTGTTGAAAGCACCTAGCACTGAACAATTGTTCAAACACTTTCTTTTAAGAAGGATTGAGGTGAATCTTGGCACAGCAAGACACAGCCTGAAGGGGATCTGTCTGTTTTCTGCCAGAGTCAATGGGAAATATTACTGAGCTTTTTATTTTATCTTATGATGAATGAATACCAGTGGAATATCAACAGGGATGCACTAAAGAAATGTATCACTTTTATGTTATTCCAATCAGTATACCTCCACAGAAAGGAGATTTTACCTTCCAAATTCTTTAATTATCACTCACTTGATGCAAGTTTTGGCAACCTCTAGTTTGTTTGTTTTTTTGTGTCTTAACTTTTGTATTGAATATTCCAGATACAGGGTAAATGACCACCATTGTGGTTATTTGTATGTCATGGAAAGATGCATAGCAAACATTTCAAAAATAATCACCTTATTAGTTTGTTTATGGTCAATAACTTTTTCTTTACTAAGGTGACAAAACTCAATGCCTTGTTTGCAATTCAAAACTGGCATTGCCACCCCTGCATGGGTACTTCCATATCCGGACTATAGGCTGATATAGTGATGAGCAAACTTGACATTTGCCATACCGTTATCTAGCTAGTGTATGCCCTCTGAATATTTAGTAATAGTTTTGGCATCACTTTTAGCCAAACCTGTTGCAATTCCCAACTGAAGCCCTTTTTATTATACTTATGGTATGTTAGATTTTTTTCCCCTATGGTTCAGATTTCTGTTGCCCCATCAGTTCATCAAAGTTGTTCAAAACAGTTGTACATTTCATTGTTTTATTTCAATGTATTTGTAGACAGGGATTTATTTTTATTTCCTTTAGGTTTTTTGCAAAGTTTTTCTTGTAAAGGAGGTATACTAGCATTGTCCACATGTCTCCAAGCACTCATCTTCTCCCCTTACCCCCACCATACTTCTTTTCTGCAATTCACAGGTTGCCCTGTGTCTGCTCCCATCCATCCCTGTGAAATGATTGACAGCAGTGACTGCAGGTCTTTGATTATTTCACATGCCTTTAAAAACCATGCTTGAGACAAGCTGTCAGCTGCCGTCATCCCCCTTTCCCCCTCCTCGTTAGGCCTTGCGATATAAACCAGCATTTATATCACCAACGCTTCTCCTCCATGTCCAATCCAGTGGAACATCCTTTGGGGAAATCTATTCTTTCATTATATTTCCACTCTAAATGTGATTGACAAAACGGCTTTTTCAGTGGCGGAACACAGTTATTTTAACTCACCTCCCGTTCTCTCTTTCTAATTGTTTTCATTTCTCTGCTATTTATAATCTGTCTAATCCTTCTTCTTGTCAGTTATAGGGCCTGGAATTATCCAAGCAATGCCATTTAGCTTTCATAGAGTTTCTAGAATAATCACACTCACTTCTGCTGTCACATTTGATACTCATATTTTTGCATTAATCAGAACATGCTGCTCTTTCGCTCCCGCTCTGTTTATCTCCCTCCTTCTACCCAAGTAACGCAATTTTCCTATCCGCTTTTCTCTCCCTTATACATAGGCCCTCTCCTCTCTATCTATTCATCTCTTCTCTACTATTCTCTCTATCCACTCACCTCTACCTCTCACTTTCTAGGCTGTCAATTCTCCTTTTTCTCTAATCCTCTCTGTGTCTTCACTTTCTATCTACTTTTGTCTTCTTCTGTCCTCCTCTCTCTCTATCTACTAGTAGCCACTCTTGTACTCCCTTCTCCCTCTGTAGTCTTTCATTTCTTCCTGCACTCTTTTTTCTCTATAAACTCCCCTCTCCTTATATTCTCCTCTCTTTCTATTCCCTCTCTTCTTCTTCCACCTTTCTCTGCATCTATTAATTCCCCTATCTGCTTCCCTTTTTCTGTTCTTATTCTTATCTCTGTTAGACATTCTTAGCCCATTCTCCTCCATATTCTTATTTTTCTCTATCTACTGTCTGCACTTTTTTTCTTTCATCAATACTCTTCATTCTGTATCCACTGTGCTTTATTATATTTTCCTTTTATCCTCATTTTCTTCTTTGATTATTTTCTTTTCTGCCTTTTTTATGTTAGTTTTGGTCTCTACTCTCTGTTGCACTTACTTTTACTGTTTATTTTCCTTTTTTATTTTACTTTCTTCACTATCTACTCCAATATTTCTGTCTACTTTTCACTTATTTATTCTTTCCTCTCTATTTACAGTCTCCTCTATCTACTCTCCTCTGTATCTATTCACCCCTCTGTCTACTCTCCTCTCTATTCACTCACCCTTCTGTAAACTTTCCCCTCTAACCAGTGTCCTCTGTGTTCATTAACCCCTCTATTTACTCTCCTTTCACAATTTTTGTTATTTGCTCTCTTTAATTTTCTTTTGTCTGAGGAAGCAGAGTTTGTTTGTGAAACACGTTGGATACAATATTGAGCTGGTTTTTAAAACACTGTAATGAGATGCTCTATGCTATGCTCCTCATATTTTTAATGTTTTATTATGTTTAATAAAATTGTGTTCATTTTATTTTGTGGAAAACATTTATATTAAAATCAGAAAACCTTAAAGGTCCCATGTATGTGCAAATTTGACAGGTTTTTAGAAGTGTACTCTCTTTTCTATTCTTTGACCTCTGTATCCACTCGCCCCTCTATCTTCTCATATCTCTATTCACTGTTCTTGCTTTCTATTCTCCTCACTTAGCATTGCCTTTCCTAAATTTAGCCCTCTCTATCGACTCACCCCTCTTATTAGGTTTTGTACACATGTGCAATATTTGTTCTTGGAAAGGATCTTTGCCGATACTTTCCAATGAACGAGTGTTGTACATACAGCACCATTCTGCTCCATGAAGGGGGGGAAAATGACGGAGCACCACCTCACTGTGCTCTCTCCCCCTTCACCTTCACTATGTTAGGTTGTCGTCCATCATCCGTAGATCCGCCAGGATAGTGCAGGATGGCGGTGAGCACTCTACACAAGATTCTCATCCGATATCAGCCCTGAGCCGATACCCCAACAAGAAGCATTGCACACGTATACCTAACGTTACTCTCTTCTCTATCCTCTGTCCTCCCTCTACTCATCTACTCCCCACTTCTATCAATTTATGTACTTTTCTACCTTCTTTTTCCTCTCCTCCCTCTATCCACTTACATACTCTAATAATGAACCCAGATTATATTTAAAGCAATCACATATCATCTTTACTGACCAGCCCTAAAAAAGAAAGGTATACTTTCCCTAACCTTTGGTTTTGTTGTTCACCTTTCAAACACCCAATTTTGCCCTTAACCTGATCTCTGGATTCCTCATCCATTGCCTACTACTAGGTAATGAACTTGGTTCCCTGGCTTTGGCTGCCCAGCTGGCAGCATTTTTTAAAGGTAAAGACATAATCTTTGTGTGTAGGCATCTGGTGTACTATAATAAAAGTAAAACATGGTTAAATTACAAATGTTCATATAACTAATATTGGCTAATTTAAAATGGAATTCTCAAAAAAAGTGAAACTCCATTTTTGTCTGGCACCTCTCTATACAGAAATATTGGAGTTAACACTTCCAATGATCCTGGATTCCTTCGGTAAAAAGAACTGCAATTGTTTTAATTTGCAGTTCCACCTACATATAAAATCTGGTATTTGCATCATAATTTAACAGGATTCCCAGTGGAAAACGTTGTTTTTGAGTAAGCTGAGCTCAGTCTGCCAGATTAGGTAAGCAAGAACTTTTCCTGGCAATCTGGTAGACTGGTAATGTGGTAGTTTCATTACTGAAAAACTATAGTTTCCAAAAATGAAATTTCTAGAAAGATCTTTTCTATAAGTGTTATAGCAAGTCATGCTAACCAATAAGAATTTATTATTATTATTATTATTATTATTATTATTATTAATAAACAGGATTTATATAGCGCCAACATATTACGCAGCACTGTACATTAAATAGGGATTGCAAATGACAGACTAATACAGACAGTGATACAGGAGGAGAGAACCCTGCCCCGAAAAGCTTACAATCTAGTAGGTAAGTAATAAATCTATAACCCTGTTAAAAAAAAAAGTCTGAATGTTTTAGGTGACACGGGCAACGGGTGACATTGTACAGTAGTTCTAAATTTTATATGGTCTTACAAAATCCAAGGATATTAGTATTTAATTAATTAATTTACAATAACAAGGACTTTTTTTATCATAGTAAGGAGAAAAAATTTGTTTTGGGTAAAACATGGTCATGTGTGCTTTACCTATTCACCTTTTCATTAGACAACTCTGCCTTGAAGGCCCAAAATATACAAGTTAAATGACTTTGGGGCATTAGCAATAAAAGACGCAGGCTGAAAATGTATTTACAGATATCTGCTTAAAAGCAGTGTTGCCCAGGCCCATCAATCAATGTGACTTGAAAGTTTTGGTTTTAATGCTGTTATTTTTCACGATGCCCAATGCTAAAGGGACTGGAAATGATGCTTCTGAAACCACTGCAAGGGCTGTTGCCAAACCCCATCCATCATCCATACACAATCCTGTCCTGGCTTATCCCATGGCCAGAGATACAGTGTGTCGGTTCCCAGTCATCCTCTATTTAATAGGCAGCTCATTGGATATACCAAACAAATACTGCTCAAGTGGCTGTTCCTGAACGTTAGTCTTGCACATCCCATCTGTGCTCTGTCTGTCAGACTCAGCCTATTAAGCAAAGTGCAGAAAAGACAGCAAATGAACAAAGAGGATTCTGCTAGAGCAAGCAGAGCCATGCAGTCTCGCTAAAATGACTCTGCCAGTGTCAAAGATTATATTACATATGGTGTGGTAGAAGGTGTTTTTTTTTTTTAATCATAGTTGAGTAAACGGGTTGTCATTTTGGAGCTGTATCAAATATCTTTCTCTTCGTTTCTTTACATACTTGGTGAATGTTACAAAGATTTATTTCTATAAGTTATATCAAAATTAAAGGGCAATGCCAACTGAACAGTTAAGTACTTAGCTGAAATACAAGAATAGTTCTACCTGCCAAGAGATTTGTAATGTCACATTTTTGGTCTTCACATCTACCCTCCTTTTGCTGTGCTATACTGCTGTGTGACATCTGTCCAACCTCCACTGCTCCATCAGCTACCTGTACTTTGGAACAATATAGAATATATTAATCTGATGTTCCAGTAAAAGTACATATTAAACTCTCCATTTCAATTGAACGAGTAGACACTGCTGATCTAAGCTTTCAAGGGCTAGAATTTATCTTTAAAGTGGGCCTTTTATAGACAACTAAAATAATGTGAGATAAAGGAGTAAATCTAGAAACAATCTGCTTAGAGAATACATACAAAATGATTATGTTTTATGTTAAGTAACCAGTTGAAAGTTAATAAGTTTACATTTTTTACCCATCTTCCACCGGCCTGTATAGTAAACAATACTCTTTGCACCTGTAGCTTCATCCCTCCAATATATCCTAGTACATTTGCACATGTCGACTTAATACATTTCAAGTATAGGTAGTCCCCGGGTTACATATGAGATAGGGACTGTAGGTTTGTTTGTTCTTAAGTTGAATTTGTATGTATTCAGAACATGTACATTTTTTTAATAAATACAATTAGGACAGATGTTTATTTCAACATATTATTAGGCAGCATGGTGTCAGTTACTGTATAAAATCCTCACTGTGAGTTAATCACGGAAAAAAACTTTCAGCCTAGACATTCATTAACTTCTGGAGCAAGCTGTGCTTTGATATGCAAAAAGAAACAACTGCAGAGTTGGTCTTGGTCATTAAAGAGTTACAACTAAAAGATTTCTTCTGCAAGTCATGCAAACTGCCACCTCCCCCCCATCAAGCCTATGTCCTGTACACAAGCAAGCAGGGAAGTCCCCTTCATATCTAGGAGTTGTCCGTATGTCCGATGTCCTTAACTTGGGGACTACCTGTATATTAAAATGAAGCTGAATCCTGTTTATACTCACCTGTCCTCATTCCATGCTGGGTGCTGTCATCTTCTTCCTTGTTTCAATCCTCAACCATCTTGATTACCCAGGCTGGGATGATGTAATTC